>NC_137543.1:41795589-42103089 GCF_963082525.1 Nesoenas mayeri | reverse complement strand
GAGATGCAGGACAGAGAGGGCAGAAGGGCCAAGGGTGCATGACAAACGGCCCTTCCCGCCCCCTCCCCGAGCCCTGCGAACGGCAGTTTGGCATCGCGACCCGGGTAACTCCCAGGTGACTCCCGGGGGCAGGAGGCTGGTGGCTTTCAGGGGCCGGGGACCCCCCCTACACCTGCTTCCTCCGCCGGACTCCGAGGGCGGCAGCTGCCGCGGGACGCGCCGGGGGATCCCGGCTGCTCGCCGAGGAGCGGCCACCGGCTCCGCCCGGGACGTCTCCCTCCAGGGACAGCTCCCCACGGCCTCGCCGCTCGCCGACGAAGTTGAAAACTACAGGCGGGTCCGCCTCTGCAAGCGGAATACCCGTGCGAGCTTTGAGAATCTGCCGAGCTCCGGGGGCAGCCGGAGCTGCGAGGAAAGGGGCGGGGGCGGCGAAAGGCATCGTGAATTCGCCTGGTGAATTTTATACATAAAACGCGATTTCTCCAGGTGGCGAAGTAAAATGGGGTCTCCTCACCTTCCCCCAAACGCCTCTAAGAGAGCCTGAGTCATGGCATAATTCGAGAATTACACCTCTCAGTCGCATTTCACAAAGTTGGGGAACTACGGCAGCGTTTCCTGCGGGACGGGCGGGGCAGTGTCCTCCCGCCCCGCACGGGACTTGCCGGCCGTTCCCGCTGGCCCGTGGCTCCCGCTCTGCGCGCCAGGCATCACAGCTGTGCTTCATCGCCGGTCCCGGTCTCCCGTTACCGCGATGGGGCGGCGGCGGATCCCTCCGATCCGTGAATACCCGATCGCAGCGAGTGGTCCGAGGGGGCGCCGCCCTCCTTGCCGCCCCGTCCGCGTCCACCCGCGTCCCGCTACTCCACCACCCCGCCGGCGGGGCAGACTCGCCTCAAGCCGCGCCGAGAATACCGGGAGGCGGCAGCGCAGCCGGCAGCGGCGCCGCGGCCCCGGGGGGCGCCGGCCACACCCCGCCTCTCCCCGGCGACTCCCACCCTCGCCTCGTGGAGCAGCCGCCTCTCCGCTGCCGCCGCGCCCACCTCCTCAGGTCGGGCAGTCGAGCCACCGCCGGTCCCCGCCGCCGCAGGGCCGCGCTCCCGCACCCTCCGGGGCCGGGCCGGGCCCTTCCCTCCCGGCGGCCGAGCGCCCCCTTCCCCGCCCCTGCGCCAGTGCCGGTGCCGGGCAGGGGGCGGTGGCAGCGAGGGAAGAGGGATGAGGTCATCCTCTTTCCCGGCGTCAGTCAGCTGGGTGGTGGCGGCAGCGGTTGCGGGCGGAGGCGGGCAGGGAGGCGGAGGCGGGATGCGCTGCTCCGGGCAGCGCTGCCCTGCCTGCTCCCGGCTCGGGCAGAGCGCGGCGGCGGCCCCGGCACCGCCGGCCCCCGCGGAGGCGGCGGCGGGGCGGGCGGGCTGAGCGCGGCTCCCCGCAGGCAGGCGGCGCTGCGGGCGCGGCCGCCGCGGAGGAGCCGCCCGCGGGCGCGCAGCCCGGCGCGGAGCGGGGACAGGGGACGCGAGGAGCGGCGGCTGCGGCGGCGGAGGGCGGGAGGCAGGAGGCAGGAGGCGGAGGAGGAGGAGCAGGGGGAGGCGCGGGATAAAGGAGCGCTCGCTGCTCCCGCTCGCTCTCCGGCGGGGCTGAGGGAGGCATCATGGCCGCGAAGTCGGACGGGCGGCGGAAGATGAAGAAGGGCGGCGAGGTGGCGTTCACGCCGTTGCAGAACTCCGAGCACTCGGGTTCCGTGCAGGCTCTGGCCCCGGGGCTGCCCGCCGGCGCCGGGCCGGGCGGCGGCAGCGACGACGACGAGGCGCCCGGGGGCGGGTGCTGCAGCGGCGGCGGGGACGGCTCGGGCGGCGGCTCCCGCTCCTGCTGCTGCTGCTGCTGCGGCGGCGGCAGAGGAGGAGACGGCGGCGGGGGCGGCGGCGGGGGCTCCCGGGGCTCGGGCGGGGGTTCGTCCTCCCTGTGCCTGCGCCTGGGCAGGGAGCAGCGGCGCTACTCACTGTGGGACTGCCTCTGGATCCTGGCCGCCCTGGCCGTGTACTTCGCGGACGTGGGTACCGACATCTGGCTGGCGGTCGACTACTACCTGCGGGGCCAGCGCTGGTGGTTCGGGCTCACGCTCTTCTTCGTGCTACTGGGCTCCCTCTCCGTGCAGGTCTTCAGCTTCCGCTGGTTCGCGCACGACTTCAGCACCGAGGACAGCGCCGCCGCCGCCGCCGGGCACTGCCCCGCCGCCGAGAGCAAGCTGCTGGTGAGCAGCGGCTCGGCCGCCGCGGACATCGACGCCGCTCGTCCCTGCACGCCGCAGCGGCAGGCGTCCACCGCCAGCAAGAGCAACGCCACGAACAGCAGCAGCAACAGCAGCAGCAACGCTGCTGGCAGCGGCGGCGCCGGTCCCCGAGCCGGCGGCGGCAGGTCGGCGTCCTGCGCCTTCTGCATCTGGCTCCTGCAGTCTCTCGTCCACATCCTGCAGCTCGGGCAGGTCTGGAGGTGAGGAGCCGGGCGGGGACGGCGCGGGGGACGGGGCTGGGCTCCCCTCACCGCGAGGAATCGAGCCCGGCCGCGGGTGGGGCTGCGCGCGGCGAGCGGCCGCTTGTCCGCCGCGTGGGTCCCTCTTCGGGACAGAGCTCCCCGACCCGCCGAGCCATGAGGGGACTCGGGGGTGGCCGAGCCCCCGCAGGACCGTGAGTGACTGCGGGTGCGGGGTGTCCCGCCCCGTCGAGGGGTGCCCCGCCGGGTCCCTGAACGCCCGGTGCCGTACGGGCGGCCGCCGCCCCGGAGGCGCCCGGCTGACGCAAGGTGCCCCAAACTTCCTGGGAAATCTGTGCCGGAGGCTACGGGGAAAACAGGCAACAGGCGAGGAAAAGGGGAATGCCCCGGTAATGTGCGTCTCCCAGTCTCCTCACATGTGGCCAGGACCGCGATGCCGCCAGCAGGGAACTTGACAGCGAAGAGTTTCTTTTCAGAAACTGTTAATTAACGCCTCCCCCCAGTTGTTGTGTCTCGATATTTATGTGTAAATATGCTGCGTGCAGTCTGCTTCTTGCTATGCGTATGCATGTTCGATATATGTGATGTAGTAAAGGAATGTCTTCTAAATCAAACTTTTGAGTAGCTGCTGTCAAAAATATCCACAAGAGACGTAATGTGTGTTACAGAAAGGATGTGCTGAAATAGGTTGTGGAAGGCGCGTATTGAAAAGAGAGATGACATCATAGTTTGCAAAAGTAGTGTTTTCCTTTATTTTAAGCAATTTTCCAGGAAAGATTTCTATGTAGGCTGAATGCCCTGTAAATACATTTAGTGCTGCCTGGAAAGTGCGGAGTTCAGAATGCATAGTGTGTAAGGACTTAAAATTGCCACATATAATTGTGTAGATACTGTGTTGAAGAAGGTCATGCAGTGAGGCAGTGCACTAAATCAACAGCTGAAAATACTTTTGGGGTTTCTTGTCTGATGGGTGGAAAAGAATTGTCTCATGCTTCTGTTTTGGAAACACTGGTGGTTTTTTTTTTCACAATAATTTAATTAGAGAGTTTAATTTGTTGTTACCCTAAACTTCTAACTCTGGTCTTTTGGCCATTTTAATCTCTGTCACACCCTTTTGGACAGGCATTGTCTTTGCTCTGCGTTAGCGAAGTATCTAGTACTGCTCATTTCTGCTTGTGCATCAGGGCATCCAAGTGCTGCTAGATAAGAGACTGAAGATATTGGGATGGCATCACTAAGTATCTTTCACTTCCAGACTCTTTCATTTATTATAACAAACACAATTTTCTAAACTTGTGAAACTAACTCAGACTTACAGGTGTGCTCGATATTAACTATGACACAATCTGAGAGGGAAGTAGAATTCTGAACAAAAAATGATGCTTTGTTCTGGGTCTTGAATACTTCTATGCTCCTGTATGCTGTAGCTTCACATCTGAATGCAAGTCAAATTTAGGACTTTCTGAATGAGATGGTTTTTTATGTAGTGTTTAGTACTGGTCCTGCAGAGACAGAAAAGTAGGTACAATGGCTCAAATTATACATAGACATTCATGTTGATACTCATCTGTACAGAAGACAGTGTGTATCATGCTGAGTGACACAGAAGAGAGTTTTACAAAGTCTGGTGTCATGATTATATTGGAAAACACAAAGGGCAGGGCTTTGGGTGGAGCAGGGTGCACCTGATACTGCACAGCACTTCTGTCAGATGAGGTGGCTGGGATTCAGAGCTCTCCAGCCGCTTGTTCTTTGATGAAGCACAATCTTTAGAAGAAGTTGGGCTCCTTATAAGACCACCTAGTCCTCTGTATTTAATACTAGCTGAGCCTTTTTTGATCATGTGTAGCTTTTCTTCATGTTTTATGTGCAATAGTGTAAGACTACCAGAATATTAAATTTATGAGATGTGATAGGACATTATTTATGTTTTAGCCTGTTATGATGTTGGTTTTTTATTTGTTTGTTTGTTTGCTTGCTTGCTTTTTAGTGAAACGGCCACAGAAATGTTTGTCTGTCAGTTAATGAGTAGTATTTCTTTGCAGTTTTACACAAATATACAAATTGTATGTCACTGTATGCACTCTTGCGTATCAGCACTTTGTAATTGATTGAAGTGACTTCATTTTAATTCCTAAGTATGTTTCTCAAAAAGGAGAGCCTTTCAAGTCATCTAAAACTAGTAATCAGCACCAGAAAGGAGAGGTCACATCAACCCCTGAGAAACTCTGTACATAAGAATGGAGTCAAAACTAAAACAATCCATGGAAAATAGTTATGACTTTCTGGAAAACAGAGGTCTCACAGATTGCTGTCCAGAACTTCCGCTCCACAGCGTAACATCTACATTGGCCTGAGCAAACAGCTCCTCAGCATTTAGACTGAAGGATAATCTCAGGTGTTTTCCAGGTGCATGTGTCTCAGACTAATTCCTCCTTTGAGGCAGCTGAACAGACTCTGCCAGCTGTGTTAGCACCACAAGCGCACAGGTGCTGGGGGCACCAACCCCACAGTTGACAAAACCTGTGTTACCCTTGATTCTGTGTTGCAATCTGTGTTTTTTCTCAGCTTTCAGTTTTTCCTTCTCCTTTTTTTTTTGGGGGGGGGGGCAGGGGGCGGGGCAGGGCCGTGGTTAAAGCTTTCCTATAGTTATATTTAAGTTTCCTGTCATTTTTTGTATTGAATCCCCCACAAACAAAAATGACAATAATATTTCTGTCATTTATCTGTTGACAAGAAGTCCTAGGTATGGGAACTGAGGTTTTTCATAAGGGCAAGGATATCTGGGAATAAGGAGAGAGGTTTGTCAATATACAGGGACTAGTGATCATTCTGCTTTCATTTGGTGTTTGTTGTCCTCTGCCATCTCTCAAAACGTTGAATTGGTTCTTGAGGTCTTCAGTTTCCCTTTACTTGTCTCATTGCCAAAGGTCTTGGGGGGAACTGTGTCAACTGCTTATTTAAAGAAGCCATCCTGAGGAATGGGGAATACAACTGGCAATCACAATGTTCCTGGATTAAAAAAAAAAAAAAGTGTTAAAATGTGGTTTTAGTGATTAGTTCCGTCAAGATGATTTTTAATTCCAAAGCTTTTCCTTGTCTTACATTCAAGATTAATTTTTGTTTACCAATATATTGAAAGCTAGATCATTGAAAATGATTATGTGTTAATTTTAACTAAAATGTGCTAATGGGAAATGAATGAGGTCTTTAATGTGGCATGGAACAATGCTGGAAATAGGCAATCTAAAATTGCTAAAACAATTTTATTCCTGGAATGTAAAGAAGAGGAGCTGCAGGAGCAGCTAAACTGCCAATCAATTCTGAATAAAAATATATATATTTTTTTTTTTTCTCTTGAAGCTGTTATAACTTTTTTTCCCCCAAAATTTTAGAAGACTGAATTCTTCCATTTTGAAGAATAAGCATATACTTTATTTTATTTTATTTTTTTTTATTCAGGGGGTTAGATGTTCACAAACTTCCTGATAACACTGTCCCTCAGTTAAAAGTCCGGTGAAGTCACTGAGGAGTTGCTTGCCACACCTGAGTGCAGATACTAGGCCTTTGTTGGCAGCTAATTTAATATTAAAATATGGTCACTGGTGAGATTCTGCCTTCAGAGATAGATACAGATGCATTTCCTCATCCGTACTTCCAGTGTGTTCTGTTTTTTACCAATATACAGACATGGAAGCCCCACTATGAAGCCCAGTTCACCCAAGCGAGTGCTTGGAGAGACATGGCTTTTTCTTAGCATACTCTGGGGAGTACAAGAAGGATGTGATGCATCAGATCTTTGTATGTCATTGAAAGGAAAAAAAAAAAAAAGGGAAGTGGATGCTTTAATTTATAGTCCGTAAGGACTGTGTAGAAGTATATAGGACAGCAGGATTCAGATAAACTATTGCCCTTTGAGCTTGGCATCAAAGTGTGTGAACACCACCCTGGAGCATCCCTTTGATTCACTAAGCTTCCCAGGCTTAACCTTGGCTTTTAGATCTCACAAGGGATGGCAGGACTTGGTGACTGGATGCCAGAGATAATAGTTAAGGAGTCCTGAGAGCCAGTGGGTGGGTGAGAGGGGGAGACTGAGATGGTGCCCATCTTGTGGTGTCTGGGAAGCAAGAAGTAGCTCCCTGAGACAACTCTTGTGCCTTTTAGGGGAATGGCATGAGCAGGCTGCCTTGGTGCTTGAAGTGCTTGGAGGTTCCCACAGTGGCTGTCATTTTGTCATTTTGGTGGCTGCAGTCGAAGCGCCTGAAAGGGAACTGTCAAGTTTCTGTAGCTGACAAGGCCAGAGGAAGAGTGAATCATTGGAAAGAAGAGGACTGGAAATTACCCCTTAGAATTATTTCTGGGTGGCTGAGATGACACTGAAATGATTAAGTGTATCCCTCTCAACAGAGTGAGGGGTTTTGGCTGAGATTTGCTAACTGTGTGGGAACGCACCTAGAGAAGGAGAAGGAGATGCCAAGTTAGTTGCTGGCCCTTCCAGGGCAGGTCTGTGTTCCCTGAGAAGTGATGGTCTGGTTCCCTGAGAAGTGATGCTATGATTAACCATATCTGTTTATGTGTAATATTAAGAAATCCTAATCTTCCTTCTCCTAACTTGTTCTTACTTGGAGAAAAAAAAATGTTGTAGGAGGGTTATATAGGTGATGCTGGATTCTCGAAACTGTGAGTTGCTGTCTCAGTCCTGCCCTGTCGAAGCATTCTTCCCATGGCTGGGTCATCTGCCAGAGAAATTTCATTGCCCACACTCAAAAGCCTCTCCTTTGCAATCTGTTGATGCTCTTACAATTTAAAAAATAATAATAATTTTTAAAAGGTGAAATAGTGTCTGCAGTGTATATGAGAAGTCCTTACAACTTCCTCAGGTGCTCACTGTTAAGCCTTTAAGTTGGAACTGTGAGCAAGGTAGTTCAAATTAAGAAAAACATCATTGGTCTTTAAATCAGCTCAACTCCATCCTTAAATAGGTTCACTTGTTTTTTCACACTTGCACTCTACATAGTAGTTTTGACACTTTTGTTCAGTAGTAGTGCAGGAGTTCGGTGTAGTTAGGTGGTCAATAATTCCAGCTGCCATTGGACTTCACACTGAGATGTGATAATATCTCAATCTGACACGAGTTTTTCTCGCTGTTTTGAAATCTGTCAGATAATTTGTCACATTGAGTCCAAATTTATGAGTCATAGCTGTTTCCTAGACAAGATTATTGCGTATCCTCCCCATCTGTCTCTTAGTGTACTGAAATGCTACCACTCAGCAATATCATATTTCTTTTATTGAGTTACTGCAGTGCTTGAGTTAAAGTCCTACTGGCTAACTATTTTGCTTGCTGTGTCTTTAGAACTCAGGAAAGGTGATGGGCTGTCAGAAAAAGGAATTAAAATTTTCATTCCCCCCCTCCAGAAAGCAGGATTAGAAGGGGCAGCCCACCCTGTAGGTGGCCTAACTACATTTACACTCTTGCTAATATATTCAGCAGATTAAATATTCTTTCGTTGTTGTTGTTTTCTTCTTTTTTTTTTTTTTTTCCTGAAGACAGTGATATGCAGATAAAGGTTGTGCCTTTCAAATTTTTTTGAAACACACAAGTGAATCTTTAATTCGTTCTTAAAAATCTCACAAGCCTGCATACAGATCAGATTTGGTATTCAGTTTATTCTAATAACCTAAGCTACATGTAAAAGATGCTGATGTACTTTAGAAGAAAGATACTGTACTTTAATAATTAACAAGGGTTGTGTCTGTAGAGAATATTTATCAGTTACGTAAGTGTTCAAATTTTCAAAGGCTTGCTTAAGCATGAAAACTTCTGATCGCTCAGTTGGCTTGATAGGGGAACTAATATTTTATACACAGAATGCTTTCTAGAAACTTATATATGCGAACAATTTATATTTGGCTTTTTCCAAACAAGTGGCAAATCTGTAAGAGTTTAAGGGTTTGTGTTTCAAAGGATTTTCTGTCACCATGTATAGATATTATTCTGAAGTTCATCAATGCCATGCAGGAATGACTACATACACACCATGAATTCAAAGAAATGTTTCACATTATAATTTGTTTCTAGGTGTTGTAATCTTGCAGAAGGTTCTTGTAACCATATGAGTTTTCTGGCTAAAATTCCTGTGTTACTTACATTGAGGAAAACGTTTAGTGCTGAAAGGTCAATTTCCATGTCCACACCTCCTGCGGGAAGGCAGGAAAGTGTAACACCACAGCACGTTCTATAGCTTTAGTTATTCTGCTCTCTATCTTCAGGTTATTTATGTCAGAGCTTACCTTGTCCAGAAGAGTGTGCTCCCTGTCAGCTGACTTAGCCCTTAATATTTGTCCATAAGGACTGGCTTTGCTACAAAGATACAAAAGTTCTAGTAAAATTAAAATAAAATAAATTCCTGTGTCACTTATAACAGTATTAGTTCATTTGGCCATCTCTCTGTTCCAATTAGGTAGCTTTTAATATACAGTAGATTAATCACAACAATGACTTACAGTTTCAGTAAACAGGCTGTTTGGGAGGAATTTATCAGACACAGACATAATCAACAGCTCTTTTGCTTGTATTTCAAGGTGCAGTAGAAATTTGTGGTTGCTAAAGTATGTTCATAAAGTGGTGCCATTTTTGTTCATTTTAGCACAGCTGTCAGTTGTACACATTGTGTCAAGAGGACATACAAGAGTGGAAGTGGCAAACAGGCTATAAAAGGAACTGGTTTGATTTGTTTGATTTTTAAAATGAAAGGAGGCTGATATAGAAGAGAACATGAGGGAGAATTGTGGGAGCATATAAAAGGAAGCATGTTCTGAAAAGACATAGGAATAGCGGTTAATCCTCACACATTATGTAGCTAACTCCAGTTTATTTCCCTTCAGCCACTGACCAAAGAGAGATTATTTGAATAATTTTCTAAATGACTGCTTGAGAGACTGGAGAAAGAGGCAGGAAAAAAAGAAGAGTTGTATGTCTGGGCAAACTCACAGTGAAAATGTTAGATGATCTCTGATTGCAGTGAGTAGTCATGATAAATACAAATGTGAGGTATCAGTTTGACATCATTTTACAGGGAAGAGAGTACTCTGAAGTATCTTTTAATAAATTTTAGAATTAAAAAATAATAGGTCTTGGATGTATATGTTTCCAAGAGATTTTACCTGAATTTCTTGACAACCATAACCTGAATTATCATCTCCCTGTGGTCTCTGATTGCTGAAGTGGTTTTTTATCACTCTTCCTCTGTTTCCCAACCTGAATGGCTGAAATCAGTAATAGCACATTTTTTCCCCTAAGATAAAATAATTGTTTATACTATGTTATTATTTCCATTAGTTTTCCTTCTACAACATGCTTGTACTGTTCAGTATGTTCATGGTATAAGATTTGTATGGCGAGGCCTATTAATCTTTTTTGATTGGAAGGGATAATCAGTGGGGGTGGTTAACACTATCAGTTACAAATTAGTTGGTATCACAAGTTGGAGCAAATGGAGCAGGACTGTTTTGCAGGGTGTTTTCAAAGGAATTTTGTCAGCCAATGATGTGACAACAAAAGTAACTTCTCATTCTTCTAAAATTGGAAGGTGTGACTTAGGCAAGACTAATGTACCAAGACTAATGTTTTGTGGTGAATAAAAAGGAAATTAACCTACAGATGGAAGGACAGTTTTCCTTATCTCTATCAGCTGCTATCTATCAGATTGATTTCTGCCCTTATGAATGAAGGTTAGTGGTGCCACAGTTTTCAACATTACTCACTTTAATGGGGTATTTTCATGTAAACATCTGATCTGTTCTAGGATCCTGCCAACTTCTCTGAGTGGTGTTTTTCCATTCATGGTGCACAGGATCAGTAGATTAGTTCCACCAGGTCCAAGAAAAGTACCTTGCAATATCAAGCACTAGACTTCAGTTCCCTATAGAGGGATCTATACATGCATAGAAAACAACAAAAAGCCACTGAACTAACACTTTCATGGTTTAATACTGGCTAGCATGGAACTATAAGCTTTGTCATTATAAATGTGTGGTCTTCTTCATCTTAAAGAGGGGTATGGGTGAAGTTGTGTCTCTTATTTTTTTCTCAGCCCTAATCTTTGTATGCTCACTTTATATGGAAATCTTTCTGTGAGCCAGATCTAAAATAGGACTTTGCTTCACAAAGCAGAATGTAGATGTTCTTCAGGCATATGGACCTGAAAACATGATCTAGAAAACTGGGCTCAACAGCTTTCTTAGGAAGGTTCTTGAGGAACTTAGATATAATGGATGATAATGTTCAACTTGAAAGTGTCTTAGAGGCTTGTATTTCTGCATTTTGGCTTCATTCAGAACATCCCCAGCACACACAGCTCAAATTCCTATTTCTCATTTAAGCCCATTGCAAACCAGAAGCTAGGCTGGAGTGGCACCAAAATCCATTCATGTATCCAGTTGGCAAGCATTGTTTAAACCTGCTTTATGGGCAATGATGAGCTTGCATCCCTGACAAGTATTACTGGCTCTGCCTTGTTTTATAGTACTGGAGAAATGTTCCTTGTGATTAGAGCATTTGATCAGGTTTTAGGAGATCTGAGACCAGTGCCCTTTCCAGCTGTGAGGGCTCAGGTCTTGTCTCCTGCAGTGGTTTTTGTGCTAAGGCTTAGGTGAGACTGGATGGGGACATTTAGTGTCCTTCCTGCTGGAGCTATTTCATAATGTTGACAGAAATATCCTGTTCTTGAGGCCAGAGTGGAAGACCCAATACTTAGGGCTTTCAAATGGGACCAAATACCAATTTCCTTGTCTTTCTTTTTTACTGCTTAATTAAATTTTGTTGTCCACCTTTTAAACCTGTCTCTCTTTATCCTAAAAGTGCATCGCCAGTATTTCTGTTTATAGACACTCATCCTTCATGTATAGCATAACCACAAACAGCACCATAATACATTTCCATCTATGTGGAAATGTCTACTTAACTTATTGGAGTGGCTCTATATGATCTGAAGTGGCTGAAGCATTCATTTATTCATTTTTTCATCAACATTTCTCTGTCATATGTAGTCAACCTTAGAAAAAAAGAAAGAGGAAAGGCAGTTTTGATGTGTCACTCAGTAGCTGTTTCAACCTTTTCCTCTGCTGCCTCATGCAAAAGTAAATGAGACAGAAATTTTTCAAAAGCCTGAGTTCCTGGATCTTGCTCTGAGTTACTTTCCTGATAGCACTTTTGTAGTTGATTTTTATCAATGTAAGCAGTACAGCTTTGTAGCTGAAATAAAAGCCCAGTATTTCTTTATCTTCATGTCCCAACTTCTTGACTCTCAACTCACCTCAAGCTCCACAGCAAGTACTGCCCAAGTATCCAGTATGCATAATTTTGGTTGCCTTTTTTTTTTTTTTAACCTGAGTTTCAGAAATGAAGAATTACATATTCCTTTTACTTTCATTGGAGTGGGGCTTATTACTGGTTTATTTTTTTTCTTAAAAGGGGAAGGACATATTAAATGGCTCGCTTGGACTGTCCAAAGCAGTGCGTGCTTCTGAAAATGTTATCCTTTAGTTATTTAATATGTATTTGCAGTCTAGATGTTAGATGGTATTATGAAGCTTAATTTTTGTAAAATACTTTGAGATACTCAGATGGAAAATTATCTAGGTGGAAACAACTCAAAACAAATTATCATTTCAATGTGTTTGTCAAAACATGTTTTAAGTTAAACACGTTGAAAACATGGACCTCTCTCCATAATGGACATCACTGGGACATTAAAGGAAAAATTTTATATTTTTTAATATTTTAAGGATTTATTTTCTCAAGGCTTTATGCTTATTATGCCCATAATAAAAAGTTTTATCCTTCACCCTATTTCCTTCACCTACCCACTGCTGCTGCTTCAAGTTAGCTCATCACCTTCTGTCTTGTGCTGCTTTCCTTATCTGTTAGTTTGCTTTGTAAACTAGATCCAACATGCTATAGAAAAAAAAAGGGTTAGGAATTTTTTTACACATAGTGTAGATGCTAGAATCAGCTTCAGCTCAGAGCTTTTGAATACTGGACATTTGAGCTTCAAATGCCATGACAGCAGATAAATGAGCTGAATGTAAAACATTTCTAGTAGTAGTGGTGGAAACTACATTCAACACAGAATTATTGGAAAAAGCATAAATGTAAACAGAGTTCATAGTATATTAAACCAAGATGTTCTGTAAGTAAAGACTGGGCAATTAAAGAAGATTTACCCAAGTGAAGCCAAATACAGTGCAGAGGATAATTAATATGGCAGAGACAACTCAATAATAATGGCTTTGAACTTTTACAATAGTGCATTAATGCGTGTCAGAAGGAGCGATTGCATTTACAGTCAACAACAATTTGTTAGGAATTTTTACCACACAGGTTAATTAAGAACTCATGATAAGAGAATATGAAAATTACCTTATTGAACTGAGGGCTCATTATTTTTCCTGTACCCAAAGAATAAAATATTGTAGATATATGTTTTTCTGTAAGCTGTCTTTATTCTGTTAGTGTCACTTGTGTGGCACAGCTACTCCATTATTGATCCAATTGACTTAGAGAATTAGTGAAATATTTGGTGTGTTGTCTCCATGGCTAGTTTAAATCAAGAGGGTTGCTGAGAAAGCTAGCAAAGAGTTCAAAACAAGCCACCCCACCATCGGCCCCTAAGTTTGTCTCTGAAGAGGATGGCTCAGCCCCTTGTAGAGCCTACTGGTGTGTTTGGATAAGCAGAGCATAAAAGCCCAAGAGCTGAGAAGGCTCTGGTTGAAATGGACCTGTTCCCTTTCCAGATTGGACCTGTTACTTGGATCCTGTCAGGTAGACCAAGAACTTGGGAATTTGGACTTGTTTTGTGAGTTTGTGGGGTTTTGACAGTCATCAGTGTCAAAGTATAGACCCTCTAGAGGGAGAATACAGGTCTCATGACCAACCTGTGATTTGGTCCACGGGAGGTTCTTCATGTGGGACTTGTCTCAGATAGCCCACAGCAGGTCTTTAATCTTTTTGCCTCCTTTCTTCTTCCAGTGAAAAGTATTAACAGTTTCCAGCCTCACTCATCCATGTTGGTAAGGTGGTAAGCTGTTTGTGAGAAGGATTTCTTTCTGTTCCTTTGAAAGCTTTCTAGCACAGCAGGAGGCTGATATTATGCAGTGGTTTTGGGATACTTGTGTAATACAAGAAATGAGGAGTTGCTAGTACTTTTGTTTTAAGAGCATGTTCAAAACAGAGTGGTGTTTCTGAGGAGGTGCCTTTCCTAACCCCTCTCAAAGTCAGTTGCACACCTGGACTCAGTCCTTCTTGTTGAGTCTGGCTATTCCTACACTGTCCATCTTTACTACATGGTGTGTGGATTCTCACAAGGGAGTCAAACCCTTCTGTTATGAGAACCAGAGCTTTTCAACATGGCTAACATTTTTTTAATAGGACGGGTACCAGACTAGTGGTAGATTCTAGTGCTGCAGAATTCATATTAATAAGCTGTTATCAATGTTATTTGTGGTGATTACGTGAGAGATTTCTATAACAAAAAATGAAATGATACATCCACACCTTTCTGTTTATTAAATATCAAATACTCTGATTGCCTTTCTTTAAGTGCAGAAAGTATTGGATGGGAAGAAGGTTTGGAAAAAAGTTGGCTACCATCTGAATTAAGTATATTTCAGTAATGACATAAAAAATGTTCCTAGTGGATGCCTAAAGTAAGAAATAGGAGTGTATTACAAGAAAAAGTATAGTATTTAATGTTTTTATATAATGCTATCTTTTAAAGGATTTTAGATTGCCATAAAATGACTCATTGATCTTTGAAACAATTTGGGGTCAAATTATCAACTTGCATTAAAGCAGGATGTTTTCAATACCTCAGCAAAACCTATATCCCTAATTTTCACTTTTATACCAGTATCTAAGGAGCAAAGGTGGCCAGTAGCTTTATTTGACAGCTAGCACTAATGTAGGAGTCCAACTTGAAAGTACACTGTTCATAACCATCCTTATAAAAAAAAACCTTACAAGTATTCTTTTGAAGTTCATTTATGAATTCAGTTTGCCTGTGTTAATGACTTGTACTGATTTTTTGAGCTTGAGCTTTACTAGTGCAAATAGTTATGGAAGGTGTATTTTAAACTTCAGTGCCAGAATATTAATCAAAACCTTAATTACTTATTCAGTAGTAATATTCACAATTCATATGGGTATTACTTAATTTCATTACTCATCCAATCAAGGATCAGAAGCAATGACATATGATTTAAATAGCAAATTGTTTTGGATATTTCTAATTAGTGGACACAAAGGATTGGTTATTAAAGAAATTAACTTAAGCACCTTGAAAACTGAAGAATAACCTTGAAATAAGAATAAACTCCACATTCAAATCTATTCACATAAAGATTTGATCCATGTCTAGTGTATAGAAACTATTTGCAAATAAATAAACAATAGAAATATGATAGAAATATATCTTCTAATGGCATACCATAAATCATTCTCTGGAGAATACTTCATGAATAGCAACCTTAATAAATGTGGGGAAGG
Organism: Nesoenas mayeri; assembly: GCF_963082525.1. Lineage (NCBI taxonomy): Eukaryota > Metazoa > Chordata > Aves > Columbiformes > Columbidae > Nesoenas > Nesoenas mayeri. The sequence continues at coordinate 42,088,061 of NC_137543.1, read as the reverse complement.
AGAAAGAAAGACAGAGGGATTATTTACATTCATTTCAAGTAATTGTTTTGGGTTCAAATACTGCAGCTGTCACTCAAGACTGCAGTTTATGATGAGAATAGCTCTTTGACCAAATAAATTCTAGTTTCGTCATAATGCAGAATGTGTCACGCCATATTTGTCTTATCATGTGGGAATCTACCACTGTTTCATCTGCGTGTTCACATCCCCATCCTCAAAAACCTGTGAAGACTTCTTCTGAGGGGAGGCAAGGTTTTGAGAAATGAGTTTGAGAATGTGAAGGACCAGTGGAAGAACTGGGTCCTTCTCCCTGTCCCACTGTCACTCCATGCTCAGTTAAGTTTCCATCATCTCCACTGCAACCCAAAGCTCTTGGTTTCTGTGATGTACCACTTTTGATGCCAGAGGCTGGCTGCTCTGCAGCTCCCTTGAAGCTGCATTTCTATGAGCAATATTAGATTCTACAGGCAAGGAAGCACAAAGCCATGGGAATAGTCTAAGACTCCTATTGATTGCCATCACTGAATGTGTATGTAGCTGTGATTTGTTGCAAGCACTTTCTCGACACAGGCTGTCCCACATCTAATTTTTTTGAGGTGAATGTCATTTTAGCATATAGATGTCACAAAGAGAAGAAATGCATGAAGAAGTTAGGTAAAATCTAGGAGCCATCAGTCATGGAAATATCTTTTTAAATTTCCTTTTTCTCTTGGCAACTATTTTTATCATATTCAAGCATTAGCTCTGAGAGAGAAATAATGTTCACTTCAAAAGCCACTTCCTCCTCAATAAATAATTCAGAGCCATAGATTGTTCATGAGGAAATATCAACACACTAGTAGTAATTTAATATACCGAGCGATCGCACTCACTTTAGCCTACATATGATTTAAATAGAATATGACAGTTTAGGGTCTCCATTTGCCCCATGGCATGTTGGGATCAAACTTGGCAAGTGATTGCAGTGTTCTTGTATCTTCTGAAGAAGTGAATGAAAGTTGCATAATTCAGAAAGGATTTCTTAATTACATGCTAAATCAGAGTTTGCCTGCTTGTGTTCTGAATCCAAATTGTTGCCCAGGACCAGCTTTAGAGCATGTGAATATTTTCTCTGTCCTTTGTTAACTAGCATCTCACAAACATGTCTCTTTTTTTTAACTTGTTGAACTATTATTCTGATGCATAGTTTCAGCACATTAGTTACCTTTGGTGTATCCTGTAAGTGAAAGGCTGTGCCTACCCTTCCTGGGCTGTCTGACACAAGGGATCCATCAACTGAGATGGAAGTTTTTCGAAGTTTTACCTCCTTTGGTTTTTAAAACAGACTTATTTTTGTTTGTTTGTTTGTTTGTTTGTTGATGGTGGTGGTGGTTTTTCCCATCCTTTGCCACTGGTAGACCAACAACCTACACCACAGAGTGTTAGGTACTGGTCGCACTGGGAAGGTTTGTGGGTTTTTTTCTGTCTTAAATAGTTATAGTTAAAAATACACAAATTCCTTCTCACTCTATTGCCCAAAAATGCAGAGCTGGGAGTACATCTGTGGCATAGGTATTGTATTCTACTAGAACAATGTTACAGATGCCTGATCTCTGCTGAGGACTTCTCTTTCACTGCATCGCTTTTTGTGGAGTGGCTTAGCTATATTTGGGTTGGTCTGTGCTTAGTGCCTCACAACTATGTCATAAACTTTCTACTGTTTTGGCTGTACACAAACAAAATTAGTCTAAGCACGGAATGAGAATAAGCACTCTCATGAAGGATTATGGCTATAATCAATTAAACCAGAGCAACTTATCTTTGTTTTGCATCCATGGAAAGGTGTTTGCACTGAAAGCAAGGGATGCCTACAATCAAAGTACAATGCATAAATTCATAGCTTCTTCCCTTGTGTCCTCTAGAATCTATCTATCTATCTATCTATCTATCTATCTATCTATCTATCTTCTAGCAAGCCTATAATTAGGAAGACTTCTAACCATAACAGTTTTTATCCCAAGTATATGTAATTAAATCATACATAGGGACGGGTAATTGTCTTGGTGATAAGATGCAGCCCAGGTCTGTGTTTCTACAGGGAAAGAGCAGATTGCGATTGAGGAGTAACAGGTTTTTCTGTGTTCTTGGGAAGGAAATAATTGCTCTCCCTACTTCTATAGTATTCTCCAGTTCATCTGGCTGATAAGGAGAAAAGGTAATCAGCCCTTCTCTCATGACCTGTTTGCCTACAGGGAAGGCTTTAGCCGAGTAATTCTTTCTCCAAAGTTCCAGTATAATCTGAGCAGAACTAGTAAGAATGCAAGAGGAGCCATCCCTTTTCATGTAAATTCATGCTTACCTGAAGAAATATAATGCCACAGGATTTTGCTAATTACTGTGAAAATGATTCTGGCCTTTTTAGTGAACTTCCTGTTTAACCTGATCTTTCATCAGGACTATGCCAGAGATTTACATTTTGGAAACAGTCTGCTGATCATATGGCATACATGTAGAAGTGAGGAACATGTGTGAGGTCATGTGTTTCTGTTTTGATTTAAAATGTCTTTAAGATGTTCAGAAATTTCCTTTATGTTCCAGTGGGATAAGAGGGTGGACACATGTTGGAGCAGTGGTGATCAGCACATAGTGGTACAAGTCATGTGTTTTGAAGCACCAGCTGTTAATGGGGAGCTGGATGGAAGAGATGTCTTAAGATGCACTCTTCTTGTCCAGCTGAGAAACTGGCCTCAAGTTGGTGCTGACACATCTGGAAGAAGGACTTTAAACTGAGAAATGTAGGAGAAGATTGAGGGAAAGTCATATATTGCCTATATGTATAAAGTTAGTGCAAGAGGAGTAAAATGGGAAAAACAAGGGTACAACAGTGGATATAGAAATGTTAATAGTAATCTGGTTAGCAAAGAAAATTCTAAGCTGCTGAGAAAGTAAAGTGTAGAGGACACATTGCTGCTGGGATTGTGCTTGATCTGCTCAGTGGCTGAGTGTTTCCTTAAGGAAAAACTGAAATGTGGATACAGACCTGCCAAAAACCTGTGCAAGAAAAGAGAAGTAGTAATAGCATCTGTATAGAACTTGAGTTAGGTGAATTCATGACTGGAAATAGGTGCTTGAAAGTTGTACACTACTGAGGAAAGAAAAATCCAAGTAGAAAACTGCTGGTATGCTACTGAGTACTAGTGATGTAATAACTTGAAAGAGTAGGCTGTATGTGTAAAAAAAATACAAAAAAAAATTTAAAAGGTGGTATCCCTGGGCTAGCACTGGGCTTCTGTAATGGATTGCTGGAGTTTTATTGTGAGAAAGGGTAGACATTCCAGAATCCTGTGGAAATTTTATCATTGTGAATCATTTTAACTACTTAAATGGATATTAGAGAACATAGACTATTAGTAAACATAATAGATGTTTGCATGTGGTAGCCGAGAGTCTTCATCAAGTTGCTCACGTGTCAAAGATGTGTTAGTGTTTCGTTTTTTTGTGGAAGATTTGGAATTTTTTAGTAAGAGTGAGAACATTATGGAATGCTAGTAACACTAAGTAACCTTCAACAGAGTGATCATATATCTTCCTTTTATGTTTGTTAAGGAAATAAAATGTTGCCAAGTGTTTGGTGTGGATTTTTTGTGGTGTGTGGTTTTTTGTTTTTTGTTTTTTTTTTTTTAATTACAAAATTTCATAACTGATGAAATGGCCAGTAGGAAAAGTTTTAAGTTATAAATATATAAGGAAATTCTCAATTTCTTCGAAATTAATGATGCTAACACTGCCAGGAATCTGAACATCAAAAAAACCCCAACTGTTGCGTGTGATTCTAAAAGAAAGTGTATGTTTTAAGATGTTGTGACACTATTAGGAATAAGCACGACACACCTTCCTCCTGTCCACGCTTTTCTTCCCAGTTGTCTGATCAGCAACTCAGACTAAGTCTCAGAGGTCAAGAGGTTTGCAGATAAAGTGGGCTTTCCCAAAGCCAAGCTGAGCTGGGCTTCACAAAATAAATAACAAATAGCGAAACAATCTTCAGCTGTGTCATAGGGGCAGAAAAGGGAAGAAAGAGAGCTGTTCTCTTGTGAGAGTGCATGTTAAAGGTAATCTAGATAGGGCTTGGTGCTTTTCCTCCTTTTTCAGTGAAGATGATTATGTTAGTATGGTGACAAAGGAGGGAAAAGACATAATGTACGTGGAGGTATTAAAACAGAAATAACCACAGCTGCAGTGAAAGCAACAGTAAATGAGTTTATCTTTGTAAAATCAGAGGGAATTAATAATTTCCATTCTAGAATACTGAAATAACTAGTGGATTACATATATATAGATAGTACCATAGGACTGCAGAACAGCTGCGTATTTAGGAAACTGAGAAACAAAATTATTCAGCAATTATAAATCTACGAGTAAGTGAAACTTAAAGTGTCCTTTCCTTTAAACTTTTCTAAAAACATACAGTTTGAGGGGGAAATGGAATAAAGGGTAACAAGATTTACTGAAGATTGATACTGCCAGACTGACCTGAGAACTTTCTCAGTAATATATTGAATTTTGTAGATGAAGCTCTGTGGTGTGTGTACTTTGGCAGGGGAAAAAAGTTCATGCACCCTGGAAGTCTTCAGCAGAGCTGGGCAAGAAAGGCCTTAGCAGATGACTGTAGAGTAGGAAAGGAACTAACTTGCTAGTAGGTATGTCTAAGTACAACCCATGCAGTTCAATTACAGGAAGGGTGCTCTGTGGCCACAGCCATGGATTCAATGAGTGACCCAAAGCTCATGAAGCACTCGGTGAGAGTTTATATTCCTCTCAGCCTCTTCCTTCCCTTCCTCCCATCCAGGAGACTTATGTTTAAATCACTGCATTGATATTTTGCTAGAATTTCCATCCTATAGCTCCTTTTGTTTTAAAAATTCTACTATCAGATAGAAGTTTGCATTTCACAGGCTGGTCTGAGCATATTGGGATTTTGTTTATTCTCCAGGCATGATTTGAGCAGATAAAAAAAAGTGCTGGTAGAAATACAGTCAAAACCAATTGAGGCTTTCTACATTTTGATTTTGCTCCACAGAGATGTATTGTCACATGCTATGAAATCAGAGGGTCTAAAAACTTCAGAGTCAATGATTTGAGCTTCCGGTAAATATCTTCTCAAATAGGATTCAAGCCTGTATATCTGTGGCATACCCTGAGTCCACAGTTAAATTAGAGCTCTCCATATGTTGTAGTGCCAGAAAATTTTGCTTAAACTTTGCTATGATAATGTGTATGGGGGAACAAAAGGTACAATCCTCAGTTTAGATACATAATCTCGCTGAGACTTTACTGGCTGCTCAGCAGCCACAAGCATTCAGGTGTTTACTTGGGTGTCCGCGAAGTTACAGGGGAAAGAAGTCATTAGAGCTGAAAATTAGTACTAACTTTATATAATTTAGATCTGAAGAGTAGAGATAAACTACTCCAAACAAAAGCTATCCTGGGTATTTTACTAGATTGTATGCATGCTTGGTACTTTGTAATCTTTCCTACTTTGAGCTTTTAGGGTGACAGTAAAAGGACTTTTGTCGTTTTCTGCAAATTGGACTAGTGGTGGGCTTTGTGTGTGTCGTAGCTTGTTGTATCTTTAAATCAAAATCTGTAATTTATAGATGGTTTAAATTAAAATAACGTCATGTAGCTGTAGAAATGGTTTTATTGTAATTTTTATACTTTGAAACATTTTCACCTGGTGCTGCTGTAGATTGAGCACAAGAGCTAGAATGAGACTAATTGAGAAACAGAACAGTGTTGCTTCACCGAAACAGATTCCTTGTCCAAAACTGTCCTGACACAGGTATATGTCAGGTAGTGTTGAAGAGATTTCTTTAGGCTATGTTCAGTGGTGTTTGTTGGATGGTTCGTTCTGGAGTTTTTCTAACCTCAGGCATGGCGGTGTCCCTTTTCCTTGGTGTTACATAAACTGAGGTGCTTCAGAAATTGAGTTAGCCTGAAAAAAAATGTTTGATGTTTTCGACTCAGTCTGGAATGCATTCTCTGTCACGCAGAGTACCATAGCTCTAACTGGTTAAGTAGTACTCAACGTTATACCAGTTTAAAGTACAAGAGGTAACTGGGCACATTACCCTGTGTGCCAGTCTGCAGACAGAGGCATCCCTGCCTTGGGATCCGCATTAAACCCCCACAGGCTTAATATTGAGTCTGACTCCTTTCATCAGCCTACTGACTCCAAAGTAAGTAGCATCTTACTCATCCTGGGGAAAAAAAAAAAAATAAACAAAAAACATCCCCAAACAAATAAACAAACAAACAAGAACCAGATCATAAAGTTTTATTGTAAGTTTGCTAATAATAGTTGCAAAAGGGATTACTCAGTCACTGTGAGCAGCAGCCTTTTCCACTCCTGCCTGACCCCCAGAGTTTGGATTCTTGTTTGGTGAGTAGTGCTTCAGCAGCCCTCACAGTGAGGAAACATATGAAGCATATGAAGTAACATTATCAATGTTAAGTACATATACAAGCAGCTAAAGAATTGGAGAAAGAGCTTACTAAGCTCAAAAAAATGCAGTCACATCAGTGAGCAAGAGAAAAAAAAAAAGATTAAATAAATCAAATATTAAGTGTGAGTAATATGGGAAAATCATCTTGGGCTTACATTGGTTTTGTTTTTTTTTTTTTAAATGTTAACTACCATTCATTCAGATACAACAAAATATTGTTGAGCCAAACAATTGTTCAGTTTCAGCTGCAGGTTTGGAGTCATGAGTAGACATGAGGCATCTTGGATGGCAGATTAGCTTGCACTGCTAAAGCATCCGGAGTTGTATGTTCTGCTGATATTCTTTATTTGCATACTTCTTGATCTTAAAACTAACTTACAATTTTTTAGAAGTCAGCAAAAATCATTCTGGTTGTGCTTTATGCTAGTGAAATTTTTGCTGAAAAACAGGATACATTTCAATAGCGAGATTAGCTAGACTGTGAAATATTACCCCTCAGGGAAGTTGTAGGAGACCAGTTGCACGGATCATTTAAATGCAATTAGAAAAGGCAGCAGAGGATGGAGGCAGGCAATTTTCCCCTCCCCCCTTTGCTTCTTCCCCAAATAAGTTTCAGAAATGTCATTTGGAGAAATAATAACAGGTTCAGGTGGCATTTAGCAAGTAGTTTTGGCTGAAAAGGGGCAAATTTGAAGCTAGTTCATTCCAGTAATTTTATGAAAGTGCCTGCATGGTGGGGGAAGAAGTTTCATCTTAAAAATTGACTTGTCATTTTGAAATTTGGTGCTTTCGTTTATGAATTGGCTCATACTTGTGCCAGGTTGATGCAAAAATATGTAATTATATTTTTATTTTCCTGCAATTTTTTGATCCCCAAATCAGATTTTGAGCTAAACTTTTTGTTTGTTTGTTTGTTTTTTCTTCTCATTGAACTAAAGAATCTATTATTTGCACTGTTCTAGAAATTACACTGAGAAGTCCATTTCAGGCTGCTAGAAGGACAGACTTCATGTCTTTTCCTGTGAGGCTTCTTTCTTTCAGAATCTGTGATTTACAAGTTGAGTTGGCTGCATCAGTTTAAGTGATGCTTTTAGTAGCTTTTGAGTTTGATTTTTCCTAAAATCTGGTGATGTGTATCAATGACTTCAGTTTCAGTATGCGGTATACTTTCTCTGCCTCTCTCAAAATTAGGGTCTAAGTGGCTCAAATGTGTTGCTTGAAGCTGAAGCAGTTCTGAATAGGAGTAAAGACTAAGAGGATCTTCAGTGGTTCATAAATCTTAGATTGTTTTTCTGAACAAGGGTGAATTTTACTGGTTGCCTCCTGTGTAACTTTCACTATATATGTGTCAAATTCTCTGACAGATGGGGAAGAACTGAAACCAGTGAGCCTTCATAAAAACAAGAGTTTTGGGGCTACTGAGATTTACACTGGCATTATTTATAGCAATTTATAATAAAGCAACATATTTGTAATTCAGTATACGTAACTTCATTAATCACGTTTCTTTCTTATATGGTAATGCAAAAATAAATATGTGCTTAGAAACAAAAGCTGCCTACAAAACCTTGGTTTTGCCTGGTTACTTCAGAAAGGTGGTGGTTTTTCCCCTCTGTTGCTGTCTGTCGTTAATTAGGGAAGTGGAGATGGATGTGTAGAATTAGGTTGCACATAATCTCATCTGAATATTTAATCATAAATGATTAAGATGAAGATTTATAACACAGATTTTGACATTCTGGCAAGGTTAATAGAGCTATATTCTCCCTAGTTACAGATTGTCTGGGAAAGCAGGAAAGACAATAGTGTCTACAGACATTAGAGGGCAATAAGATCTCCAAGATCTTTCACTTCTTTATTTTTAGAAAAACTTGTGTAGATAGTCTGATGTAACATTAAAGGTTCCATGAGAGAAAATTTAAGAGAAAGAAAAAAAAACAAATTAAAAAGAAAATTATTTGCCAATAAAGCATACAGTAGTGGATTCTGATAAAAAACAAAAGCAGATCTACTTGATTTGAAAAATCTGAGATGGTGTTTGATGGCATAAACAGCTATGTGATATGGTATGACCAAGGTCAGAAATTGTCCTATACTGTCTAGTTGTACCTTTTTGGATAAATACTACTGAGTTGCATGTTATACTTACTCTATAGAGTACAAGACCATTGGTATCACCAGAATCACATGGATTGGATATGGCTCCGTTCATTAGCTATACAAAAAACTGGAAAGTTATCAGGAGGTACAGTACTGTTACAATTATTAATACATTATTCTACAACATATTATCTCATAATCTCCCAAACAAGAAAGAATGATTGATCAGTTGTAATGCTGCTCTGGAGGACCTGAACTATCATTAGATAATTCTTGATTTGCTAGAGGAAGAACTGAGATACTGAAAAAGATGCCAAAAAAACCAAAACAAACAAAAAAAACCCAACCAACATGTATGATGGAAATTGAACATCTACACCCCAAACTCAATCTGAAATTTAGTTCAGCCACTATCTGAGCCTGGAACTGTTATGTTCAAACTCTGTGGGTGTCATATTTTAGACTATGCATTTACGTAGGTGAAAAAAAAGAACTGCTCCTGACATGTAGAAACATTTCAGCATTAATACACCTGGTCAAGTTGTTGTCTGTGTCAATCCAAGACCTACCTGGGACCTAAGAATTAAGAAGTGTTCTCCACATCTGTTGTGAGAATGCACTGAGGCAGACAGCCTCCAGGGTTGCCAATGGATATTTCTGGCATCAGACGTTAGCTTGGGTGTTGTGCTGTTTTCAGGTCCTGTGCTATCATACCCACATGCTGTGTGTGCTTGGCTTTGTGCAGGTGTAGAACCTGCTACTGATCACCCTGTGTTTGTCTCTTTTCCCTCTGTTCTCACTAGTGCATAAATAGGGTACTCACTAGTACTCAGCACTGGCCAAAGTATATCGCCACTTGAGTCAATGAAAATTTTTAGCAAGGCTTTTAAAAAGAGGGTTAGGAGATTGACGTTTTTAAAAATCTATGGTATGAGAATTCACAAAGACTGAATTTATCCCAGGAAACCTGATCTTGCATTCAGCTCAAAGGCGGGGCTCTCCCCCAGGAGGGGAGTTGACAGCAGCAGACTGGTTATAGCTGCTTGGTGCTTTGAATTATTGCCCTGGAACAGCCTGTCTCCTCGGCTGCCCGTAGGAGGAACCAGAGCCTGGGAAGAAGTCAGCCACTGTAAATATCTCCCTGAGTGGCTTTCCCTCTTGTCCACCTTCCTTTATCTTTCTAGCCCTGGGCTATTGTTACTGCCCCTTTCTCATATCCTCTGATCTTGCCCCTGCCTACCCCTGTCATTCCTGTTTGCTGTTGCCAGATTTCAGGTGGAAGATCTACCTTTCCTCTTCACAAATGCCTCCCCTATAACATTGACCAACTCTGGTGGTCATATCTATTTGCCCATGAAATTTATCACACAATTTGTGTCGAGGATAGGATAATTATTCTGCACCAGAAGTAGCTGTCCTTTTTGCTTTTGTAGGGAAAGGAGAGGATTTTTTTACCAGACTTCACAACTTCCAGCAGTAAATGAGCTATTTAAGCCCTTTTGCAAAAGCCATTGTTCTCTTTCTGTAAAGTCAAAAGAATTGACAGATCTCATTAGTCTGTTAAGCAGTACAAAGATAAATGCTTGATATATAAGAATGAATACAGATGATTATAGCAACTAATTGGTAGGCTTCCTAAGTATAAAATACAGTGGTTTTGGAGGGCTTTTCCTTCTAGAATCTCATGAGGGTTTTTTTTTTGTTTGTTTGTTTTTGTTGGTTTTGTTTGTTTGTTTGTTTTTTGTTTTAAATTTCATAGATAATTTAGTGTTTTAAATAGATAAGTACTAGTCTTAGGCGGTTATAGGTGAAAACTGTCAGTGTACAGTAAGACATATTTTAAGACATTATCTGTACTTTGCTAAGCAAAAATGTTTTTAACTCTTGTTTGTGTTTCTTTCTTAAACAGTTGGAGATTTTGATAGAGTAGGATTTTTACTGATTTTGTAAACAAGAGATAAGATGATTGAATTCTCATAAACAAGTGTTGAGTTGTGATCGCTGTCTCTTAGTGGCTGCAAATTAGTTATTAAGTTAATCCATGCTAAAAAGTTTGAGGTTTCTTTCTATGTTGTTGTTCAGCTGGATAGTTATTTACTAGTGCAAAATGAAGCTTGATACATGAAGAAAATGCTGGTATTTTTTACTCACATGTATATGGGTGTATGTAAGGCAGAAAAATGTGTCCCACTTTATTTGAAATTCAGCCCTTCTTGGCAAATTTCTTCCCTTATGTATTTGTTTCATTTACCTTCTGAGTCTTGTCTTAGAATATGTTTCTGTGGGTAATTACACTAAGTATCCCCATTTGAAAGCCTGCTGAGCAGGGCTGGACCTTTAACCTGTAAACTTTCTCAGGCAGAGACCATAACTAAAGTGCTTACAAAATTCATATCTTGGCAATGAGGGCTAATATGCCTGGAATTGGAAAATAATAGCAGTAGCTAATGAGGGGATTTTCAGGGAATTAACACAATCAAGTAGGCCATCTCAGCCCTGATGGGAGAGATGTCTGCTTTTTCAGTCAGAGCATTTTTTGCATGAGAATTATGTGAAGTTTGGTGAAGGGACAACATATCCTAATGACTGGCTGCTTTTCCCAGCTGTGTCAGCAGGATTTAAAAAAAGATATTTCCCCTCACTACAAACCTTCTTCCCTTTTATCCTGAAGCCATCATGCCTGCAAGAACACTACCCATTTACAGTCTAAGAGAGATTTGTGATGAGTGCTTGGGAGGAAGTTAATAGCAATGAACTGACAGTGACCTGTAACATAACCCAGCGTTGAAGGTACTGAAGGTAGGTAGAGGTGAATGGTAAATGTGTTAAGATACGATCCATGTAGCAGTCCTCCCCATGCAGTTCCTGAAGTGGAGGTATAGTGAATCCAGCTGAGAGTTATGCCTTTTTGTACGCACACTTACCTCATTCATAAGGGAAAAGTAAACACTTTATTTTTTTTTTAATCTGTTGAGTTTGTAAAACTGCAGGCAAGTGACAGTGTTAGCTGGTGAAAAATAAATAAATTGTTCATCTGCGTTGCCAATCTTAGAAGAGCAGATATGACAGATTTTCCTAAAGGTCAGGAAGAGCATAATTATAGGCAAACTAAAAATAAGAACCAGTTTTCTTATTGACAATTGTCAGTAAATATCAGTAAAACAAAAAATATTTGACCACAACTAGTACTTCTAAAATTGCTAACTGCTAAACTTGCTGAGACTGGTCATGGAACTGTTGAGTTTTTTGCTGCTAAGAAGTGGTACTAATGATTATATTTCCATTTTGAAGCAATTTTTATTACAGGACTCAGAAAATATGAAAAAAAATCTTAACTGGTACTATTTGCAGGATTTTTTTTTTTTCCAAAGCCATTCTACTAAGTGGAGTAGAATTTCCTAATAGCTTTTGATTAAAATAGACATTTTTAATTTCTGCAACCTTTAAATAACTTCTGCAAGTGCTTTATTGCCTTACTTCAACTTGACTGCTGTTAGTGCAAAATTTCTCTTTAAGAGACACTTGAATTCTGCCAATAGGCAGTACCCCTTCTGTTACAGACAACAATGTAAATCAAGTTTCTTTTTTCCGAGGGATAATTCTATCCAGAAAAAATCCCCACAACTAAGTTTTGCAGAAAATATTTTTCTAGCATCTAATTCGTAAGCATATACATATGTTTTTGTGAGAACACACACAGACCTTCCCTTTTGCATACTATTTGATTGGCATAAGAGATGGCATAAGCATAGGGACTTGTGCATAGACCTGCAAATCATAATATTAGCCATGTCCTGATCCATCCTTTCTCACTGTTTCTGCAGGTACCTTTCTGGTGCTTCACAATGACTAAATTTCAGGCACCATTATTCATGCCATCCCTTTATACTTGGATCAAGTAATTACTGGTAGGAATTTTGACCCAGTGATAACTTGAGGCCTAGCAGGAGTTTCCCAGCAGTAATGGCTAAGAAGGCAAGAACTGCTTACTAGCTGTATATCATTTTAGTTGGTGAAATGGACATTGAAAATGTTCAGTATGAACCTTATTAAACCTGTCCCACGTCTGTGAAGAGGGATGGTATGCATGCTTGTAGTCCAAGAATGGTCGGCACAATGGCTCTTGGTTCCATCAAGCTGAGCAACATCTTGCATAAATAACTTGCTTTTTCTCCTGCTGTTTAGTACGAAGCCTCACTGGGTCCTGCCTTAAATCAGAAATAAACTCCTTGGAAGATCACCTCTGCTGGTGGATTGCTGGAGAGCTCTCTGGGACCTGCAAGCTCACAAGGCTCTCTGAATACCTCTATCATAAAAAAATTTCAAAGCATTTACTTCAAGTCAATGGGATTGCATTTTTCAAGCTGTAATGGCATTGCAGTGCTGTTAGTGTTGAGCTCTGCTTTGCAGGACCTTTGTGGAAGGAGGCAGGAAGCCTGAACCTCCAACAAGACAGTGAAAAATGACTAGACAAAAAGCAAGCCACATAAAATAAAATTAAGAAGGGGGACAAGGAAAAAACAGTTAAATATTACCTAATGCTGTTAGTAGTATGGGTTACTACTGCTATCAATAATAAATAAATTAATTGCACTTGAATTTAATTCCAATTTTTAAACATAGTGTTTGGATGAAAATGTTTATAAAATGTCTACTCTTCTTTTAACTCATCAAGCTAAATGCTTCAGAAAGGACAGAGGATAGCTTTTTATTGTATCAGTGGTCATTTTTTATTTTTTAAATGAAAAGTTCTTATCTTCTGAAAATTCTGGCCCAAGTCCAGCATCAGAGCTATTGTGTATTGGAACCCTCCAAAAAAGGTAATCCAAATTAAATAGGAGTGTGAATCCACAGTGGATTAATTAAATGACATTAAACTCTCATGTGGATACTCTGAATCAGAATTAAAAGTGTCTTGATTCAATTTAACTTAATTTCCAGAGCAAATTAGTTAATTAAGTGTGCTTTAATTTTGAATGAAAGTGTCTACACAGAGGCTTAATATGTTTTGACTAATCCACTTTAAAAACTCATTCAGATTAACTTTCTTGAGTGACCCTTCTATTGCCAAACCCTTGGTAACTTAAAAAAAAGGAGTTGAAATGAGCAATGCTGCAAGGCTAGTGCTCCAAAAAAAGACGACCATAATCGTGATTAGTAGCTCAGACTTGATTTTTGTTTTGAAATTTTGTAGAATGAAGAAGCAGCTTTATTTCTTGGGCCACAGATTGTTCCTTGTGAATGAAATTCATTCTGTCAAAGAAAGGGAAGATAGTCATACAGCCTCAAAATGAAGTGGACATGATGGTGCATTTGGTATTGCCACAGCAGGCTGCTATATATGATGCAGCGAAAACCAAAGCATTTCTGGTATTAGAAGAACAGAACAGAACAACAGCATTTTTCAAATGGTGAGGAGGAGAGTGAAGTCCAGGTAACATTTTTTATTTGGAAAAAAAATCATGGACCACTATGGACCTATTCCACTATTGATTGTGGGCTGGAAGGGAATCATTGGAATGAGGATGTGGAGAGTCCCTGGTACAAAGGAATAGCAAGTTAATCAGCAGCTTTACATGATCGAACAATGTGAGTTAATGGTTACACTGCTGGCACTTGGGAGTGGAGCAGAGAAGGTGAATGTGGATTGTTATCTGTGCTACAATGGAGAGGAAGAGGGAAGTGGGGAAGCGGGGAAGCAGAGGTATTTCTTTCGATGGCGAGGATTCCTGTACAAAAACTGTGGGTGCTGGTCCACTTTAACCTGGGCCAACAAGTCTCCTGGATGAACTGTGAAACATTAGCTGGACCTGGCAAGGCTGAAGTTGGAGTGAAAGAGATGAAGAGTGACAATTCTAACCCATGCCCATAAGGGCTTCCCTGAGCCACCAAGTTCATCTGTCCCATGCCTCCTGGCACTGCTGTGACCCTATCTCAGCTAAAGGCACAAAGAGGGAGATGTTTCCTCTTCCATCAGTCGATTACAAAGAACAACATAAAAAGAGGAGCCTTTTTGGTGCCATATGAGACCAAAGTAGTACCAACCAAAGAGCAGAAGGGCAAGTGCCTCTTTGGGATGAGATGGTAAAAATATCAGGAAAAAGGGGTAAGAACTGAGCTGCTGTCTTGCAGAAGTAGTGCTTCCTTCATTGACCCAGACACTAACATATATATCTCAATCAACTTTTTCCTTGATTGATATTTTATTACAGTTGTTGTGGTAAGTAAGTTGTGGACACTTTAAGACTTCAGGATTCAGTGCTTTGTCATGGTAAAGTGATACAAAGAAACTACAGAGCTGAGATAGTACCAAATGCACACTTTAATTGTACTTCACTTATTTGTCCTCATATTTATCTACTTCTGTTATACTCTGTCCATTGCAAGAGCCTTTAAGACCAAATATCAGCCTTCAGGCACTTACAGAAATAACAGCAGCTACTGCTAGTAACATGAGGAAACAGGTGCATAAGAAAATGAGATTTTAAACGCCTGCTTTAATTTTACTGCAAGAATAAGCTCTGGAAACAAAGCCCTGATTGGAGAAGTGCAGAGCATCAAAAACAAGTTGCATGAGTGTCTTCACTACATCTTTTAATTATGATGAAATTTTGCCACATGTTCATTCTGTATTATTATCAGAGCACAATTTTCATGCCTTTCATATTCTAAAAACTCCAGAATGACACACACATTTATTTCTAGTATGAAATTGTGCTGCTAAAGCACATTCTGTTTGGCATGACGTCCTTTTGGTCTAATTTTCTCAAAAAATCCATTTCATCTTTTCAGAATATAAATGGCATACCATTGACCCTTCAACTTCCTGCTATTCCCTCCTGTCTTCAGTACTCAGATGACTAAGTTGGGAATGTGTTCAAGTGGTGGCATCTGGCTCTTTGGGGAGCTTTGTGAGCAATTATGTTGGCAGCTTTACAGATGGCTCTTCATGCATTGTGGGGTGAATCTGAGCTTTTATCTCTTAGATATCTGCTGTTTGGAAGAACTTGCATGCTGGTAAATAACGGCACTCTTCTCCTCTTGAGCACTCATTCAAGGGTAAACTAAATTCTGCTGCATTAAATCTCATTTCTTTAAGAACCAGACACAAATGAAAAACATACAAGTGGTCATCTACAAAGCTGTTTTTAAAGGGCTGGATATACAAAGAGCATTCTCCTTAAAGACTCCACTCTTTGTCTTCTAGATCACAGATATTGTCTTGTTAGTGAAGTATTTTTCCAACTGGAAATTTAAGTGCTCATCCTTGAAAGAAACTCTTAACTCAAAGAGAGTATTCCTTAGTTTATTGTTCCCTAAAGACTAGTTGATTCAGATGTGTCTGGAGGATCTTAAAATCTGCATGCTCTATCATGCTTACTTTTTAAAATTATGGAATCATGGAATCATTTAGGTTGGAAAAGACCTTTGAGATCATCAAGTCCAACTGCTAAGTCAACCTCCAAACCATGTGCCTAAGCACCGCATCTACACGTCTTTTAAATACCTTCTGGGATGGTGACTCAACCCCTTCCCTGGGCAGCCTATTCCAATGCCCGACAACCTTTCCATGAAAATTTTTTTCCTAATATCCAATCTAAACCTCCCCTGACACAACTTGAGGCCATTTCCTCTCATTCTATCGCTTATTACTTGGGAGAGGAGACCAATCCCCTCCATACTACAACCTCCTTTCAGGTAGTTGTAGACAGCAATAAGGTCTCTCTTCAGCCTCCTTTTCTCAAGGCTAAACACCCTCAATTCCCTCAGCTGCTCCTCATCAGATTTGTGCTCCAGACCCTTCACCAGCTTTGTTGCTCTTCTTTGGAGACACTCAAGCACCTCAGTGTCTTTCTTGTAATCACATTTGTCTTAATATATGTATCTCTTGACATATTTAGAATAATCCTTCTCAAAAAGTATCTTCTCAGAAAACAATCATCTACTGAAGCAGATGGAGGAACAGGCTCGAGATCAGATAGCACTGATGTTGCTACAGAGTGTGAGTTTCCAGACTCTACATCCTTCAGATTTTAGGTTCAAAATAGATAAATGTGAAAAAAACAAAAACTTTGTTTTTATTTTCAGACCACATCTGACTTGATCTCAAGAAATTTGCTTTATTTATTTTAGAGACATGGAGGCATGCGTAGGTAGGTGTGAATAAGTCTTGAAAATTTGTCATTATGGGTAACAGAATTAGTTTGAACATGTGAAAGGTATCAAAGTCCAAAATGAGACTTTTTTGAGTGAAGATTTCTTATTTCAGCCCTTTCCTTACCTGAGTCCAGAGTACGGCAAATTCATATGTGAAAATGGCATGAGCGCACCTAAGACAGTACGCTCAGGGATTTGTATGTGAAACCTGTTTACAGAGCAGAGGGGGCAGTCCGGTCCAGAGCTTTTTAGTTGGAGCCTGTGAGGGGAATTGCTGGTAGGGTTAGTTTGCTGATCCTGCTTACCTTCTGTCTGTCTAAAAGGAGCACTTTTAAGCAAGCAAGAGGATGCAAGAGAAATCTGGACACCGATTTTTTACATTACTGATTCCTATAGATAATGGACTGTGGATTAATAGATTATGCCTTGTTCTCAAAAAACCTGTCCTGGGTCACAGAAAAACATTTGATAGTTATATTACTGCCAAGATTACACATTGCCCAGTGGGGTCTGAGCTGTTGAATGATCAGCTGCTGAATGCTGAGGGAGCTTGGTGAAATTAAGAAGAGTGTTTTACAGGGACCAATTTTCATAGTTGCACAGCTCCCCCTGGAGCAAAACAAGGTCCTGAGACCTGGCAATGAGGGAGAGAGAGTCCCAGAAGTGATGAGGAAATGTTTGAGGTATATGACATAACCCATAAAATCCTGACATCAGGACACTGTGTCATTTGAGAAAGTTCTGTAGAATTTTCACTTTGATTAAAACCCCTTGATTATAATCTTTAATTATAAAATATTTTATAATGTGTTCCTTATGAAGCATTCCAGGAATGCGGAGTTTTACATTGCATTTCTAATTAGATGAATTTTGAGTAAATGCACCATATCTGAGTTGTTATGAGTTCATAATCTTTTTCTAATACTTAGAAATAGCAACTTCTGACTAATCTTTTTCCAGTTGTAAGACCGTAATATACTCATTTGAAAGATTAGCTGATATTCTGTGAGGATACCTAAAGTAAAATGTGAGTCAGCTTAAAGGACTTAGCAGAAAGACAGAATTTGTGCATATATCCTATAGAATACTGAATTGCAGTCTCTCAGAATCTGGTGTTCACACTCCCAATCACAGTCAAGAAGCAGTGAAAATTGTTAATGAACTGTGAAGATCCTATGACTTTCAGGTGTCTTAACCAATTTAATTATTGAACTGTAGCTGATTTTAAAGAGTTAATTTCTGCCTGAGACCAATGGCATGTGGAGGAACACAGCTATGGCCTTAGACAACCCTTCTGCTAGCATTTAAGAGAAAAAGTAAGGAGCTAGCTAATTTTGAAGATGATCGTGACTCTCCATTCCTCCTTCCCCAGAGATGGAGATGAACAAAACTGGCCAGACACAGAAGGGCCAGACAGAAGCCTCAGGGAGAAAGCTGAAGTTAGGAAAGATGTAACCTGGCTTTTGTGTCAGTGTTTTCTCCAGTTGCGTTTTCCTATAGTTTCTAAATAAGCTCTTCTGGCTTACTGTATTTATCATCTGGCCATGTCTTCAGAGAGATGTTCCTTTCAGATGTCAGACTCATTAGAACCTGCTGAAAAATGAGGCTGGTATACAGTGAAGACACCTAACTGATGAACCCAGGAAGGTTTATTGTGTTCCCTGTTGCACATCCTTGGAACTCTTCCGAATATTATTTTGTGATGAAACCTGGTGTCACTGAAAAGTAATCTGGGTATATGAGTTAAAAGAGAGCTAGGGTTGACACCAGCAGATCATTTGATCTTGATAAGAGAGGACAAAACATCAGCAAGCATTGGGATGTGCATTTACCCTGGGCATTAGAAGCAGTTTGGTGCTCAAATTCAGTCGTCTCCAAAGTAGGGTGCATGCACAAGACAATCCATTGGGATGTGAGCAGAAAATGTATCTTGTTTCATTAATAAATAAAACAATATTTTAAAAAATAGCATTTATTTCATCTTTCTCATCCTTTTCAATTTCTACTTTTACATATGCTTTACAATATACATAATATATTAGTACACTAGTACGTGGATATAGTAAAAAACAATTACAATTTATTTTGCTGAAAATGTTTTTACTGATAGGTGTTCGCGATCAAAAAAGTTTGGACACCACTGTTCTAGCTAATTTCTCAGGTGAAGGAATATTGGGCCCTTCTGCGAGGCATGAGAAGGTAAACTGTCTGAGAGGGTTGCACAAAGATACTCTCTGTAAAGTTAAATGTAGAGCCTGTCTATTGTAGGTCATGTCTAAGGGTTGCATGTGACTGGGGGAAGATTTAGAAGAGGGACAATTTTCAATAGAATGGAATAATCGTTGTTTGCATAATGTTTTACTACTTCTTAGTAAAAGGTAGTTCAACTCTCATTATAATAATTTAAAAATTACTGAATTTACTTAGAAACAATGAATTACTGACTAAAGGGACCTAAATGCAATAACTCATCCTTTTAAGCAGGTAAGTTTCCTGATGGAAACCCAAGTACAAATTTATAATAAAAAAAACCAAGAAACAGTGATTTTGAGATGTTTTGTTACCAATGCTAAGTATTCTTATTAGAGTACAATACTTTTATTTTCTTAAAAGAATTTTCTAGGCAGATGAAGTCCTCTTTTATGTATTGAGTGGGGCAGAAGCATGACCATCTTAATGTGGCAGAAAAAGCTGTTATGAAAGGCAAATGGGAAACAGAGTAAATGTCTACCATTAATCAGTAGGATCAATTTTGCAAGGCATCTCTCTGAACTTAGTTTAGGAAACAGTATGAATGCTATGAAAATTCTTAAAACTACAAATAATTTATTATCGGTTTAAGTACTTCTGGTTCTGAACACCTACTTTTGTGCTGCACTTTGACTAGCACTAGTAAGTGTCCAACAAACACTCTCTATGCTCCTAGATCTCATGATCTACATATTAAAAAGAGAAAAACAGTGAAATATTCACTGCTTATTCTTCTCTTGGGTTTTAATCTAAGTTGTTGACAAACTGAAATACTTTTTATATTGAACACTGGCAATAATACAACAAAGTCTACCACGATGTATGTATATAAAGACAACCAGGTTCAAAGCCTATAAACAACAATTTCTAAACTCTCACCCCAGTCAGCTCAGCGAAGAGATGCTGTATTCTGCAGCGTGCTCTGGGTCTGGAAGAAGTGGGTCTGTTGACCTGATAGAGTGGTAAGCTGGGGCCACATGGGAGGAAAGTCTTGGAGCTCGATCTTATGGATGTGGACACTTTCAGCTTATGCCTTTTAACTGCTTCCAGCTGATACTGAGTCATTTGGAGAAGTCAATTCTATGGTTATTTAGGGCGAAAACAGTTTTCTATCAATTTCTGTATCTTACTATTGGTATATGCCAGAGTACAAAATTCACATTCTACGTTTTACTGGCCTCTAATTAGTTTCCAGACATATACGAGAGTATCTTTGTAATGTGCATGATATAGGTAAGTCCATGCTTTACTAGCAATTGTTTCAAAAATTTTTGAGGCAAACCACTTTACAGTTTAATCTGCAGAGTCATGGGATGAATAGTTAGAATAAGTTACTTGCTGTTACTTAGTTTTTGAATTGACTGATTATGTTAAAAGGGTTCTAGGAAATTCTATTCTGCTGGTTGTAAGAACAATGTAAGTGTTTAGAGAATGAGTTTGGTGACATACACATATAGTTATGCATTCCATTGTGTAACTTAAACAATTTTGTGAGAAATAAAGAAGCCTGTGTGGTAAATGCACCGCACAGTAGCAAAACTGCCACTGGCAATGTTTGATGGATTCAAACTGTAAAACACTTTCAGTAGTCACTATTTGCTGTCAGCACTGCTGTGCCCCAGCTCATGCCATGTAATTTTCCTTTGGAGATTTGAGTCAATGATGCTTCTCCCATACCACTGTGCACACCGTGAATCCCTTCCTGCCATTTCTCACGCTATCAGCCCTTTGCTGGCATGACCCCTTCACTGGCTTTCCACACTGTTCCACCACACAGGGAGACACACAACCCTGTAGTCCTTCACTGGTTTGGGCAACATTAACATGTCTAGTTAACAATAAAATGAAATCACTCCAATTAAATAATAAGATTTTTTTTTCCCCACAAAGAGACGTATTGAACTTGTCTTTTGCACCTAAGAGTAACAATTTCTAATCCAGAATGAATCCACACAATACATGATGGAGAAGTAAGTAGAAAATGTATACAGCAGTTGCGGCTTACAAATGGGATTGTTAACTGTACTGGCATTCCTGCAGCATTGCCATCTTGATCTTTAGGTGTTCTCCATTGGCTTAAAAATTGTGAAATTTTAAGCTATCATGAATTTCAGAATTTGTCTCCTTTCATTTGTTGGCTTTTTAGTATTAAGGAGAACAAATACTTCAAGATTTTTCCTAAGCATATGGCTCAGAATTGTATTAAGTTTTTAAAGATGTATTATTTTTATGTAATCTCATTATACCAGCCTTAGGGAAAATACCAATTATTGTGTGATTTGCATGAGTTGGCAACACTGAAACAGTAGCATGGTGTGGTGCAGTGTATCACATGCTAATATCGCAGCACTGAGGTGACTAATCTGCTGTGTTAATTCTCTATTCTGTGGGGGATAGCTTGAGAAACCCCTTCCCTAACAATGATAATCTCACTGCTGACCCTTTAAGTATCTTAAACTTTCTAAAAAGCTCACAGAGGATAATGTGACACTATTTTCTGTTCTCTATTGTGAATCTAATGAGAAGTGATTAAAAGAACAGATACATAGCAGACAAAAGAAAACCCACAGGTTAATGCTTCTTCTGAATTATTTCAGATTTTACACATTATCATTCTTCACAGAAGTCTTTCTAGCAATCTTTTAAAGATGACATTCACACCTCTCAAAATAGGCACCACAACATATCTTTTTTTACCAGCTCTGTTAAAACTCATGAGTAATGAGTTAAAATTCATTTTACATGTTCATTTAGTGTTTCAAGTGGCAAATTAAGGATTTTTATTATTTTATAATATTCTGTTAATATAATAATATTAGTTAATAATCCTGCAGGTTTATCCTGAGATTATGTCCAGATTCAGAAAGCTTTCCTGATTAAAGCTAAAATGAGAGGGCAAATTATGCTTTGTTTAATTAATAGTCTGTAGTTCAACAGATTTTAATTCAGGATGAGATCTCCAAGAAGACTCATCTTCAAGCTGGGTTCCAAGTTGAATCTGAAAGTATAGATGTTGTCTACTGTGGGACTAGAGGTTAGGGCCTTTGGAAACCCCTGTTGGGTTTGTGTTAGTATTAAAGCTTTTCAGAGCTTTAGGATTGGAACTAGAATATCTTTAAAGTCCTTTCCAACTCAAATCATTCTATGATTCTATGAAAGAAAAGCTTCCAATGCCTGTGTATTCTCAAGCCAGTGTAAGGGCACATGAGACATTCTGAAGGTGGGTATAGTGTGAAATTGTACCTTCTAATCATGAGGTTATCGATCCTGAAATGATAAAAATTGCCTATGTTGTCATTTATTAGACATGTTACTATTGCCATGTTTTTTATTTCATTTCAATATTTAGTTCACAGAAGTATTCAGGGGCCATAGATAAAGGAAAGAGAAGACCGATAACTGTCTTCCAAACAGCTATTTTAAGACAAAAAGTAATCACTCGTTTTGAGGAGCTGTGAAGGCCAAGAAATCTTTAAATCCCTGTGAATATTAAGACTTCCTGTGCAGAAGGAGGAGGGAGTGATTGAGTGAATAAGATTGTTTTGTCCAAGAAGTGGTGCATCTCCTTCCCGGTGGTGTCATTTTGTGGTAGGGAAGGGAAACAGGAGGTAGAAGAATTTAGGTGAACATTTGTTCAGGTGTTTGATCATGGAAGATCCTCACTGTTCTCCTGTGAAATAATCACAGCATTCTGGTAAGAAGGACTAGGAAAACATCTTATTTCAGGCAGCTACTACAGCAAAATATTCATGAAAAATAATGTATGTACTCCTGCAGTCCCTTTTCAGCTGAAGGAACAGTGGTGCTGAATGCAATTCTTTTGGAATGAAAATACTAGTTATTAAAAAAGAAGTCTTCTGAATATTGAGATAATGACATATAATAAATTCTAGTGGTATATTAGTAAATCTGTGTGAAGGAAGACAGGGCTGGAAAATGGCTAATCAAAGCACAAGCTATTTTAAAGTGATTCCAATTTTATCTCACGACCTTCACGAAAAATATGCAATATCTGTATCAGTAAATACTCTGTTTTTTTCTTTTGCTTGCTTAGCGCTTCTAAAAATATTTTCTTCTTTATGCTCAGGAAATACGGAATACATAATATTTTGGACTAAATAGGGTCAAAATGCATTTCTTGGCATTACCTGTATTTGCATACCTCTGTCAGTGGTTGAAACCAGCCAATTATTTTCAAGAACGTTAGATTTGGCTAACTTTAAAAATCATAGGATGGTTTGAGTTGGAAGGGACCTTTAAAGATCATTCACTTCCAATGCTGCTGCCACCTTTCACTACATCGGATTGCTCAAAGCCCTGTCCAGCCTGTTCATGAACTGTTTAGAGGTGATAAAAATAAAAGGGGAAAAAAGCCCTGCATATCATATGTTAGCATAATTTCTGAACATCCCAAATAAACATTTTAATATATTAAAAGTTATTATGAGTTTATGAAGTCCAGAATCATCATAATCTCCTAATTTATGGGATACTGTATAATGCCCCTCTTATTCTTGGTGTTGGAGTAGCAGTGTGTTTAAGAAGTAAGCTGTCATTTTTTCCCCCAGTATAGGATGTAATGGTAGTACAATAAAGCTATAAATGGTTTGACAGCTTTTGCATTCTTCTGTTGTATTCTCATTTGTTTCTGTTAGTCATGCAAATGCTCTGATTGATCTATTAAATCCTAAAATCCAAAGCAAAGTTGCCATCTTCTGGAGCCATGGAGACCCTTCACCTCTACTGAAAACCACAGCTGGACACTGTGAGGTTGGATTGTGCACATAGTTGAAGGTTTTGATGTCTTTATGGGATGCAAGACAGGAAGTTAAAATAATAAGAGTTCACCATCACAGTTAGATGTTGGCAACATTAAGTCTTGCATTACCACCTTCTCACAGACTCACCAAAACTGTACCCCATGCAAAGATTTATATTCTACTTAGTGTAACACTTCATGTTGGATGCAATGATAGAGTTCTCTGTGCAGAACTTCCTAGCTCATGGGCATTTGTTCTACGTGTTACTGAATTCCATCAGTTCCTGGTCAATCCAATAGAAAGTTAAAATGCTCAGCACCTTGCAGAAATCTCAGTTGCTGATGGAATTTGGGTTTGTGGTTTGTCTTGTTATAATATGGGAATCCCTGTTGGTGGTGGGAATTTTTGGTTTGGTTTGGGTTTTGTATGTGTGTGTGTGTGTTTTGGTTTGTTTGGCTTGTTTGTTTGTCTGTTTCAGTTCTCTTTGAGTTTTGATAGTGGACTTGCTTTTGCTTTGACTATTTGGGTTCAACTCCATAAAATTTCTGATACTTTTGGCATTCCATGGCCAGCCCCAGAGTCAATAATGCAGCACTAGTAATAGTCAGGAAGTCCTTGACAGCTATGAAAGGGGGAAGGAGGGAATACAACAAGAGGGAGATCAAATAATCCAAATTTGCCCTTTCCGCGCCACCCCCCCCAACATGGAAAGTCAGCCAAGAGCTACAAAAGGGAAAAAAAAATCTATTGCATTAGGTTGGCCTATACATATTATCCTCCATTCTGTTATTTTTTTAACACACATTGTTAGGAAATATTTCTTAAAAGGATTTTGATCTGAAATACTGTTTTGCTAAAAGCTGAAACATTTTCTCAACCTATTTGTTTTTTTAAAAAAATTCTTAGAATTTTTTATGATGTCCAGAATGAAATTCTTGTTCAAGAGCAAGAAAGGCTTGTAGCAGTAAGAGCACAGTGATCCAGATTCACTTTATAGACCTGTGTTCAACAGTCTGGCTTGAGTTACACAGAGAAAGGGTTTATATACATTTCCTCAATCAAAGAAAGAACTGAGCAGTGTACAGGCATGGATCTGGGTCTCCATTATCTCATGGAATAAGCCTCTCACAGTTTTTTTCCACATTGGAGGTCTCTTGATTCACATAGATAAATTGTCATGATGCTGGGAAAAGGAAGGCTGATTCTAGAAGTGGCGGGAAGATCTTACTTATTTTTGGCCCATCAAAATGTTTATTCAGTTGTATGAAATCAAATGATTCCACCAAGAGAGATTAGGAGGGCTAGTCAAACTCCAGGGAGTTCCCTAGCCACTTAATTATCCTATGTGCCTTCTCCATTTTCCTCTCTCTCCTTGCCCAGCTCTTTTTTTTTTTTATTTGATTGTGCATAGCTTTAGAATAAATATAATTACTGAAACCTTGCTTTTTATGGACTTTTTTTTACCACCTAGTTTTAAATTTTAAGATTACACTGAAAATATGCATGTGTTCTTGCATATTCTTATGGAATCACAATAGAACAGTACTAAGCTTATTTCAGAGTTCATCCCTTTAATATCTAAGCTGGTTTTGCTAAGGCTCACTTCTAAACCACTTATTTTATAATTAATTCTAATGTAGAACTTTATACTTTTGTAACACCTGCTGTCTCTAAGGTCTTTATCTAATTCACAGAAAGTAACAATTTATCCTTAGTCCCTCTGAGATAAGTAATAACAAATATTTTCTTGTGTAGCTTCCTTTTTTTTTCACTGGAAGGCTGAGAAAAAAGTGTCACTTCTTTTGAAAGTCTTCGCTGTCTTTGATTTCACAGTGTTTTGGTTCCAGTGATTTGTTTCTTCCAGGCACTACACAGCAGGGTCTTGGACTTTAGGGTCATAAGCTGGAATAAAATTCAGGATCTTTTTTTACCACAAACCACAGGCACTTATCACTTGAAATCAAATAGAATTTCTATTAACGTAATAGAAGTCTTCTTTTAGACTGAATACTAGAGGGCAGTATAGCTGAAGCAAACTGTGAAATTTTATTAACATGGGAATAAAAATGTGCAGTAGCTTGTTCACATGGACGAGACAGAATAAATAGCAGCCTGTAGTGGATCTGCATACTGGGACTTTTTTAAGTGCCAAGAAGAGCAGAGTTTTTACCTTATCTGCTTAGCTGGCATGCTCACTGATTGCTTTCCCCACAGCATTACACTCCTTGGCTCTTGACTTTTCCATACAGGGATGTCTGCTGGGAAGGCTGGGCAGAAAGTCAGGTTGGTTCACATTGTTTTGCTGCTTCTGGTCACCCATCTTGTGTCCCCAGCCAAGGTCCTTGAGCATTCCTCAGCATCCATCTCCTTAAAACACTCTGATCTAAAGGATCTTCCGTGACTTCCAGGATCTCTTCTTCAGCCAGGATCTTCACCTTTTCTCTTCCGTGCCCCCTTCTTTCTGAGACCACCTCCTCTGATCAGCAACCTTTCTTTCTGGGAGCAGCAGTTTTCTCCAGAATCCAAAGCCCCTGATTTTCCAGTCTAAATAGTGCCTGTGCAGAAGCACAAAGTGTGATCAGTCTTCTAATTCATAACTTCATCTCATGTCTGCTCATTAATAGGAGAATTCAGGACATGCCACTTTTGTATAACCAGGTGCTACTGAAGTTTTCTTCTTGTTCATACCAGTTGCAGCTAACAAGCACCAGGTTTTCTGCTTGAGGACCTGGAAGTTCAGTTTTGGATGTTCTTCCCTCCACACACACAATTATCAGCTGCCTGTTGACATTCACAGTTCAAGCTATTTTTTACCTACGACACCCATTTACATTGAGTAAATCAAGGAAAGTCTTGCATTACAGGCTTCAGTGTCCCTCTTGCTATTTCCACCCTAATTATTCTCCTAGCTATAATTTTTTTTTTTCACCAAATTGAATTAGTATCTGTGGAGATTGTTTGCATGAGGATTTCTTATCTGGAAACAATCTGTTGTCTCTGTTCTTTCTTTTTTGTACTCATCCCATCCCTTTATGACAGAATTTATGTTTTTCATATTCTCCTGGGCATGTTTCCAAATCAGCCTTCACATCCCATACTTCTCTCTGCTCTGCACACCTTTATTTGATCTCAGCATTTAAATGTGTTAAACTACATTTTCTGGTCTGAGAAATGATTGATACTCTTGGGTGAATTTTAATTGCACTGTACAAGGATGGGATCATGTGATTGCCATTAACATTTATGGGAGTCGTATAATTAAATCCCTGTGCACCACAATGAAAATTTACCCTTCCATCTCTTTCCCTCTGTTGGGCAGTTGTATGCCATGTAGTAGGAGTAGTTAGAACTTATTAAAAGAAATGCAGAAATACCACTGTCATCTTCTTTCTTCTTTTCTATTTTTTCACTTCCAGAAGTTGCCCTTTTTGAGGGAGGGGAATTACTGGGAAATTCTCCCTTGTCAGCACTGAATATGCCAGAGTCAGGATGTGATTTATGAGTGTAGAAGGCTATTTCTTGCAGTTATCTGATGCTGTCATACTTCCAAGACTTCTAAAACTTGGATATTCTCCCAATAGCTGCCATGTAGCACCATACATAACAGATTAAGTTTAATTTAGTGCGCCTACATAATGGAAGGAGGTCAAGGTTTTCACTTTATTTTGGTTGTTGGTTTCAAGCCACCCAGGTTGATGGTAGCCAGAATCGTTATTATATGATGGATTTGGAATTGCTTATGAAACAAACCAAATATTCTTAGTAGAGTTCCAAGTGAACAGGTGTCCACATGGCAATTAGCAGTGAAGAAATTATTAGTGCTTTTGCAAAGAAGCCAGTGGACCTCTGACCCAAGGTCATGGTTGTTTGTGGTTGGTGGTGAAAACAAAATGCTGGTATTGTAAAAAAAGCTTTAGTGTCATTTCTTGTGCTACCCTGATAATATGGCTAAATTAGAATCTCTTGCTGGTGCAATCATGGACATTCAGAGACAGACACATTTTTATTTATATATTGCAAAGAGAGTGGATAAATATTTATTCCCTTCTCATTGTAAAACTCAAACAGTTCTCACTGTAATTTCTCCACTTAGTAGCTGATTGCACACCATACTGTGGCAAAAGGAACACTTTCGTCCACTGCAAGAGGAATATTCCTGTTCCTCATCTACATAAACTATAACTCGTCTTGTGATTCAGATAAGCACTGTCTTAGCAGTCACCTGCTATTCAATGCTGAATCATTTGATTGCTGTTTCTGCAGTCTTTTGCTGACTCCAGCGATGCTTCAGCACTTTGCTTCCTGGTTAAAACAAAGAACTGAATCAGAAGTGGCAGAAGCAAGTTAAATACTGTGAATGCATTTTTAATTTAGAAAAGCCCTCACTAAGAACAAGTTTTAATGTTCCTAAGTCAAAACAAGCTTCGGGGAATTTGGATGCATCTTTTATTTCTACTGGGTTGCTCAGGTCTTTTCATATATGTGTGTATGTGCTTATGCATACACATTCATACATATGCATTTATATATATTTGGTTTAATATTTTTAATATCTGTGTTGACTAAAGTGGTTGTTGTGTAAGTTAGGGTCCACAGTAAAATATCTGTGCATACTATATACAAAAAAATAATCTCTAGGACCGAATTCCAAAAGTACATCTATGTTTGATTTGCTTAGGCAGAACCAACATAAGACAAGATGGATCCTGGTCTCTTAGAAATGCAGTTGGTAGTTTTTAAAGGTTCTAGAGATTTTCCTTTGCTTTGACAATTAAGACTGGAAGTTTGATTTATGTAGACTGCACAAGATTGCATACCTTAATATGACAGTGGAAAAATCTGTATGGACAAAGTGTTCTAAACTTATTACTTTTTAAATGAATCTGAATTAACATTTTGAAGCAATACAGTGTAAAAACTAGGCTAATACTGAAAAGTGCTTTCCTAGAGTGTGATAAAACCAGAATGTAAATTCCTGAATTAATACTTAAAAAAAGCAAGCAGATCTGCTTACTGATTGCACATAGATTAATGTAAAAGTGGACATAAATCATTTTTATTGTTTACATAATTTCATGAAATGGCTTTCAAATCCAAACAAAATATGTATTGTCCTGAGAATATGTCCTGTTTTGTCTGTGTGTAACTGTAGTCATAATTAATTCTTGTAATTAACAGGTGTGTATTAGAAGTACTCCTTCAAGTACACAGGAACTTCATTATCTGTCTTTAATTTTTGTTGATTTTCTGCATTAAATCATAATTAATATTTAACTCTAAGGTTTTTATATTTTAAACAATACCAATGAACACTATTTGCTCAAGATTTTGGCTAAATAGTAGGAATCACACTTCAAATGCAGTTATTAAAAAATTCTATTTCTTCAACAGAGGGCTGATATAATGCATGTTACAGCCATTACTGTTATTTAATACAAAAAGAAAGTCTTGCCCTATGGTCCTCTGATGACACTTTTATAATGACTTGGTCACTTTTTGGTGGGTAATTCAGCGAGCTCTGCAAACATTTACCTTCTAAACAAATGAGCCTTTATCAGCTCAACAGTGGTCAGTGACTTTTACTCAGTGCTGCCTTTAGTCAGTTGACTTAGCTTAAATTTTGGTCTTAAGTGACAGTAAGTAAACAATACTTCCAAATTTTTTCTTTGTAGTCAATCATCTCCCATTATATCAAGTGTGTATATTGCATAAACTTTCTCAATGTGTAGTGTCTTATCTACTATTTCAACTTGAGCTTTTACTGAAAGTAGGAACATCTGTCAAAGCCTGTTTTAAAAAGCATCAGACCTAAATTTTCAGGTCAGTTAATGATTTCAGTGCACTTAATAATCCAGTTGGTCACAGAAGAATGAATCATATGTATTAATTACTAGTAATTTTATTTGAAACTTCCTCTTTAGCCAGTTTTCATCTTCCACTTTTAATAAACAATAGTTTATTAAACTAGGGTTTAATGGCCATTAATATAAAAAGCAATATTTGCTTTTATTTTGCAAGTATTACTGTAAAATATTTCAATTAAATTTGTGGCTGGAGAATGCTCTTTCTGTGAAAAGGATTGAATTTTCACCCTTTGGGATTTCCTTTGCAGCATGTTGGAAACTAATACTCTTCCCTTCTCCTAATAGACCAAAATGTGTGTGCTATTAACATAGTGAGCTCAGAAAAAAATACTTGTAGTTATGTCTTCCATTAACACCTTCACTGAACACAGGTCAGCCATGATTACATTCCTGCTAACAGGGGAGGCACTTTTTTGATAGTATATCTTCACACTTAAGTAGTTATCTTTTTGCCATGTAATAAGGTATTGTGCAGTATGACTTGGGTTCCTAGAGTCTGGCTTCTGACAGGAATCTGTTCCTATTTGAGGTGTGGGAAGATGGATGAGATGAAAAATGCCCAGTGACTTTCAGGGTATGTTCTGTAAACATATGGACTTGTTAGAGCACACAGACAAGGCAGATAGTTTTTGCTCATCCACTTCTGTGTGAGGATGTCTTCTACAGTAATGCTGCCTTTGTTTTTTCCTTGAAAAAAAAAAAAGATGTAAGAATGAGCATAAGCAAAAAATGTGATAAAGATGAATTAATAGACTTGCTACTTGTGATGCTGTCAGGATTCATCTGCCTACATTACTGAAATAAATTTCTATTACTATAGTTTGTGCTAGCATGGAACGACTGATTAAACTACAAGGGAGTGTATTGAATTGCGTTCTAGCTGAGGTAACATGGACAGCTTTGTTAACTATAGATAGACATAGCTACTCTGCATTGCAGTGTTGAGGTCCTCGAGCTAAATTAACTAGCATGGGTAAAAAAAAATTCAACAACAAAAATGCCCACGCCTGCACAATGAAAGACAATTTACTCTTCTTCTTGGACAGCCTGCCTCAGGGCAGGGTGAATTTGGCTATGCTGAGCTCTGTGCCATTACCCCTAGTTATCTTGGTACCCAAGCCACTTCATTCACAGCCAGTCTGGGCATCTTAAAACTACTGGCAGACTGCAGTATGATCTTCAGACAAAACAGGGATGATGAGAGAACCAGAAAACAGCAAATTCAGCTTTCCAAACCTACGCTAACTTATGAGGCCCATCACCTTTCCCATGTCAGCTTCCACATAAGTAATTTTGAGGCACCATATAACTCAATGCAGATTTCTTTCCTCATAAAAAATTTAAAAGTTATGATAATGTATATCTTTAACAAAATGGGTGACTGTTGCAAGGACTGAGATGATCAGTGTATTTTATGGCAATACATTGGTTATTTAGTTCAAAAGGAAGAGAAAAATGAATATTGTGTGCACCGGAAGAGAAGGTGCTTTATTTAATGCTCTGATAACACCCAACAGAGTCATCTACTGAGTCCCCAAACTACCAGTTAGCTCACTTTCAATTTGACCATGAGAAAAAGAGGAGCATCCAAATGAGCCTGGCAAATGCACTTCACATCAATTCTGTGCTAGATATTTAGCAATGCTCTATAAATGCTCAAAATTAGTGTTTTTTAAAAGAGATATTGTCGCAGTTGAGACAGACAAATGACATGGACCAAGTTCTTTCAAGATGAAAGCAATAGATGCCATTTATTGCTACAAGTGCATTTTTATGCAATTCTACCAGTTCACGTGTCTTTTCACTATTGGTTACAAGTTACAGCACTAACATCTCACTGGTTAATTTTTCTATCATCCATGTTATTCTTCTATCCCCTTCTCTCTCACAGGTACATCTCTCCTCTCTCCGGATACTCCTTTACTCCCATCCTTCTCAAGGGTAAATCTTAATATCTCAAGGCTGATCTCTACTCTCATATTTTCTGTCAAGGATTCCACAGACCCGCTGCAGTTTCCCACAATATATTCATCATTTGCTTTGTCCAACACAGATCTGGAACTGCACCAGATCTTACTTTCTTCACTGGGCATTGTGGTTTCGTTTTTAAAACAAAACACAACCCCCAGACCTCCCAGGAAGCAAAAATAATCCCACAGCAGTCCCTTCTTTTGGGAACAGACCCTGACTTTCCTCTTTTCTTTCACATGGCAGATTGTAGGTGGATTCCCAATACTAGAAATTAAGTTTGTTGGTGCAAAACTAGTCAAGGTGGCTTCCTTATGATCTGTTCCAAACTCCTTTCAGACCTGCATCATGTGTGAGGGAAAACCAAAACCAGATGTTTTATTGGAGCATGGCCAGAAGGAGAGAGGGGCTGCTGCTTTGAGACCATACAGAAATCTGTAAGAGTGAACAGTAGAATTCTTCAGGTTAATCTGTTTTAGGATTTGGTCCATGATACATGCTGGAACAGAATGAAGTAGCACCATGGAAGAGGAGGAAACAAAAGTAACTATGCTCTCTAAATAAGTTTTATTTATCTTTTACTGCTGGGTAAGCTCTGAAGCTTTCTGAGTTGATGAAGATAGTAGATAAAAAGCTATTGAGGCCAACATAGCTATGAGGAAGCCTAAAGACAGGCTCTCTCTTTGTATTTACATATACTAAATTTAACACCAACGAAACATTATCATATACAACATTGGATTATTTTAAGATGTTTAAGCAGTTCAAGAATCATGGATTTGTTTCCAAACAGGTGATGTACCTCTCTCAAACATGTGCCGTACCTCTCTCAAACATGACAGATACCTGTGCAATAGCTATTTCACTCCTGCACTGACAAAAATAATGATCTGGGGCTTTGTGTAACTGCTTCCTAACTTTGATGTTGCTTTCTGCCAGTGGAGTCGCCCAGCCATATCTTTTTGACTTTTATTGGTGCAAATGAAGTTAACTGAAAGGTTTGATTTCTGTAAAGCAGTGTTTGTATATTTAGTAACACAAATTATTTAGATCTGTTGTTAAATCCCCTGAAGCATGTAAATTTCTGTTAAGCTTTATTAGTATTTGTTCGTTCCGTATGTTCAAAATCTTTCCATTTTAGGTCGTCTGTTGTTCAGTAAGGAATTC
Source organism: Nesoenas mayeri (assembly GCF_963082525.1). Taxonomy (NCBI): domain Eukaryota; kingdom Metazoa; phylum Chordata; class Aves; order Columbiformes; family Columbidae; genus Nesoenas; species Nesoenas mayeri. The sequence continues at coordinate 42,055,313 of NC_137543.1, read as the reverse complement.
ATTTACAATTTAATCTTTCTACCTACAGTGCATCCTTTACAGGTACAGTCCTACAACAAGATACTACAAGTGATTGTTTGAGATAGTAAGTTGTACTCCGCATATTAAAATACAGACTCATTTTCAAGATTATGTTGTGCCACAAAGATAATGGTCTTTACTTCAACAAAAAGTATCTCTGTGCCATTTATACATATATATTATAAGTAATATTCCTGTGCTTTCATAAATTACTTCTGGAGGACTTAATTGTCATTTAAGAACTCTCACTGTCTACAGGCAGCAATTTCTGTCTCTTAGCAAAAAGGTTTTCTTAAAACCTTAAAACCTTTCTCCATTTATGTGAGAAGTAAAGCTTAGAAGACATTTAGTTTGAATTTTAGCCCTTGCAGTTACTGACAATATCTCCACAAACAAACTTTAAAGGGCATAGAAGAAAACAAAATTAAAACCATTTATTTAAACTTTGTCTGTGTGCATACAGACCTAGCTTCACTGTTGCTGAGCATCTGCAATTAGCCATGTCTGTTAGCAAAATAAGTGGTAATTTTAAGAACTCAAATCCCGATGAACAAGGGTCTTTTCATCTCTGCTTCTCCCTGTGTAGAATCCAGGTGTCTACATTGCTGGAGAATAGACCTGATTGAGGACCCAGTCCTGTAGCCATTTCCAATAAATATCTAGTTCGGGAATTTGGGCATTACTATCTTCTAACAACCTGTGATTAGCAGCTTTGGAAAGAAGCTTCTTACCATAAAGTATGATGAGTTAAAGTTAAGCTCTTTTTCTTTAATTATTATTATTACCCTGTCCATTGATTGCAAGATTTTGTATCAGTTCATTCTGTGCAATAGAATTTTTGTTCCACCAGCCAACATTGAGAGCAAGCCTAGGGGTTTTTTTGGCTATATGCTTAATGAAAACAACAGAGAAATAATTGTGATATACAATTCTGTTGTTCGCATTTCTGTTGTAATTAATGACATTGGATAAACTTTTCTGTCTGTTGGACCAATATTTTTTTTTAACACAAGTTTTCTTATTCAGTCTACAGTTGCAAAATGATTTAACTGAAAGGTCAAAACAGCAATTGCCAGATTTGCATGAACTTATAAATGTCAGAGGTAGGTCCAGTCTGGATTTCTATTTGAAGTTATTTTGTATGGGATTTTTGGTGTTAAATATCTGCATTTTTCACACACAAGGGGTCTTGAGTTGATTGGTTTCCTTGGTAACAGCTCTTTGCTCTGATTGCATAAGCACACTGGAGTGGTGCAGAACAGATTACTACAGAAACACACTGGAATTAGTCTGATGTAATGGGATGTTTTCTGAGCTGTTACCGAGTTCTTAATTCCATTATCCTTTATGTTATTCCCATTAATACTTCATTGTAGTGAAATAACAAGTAGCTTACTTAAGACTAATCAAATTTCCTTTAACATGTTAGCTGTTGGCTTCTAAAACAAAATTTTTAAATGAGGGAAAGTAACCTAACAAAACTCTGAATACAACATACTATTATGATTGGTGCAGAAGAACACTTAATTCTTGGTGAGTTAACTTGCAAGATAAAAATATTTATACAGCCTAAATTTATGTTAATAGATTGTTTCAGTCATCCTTTCTTCTTAGTCCATGGAAGAGTTCCCTTGGGTATTTTTACCAAATTCTCTGTGTCAGTCTCTGATAATCTTCAGAATCTGTGTATTTGAATAGGAATTACATTATTCTGGAGATTACAATTAAATCTAAAATAGTAGAGAGTTATTTCAATCAAGTGAGATATAAACACAGCAGTGGAATTTTTCAAATGGGTAAATCTGAAACTAAGGGACATTAGCTGCAAAAATTAGAAGAAATTGCATGCACATGTTGTCAAAAGCCACATGCCAGGTTGCTGTTGTGCTGCACTGGAGGCTTTTAAGTTTTCTGGAGTCTCAAGAAGCTCCTCAAGCACAGTCCCCAGCATCACCCCTGTGCTGAAATTAATGCATCTGTAATTGGTCCTAGGACCATTGCTGCAGAAATCTGTAAGGCTGTGCTTGCATTAACTAGCACAGCAGTGCAAGAGGAGTCAATCTCTAGAGTGAAATGTTATTGAAATTCTCATGTCCATATTGCCAGCATTCCCCTTGTTTCTCCTTGGAGTAGTTCACCAACAAATCAAGTGGATTAGGTGCACTCTGCGGCACAGCTTTGGGGTTTTTTATGCCCAAAAAATATGGTTGCATGCCCTGAGACCTCTTTATGATCATCAGATAAATGTGCCTCCTTAAAGTAAATGGGAACATCTGGGAGGTTTGGTTTAGAAACACACTTTTGATCAAAGCCCAAACTCCTAAGGAAGGACACTCTAAACAGCCTCCAGAGCTCCAGCAACGTGGTCATTTTTCTCTTCATAGATCAGCTGGTCAAAGCACATCTGAATGCTGAACTGAGCAGAAAGAAAACCTTTCGTCAGAGAGAAAGGGAATCCTGATAAAGGGAGTGTATACGTTTGAACAATGCAGCAGATCCTTACGTGTTTTCCTTAACTTATTTTCTTCACCTCTGAGTGTGATTAATATCAGTGAGAGTCATGCCTGGGATCCATGACTTATTCCCTTGCTATTCCCTTTTGAGTCATAGGGCACTTCTTTATTCCTCTCTGTAGCCCATTTACCTCATCTGTGGTTGGCTAGTTACAGTAGACATTTGTGTAAAGGCAGCAGAGATGTTTTCCTTTCTTTTTCCTGTGACATTAAGAATCTCAGTTCCTTTCAAGTGGTTCATGTTTTGAGGCCTCTGAAAGCCAGCAATGTGTCTGGTCTTTTTTTTGCTTTTTGAGGAAATTCCACTCCTTCTAGCCTGTTTCCTTCAGAGAAGCTCCCCAAGGGGGATTTTCTGATGAGATATCTCATTATTCTGAGGTGTTTCTACTTAAATGGATCTCCCTAGCAAGGGACCTTCTCTTATTCTTGACTGAAGAGAGACACAAGACAACATTGGTCAATTCTATCTCCCTTGAAGTAGTCATTGAAACAGCAGTTTCATTAGCACAGACAGGATCTGTAAGCAATACACAGGCAGACATACCACACATGTCATCTAAATGATCCTGAAAATCACTAAGGTTAAATACTGTAAATGCTACTTTGAATCAACTTCAGTGATTCAGATAGAATATTATCGATATATAGGATAATGACAGCATATATAATAGTAGATGCTCAAATGTCTCTTAGCACTTGAGTTTATTCAGAAAGTTTATTTGCAACTTCAAACGTTTCTCCTGAACCCTGTCCTTGTTGCAGATGTTAAACCAAGTCTTTTTTTACTCTGGTCAAGTTTTCTTACTCAGTTTATGGAACAGCCCATAAACAGCCAGGCTGGCACAACTCAGCAAATGACAAATGGTAGCATAAGGCCAAGAAATGAGCTGCAGGTAGAGAGAACCCCTTAAACTGCTTTCATGCTGAGTAAACAAATGTAGAAATGCCTATGTTGAAAAGGAATGTTGATTTCCATATAAGAACAATATGTAGAAGCAAGACAAGAAGCTAAGACTCTGGCTGTCTACTTACATATGTGTATATATTTATATATATATATATATATTTATATATATATATATATAAAAAGAAAATGTGCCAAAATTTTTCAAGGATTATATTACTTTATTATACCTTTAAAAAACTTCTGTTGAGCAATGACACTAAAAACTTTGCAGTATATTGTGAATACATCAAAGGCAAATAATATACTGTATAAAATAAACAAAGTAGTGAACTTTAAAACATACGTAATGGTCTATTCCTTTTCCAAACATTTTATACAGTATTTTTAGTGTTCTAGAAGCTAATTAGAGAGTATCACAAAAGTAAACATTATGAAAAAATGGTTCTTTTACTTAAAAATTACTAAAAATTACAGTGCTCCTGCTTTAACTGCTCAAGACAATTTAATTTACATAAGATTTTGTCAGGAAAACTTTTGCATTGTCACTTAGATATTCTGAACAGTCCTCACAAAGCTAGTGCAATTACATTTCAGGATTCCAGCTCAGACTGTGTGGTATTCAAGAGTAATTTGTTTTTCCAGAGGTGCTTTCTCTTTGGAAAGTGTAGACTTTGGACTACAAAGACTTTACTCAAATCTGAGTACCCATTCTCAGTGCTTCATTTTATTGGTTTAGCCTGAACTTCCTTGAGCAGAGACTCTTCCACTATGTATTCATACAGGTACTATCTTGAGAGACACTTGGTTTTGGTTGGTATTTCCTGGTGATGATTTGATACAAATAAATAGTGACTTTGTACCAGACATGAGGAAGAGTGGGAAAAGTTGACCTTGAAAAGTACTCGCAAATGATAAACTACATTGAGAATTGAAAAACGTGCAGCTAACAGTTATTATTGTGGTTTATTATTGTTTATTATTTACTATTGTTTAAGGTGATGCAGCATCTGATAGAAAAATTAATTTGTGAGTAGGTCACAGCTCAGACAGATAATTCATCTTAACTTTTGATGAGTATCCATTTTGTTAAAAATATAAATGGCAGTTATAATATTTTATAGCCAAACCTTTCCATGCCACTCATTCTCACGTCAGGCTGATGCTCCCACTTAGACCAATCCAAATACAAACCAGCAGTAAATCAGTGCACTTGCATCTTCTTGAAACTTGTGACTGAGAGAGAGGATTTAGCATATCTATGCCAGCAGATGATTGGGAATCTTAAGCTGCCTGCAAGCCATCTGCAGTACAGCTGTGCTGTTGAAAGGCAGGTGGCTTATACCGCACACCATAACTCTGCCTGTTCTTCCAAATGCAGGGTAGACACAGATGTTGAAGATGTAGGGCTGCAGCTCAGTCATTTTCTACACCCTCCAGACAGAATAAGAAGGTGAAAAGTGTTCTTCTGGATTTCTCCTTTTCTTTCTTGGCTGTCAATTTTTACATCTAGGTTCCCAGCATGTGGGGTAGGACTTCATATCTTTCTATCCCAAAAGGGGTTTAAGTAGGTTGAAAGACATGGTATATAATTCTCCTGATTGTTTTTAGATTGTCTTTGTAGCAATTTTGTAAAAACAAAGATTGACAATAGGGAGTGAGATCAAGGGTGATGGCATGTGAAAAGTCAGAGTTAGGAAGGGAGAGAATGGGTAACCCACAGGAGGAATGGGGTTAGTTGCTGCCACAGTGAACACTGCAAGTTCACTGTGCCTTTCCTTCTGTATGAGTAAAATTTATTGCATAAAATACCACCTCTTCAGAGGCAACACCAAGGTCTCTCTGAAGAATCCTGAAGACATTAAGCAGCCAATTGGGGCATTCTCAGTGTTAGAAAAAAATATAAAGGCATAAAGAATATAAAAGTAAATCACACATTTTAGCTGTTAGACAGACTTAAAGATGGGGAAAGGTTGTGTTTGTAGCAGTGAAAGGGACCTAAAGAAATATTTGTCAAGTCCCTTCTAAAACCAGCAAGGTCAGCTATAAGGACTCTAGTATTTGTCACAAACTGCTGAAAAAAACCCTGTTGTTTATGGATCTGAAATCTGACTTTGCACAATGTTTAGAAATGAAAAGTTTCATCAACAGTATCACATTAGTTAATACAGCATATGAATGAAAACAAAGGTGTTTGGCCAAATACCATTGTAGCTTGACAAAAGCATGTGATACTGTCTTTAGTTCACAAACACCATATGCTTCCATTGACAGTTCAGCAGGAATAGGTTTTAACTGTTCAAAAATAATACCTTTGCCCTTAAAATGTTTCTTGATACTAAAAACTGACTGTTGAAATTAAATAGAACCTCATTATAGCTGTTGTCACTCAGTGACTTCCAAATCAACTTTGGGCATGTTATAATTAGAAGTTTTACCTTGTGCAGGCTGCTAAATGCAATTGTGTTGTCTAACGATCTTCAAAGAAATTTCTCACTGTTTGACTCTTTAAAATAAATATTCTTCAGGAAATCTTTGCATTTTTTTTTTTTTTAATCTATACAAGTATTAAAAAGCTCTGATGATAAAGCAAGGAAAGTTTCAGAATTCTGTTAATGTATACGTTGCACATTATCAGTATTTACATCTTATTGTGGTGGGTTGACCTTGTCTGGCTGCCAGGTGCCCACCAAGCTGCTCTCTTACTCCCCCTCCTCAGTGGGACAGAGGGAGAAAACAAGACTGAAAACTCCTGGGTTGTGATAAAGGCAGATAAATGAAGAAAAGCAGAGGCCATGCCTGGAAGCAAAGCAAAGCAAAAAAGATTTATTCTTGACTTCCCACAAGCAGGAGATGTCCAGCCCCCTTGCTGGAAAGTAAGGTCTCAGTACATGTTGTGGTTGCTTCAAAAGACAAAAAGACTCTGATATTGAATGTCCCCTTTCCCCTTCCTTTCTCTTAGCTCTTATTGCTGTGCAGATGTCATAAGGCATGGACCTCTTGGTCAGTTTGGGTCAGATGTCCTGGCTGTGTCCCCTCCACTCCCAGCCTACTGGCCTTTGCAGAGAGGGTGGTTGGAGAGACAGCCTTGATGCTGTGCGAACACTGCTCAGCAGTAACCAAAACACTGGTGTGTTGTCAACACCATTCTAACTTCAAATACAAAGCACAGCACTGGGCGGGCTGCTGTGAGGAGGGTTAACTCCATCCCAGTCAGGCCTAGCTCAGTTACACTAAGTTGGGCTCCAGTTTGCCTGCTGTAGCCAGGCTGGCTCTGTAGTGCTAATGAGACTATAAGTGCTCTTGTGGTTAAAGAACTGAGTGGTATTAAAAAATGTGTATTGGGATAAATTCCCATTTCTGCTCCTATAAAACCTCCAGGTGTTCCCCTGCTGTTATTACTAAAGTAGGGGTAATATCCCCTTTCCTGTGGTTCAGTTACCAGAGTAGATGACAAATTGTCATTGTCAACAAATTGGCAGCACAGGAGCTGACTTTTGGTATGTCTGTACACATGGTGAGGCACTATAGGGTGCTCCCCAGCATTTAGGGCACCTCTGCCCTACTATAGTGACATGAGTCTTCATTCATGCAATTAATTCTATCAAAATCATCATTCAAAATTCTGAATGAAGTGGTTGAGTAGAACATTGATTAGGGATATAGTGTTTCTACAGGTTTAATCTAAGTGTTGACTTTTTTTTTGCCCTTGTGCCTCGTTCCATCTTCTGTCCCTCAGCTTTCTTGGCTGAACCATATTGGTTTCTGAAGATTTAAGTTAATAAATACAGTCCACTGGCAAATACAGCTTCACGGCTACAAGAAATTTTAAGCTATTTTTTCTATAATTCTTACATTCAGACTTGCACACAGTATCAAGCCAACTCTTGTAAGTACAAAACGATAGAAAATGGTTTTTAGAAAATAGCACATATATTATTATTCTAAGTCTGCTACATTTGTTGATCTCAGCAATTATTTTTAAAGTCATTTTTTTAATCTTTGATATCAAAGACCTAGAGACCTCGAAATTAAGGCACAACAAACTTTGTTATACCTGCCTTGTGTCAGTAAGCTTTTTCCTAAAGACTTTATTCCACTAAAAGGAAAGAAAGAGCCCTTTTCACATTAAATATGGGACAAAAGCCACCGTGGTCTCAGGTTAGTATCATGATTTTGCGGGTCTTCTGGCCTAAGAAAATGGGGAATTTCTAAAATATAAAGAAGATAACACTTCTACATTATTTTTCCCTTTGCCTTTAAAGAAGCCTAATGTTTTTAAATAAGATGATTTGAAGGGAGTAGGAGGAATTAAAAAAAAAATCTATATTTCAAAGCTAGCATAGTTACAGAACCACATGAGGCATTTCAGTGTTGACAGTAATCAGAAAGAATCATCTTTAATGTTGTTTTCAAAGATACCAGAAAAAAATACTTTTCTGTGAGGGAAGAATATAATTTGATAAAACATGCTGGTAATATGAACTCTTTCCATAAATATTGTTAAAAGCAGATTACAATATGCAATGGAAAATTAGCATCTATCTTGTCTCTAAATTGGTGGAGAGGGGTAAGAACAGCTGATGCTGCTAACCAAACGGGAATGCAATTGTGGCTCCCAAACTTCTGCAACTTTGAGTAGAATGCATCAGGGAAGCCATCCTCCACAGAGAGGCATTTGTCCCCCATTAGACCAATAATGCAGGTATATTTCCGTAACAAGAAAAAGTCTTTTTTAGACTTTTGAGAGGCTTTGTTTGGTTGGGTTTTTTTTGTTTTGGTTTTTGTTTGTTTGTTTTGTTTTTGTTTGGTGGCTTTGGGTTTTGGTTTTGTGTTGTGTGTTGGTTTTGTGGGGTTTTTTTTGTTTGTTTGTTTGTTTTTTAATTAAGACTAGGTGTATTTTAGGAATCGTCCACAGAGTGAACTCATATCGCTTGTCTCTTCTACTCATGACTATGGGGTCAAATCAATAATTTTGTCTTGGACAGGAGATACTGGAAAGAACACCCAGGTCCTGTATTCAGATTATTTTACTACTTCTGGCTATACCTTTTCTTCTTTCTTTATTCAGCATGCACAACCCTCCCTCAGGAAGTATAGAGAGGTCACAAGGGACATATCTGTCATGTAACAAAAATTTTAAAATTACTAAAAGTTCAGAGAAGAGGTGATGATTACAGAAGTCTCAAGCTCTCCTGTGAACTCAGAATAAATTAAATTTATTCTTTAGAAAAACAAAGACCTTTCCCATATAATTATTGTGCATCCCAAACATCTTTCAAACCATTCTTGAGATTACAATTCTTTGAGACTCAGCACTGATGGCAATCACTAAAAGTGCTGCGAACAGTTTAAATCCTAGACCTTATTACAATTTGTAAGTACCCCACAATGCATTTTCATTGGTGTGATTGATCAGTGCTCTTGTGTTTTATTGTTACTAATCTTTAGTACCTTGATTGTAATTTTTTTGTTCAGAAATACCTCTTATCCGACGTGATTTGCAGCAGCCAATAAACTGTCGGCTCAATGCAACTGGTGTCAATAAAGGTGAATTTTATAAGGTATTTCCAACTTATCATGAAAGCTGACAAGCATAAGATCAAAGGTCTGTATTCAGAGGTGTATCTGAACTGTGTTAATTGCTCTCACTACTTCTTTTGCCATGCAGAGGTGTCTCAGCCATGACCTAGCTCCTTCTGTTACTCTTAACAACACAAAGGGCTGAGAAAAAGCTCTTGTGATTGTTTTGTGTTATTTCAGGATCCGTATAATTCAAAGGAACTTTCTAGCTGGGGTAGCTTTTGGGTTATTTTATACTACTGGTCCACCCAATGCAAGGAAAACTTTTGAACTTCTATGAGGGAGGGAGGGAGATACTGTCTGCAAGCCTCTGGGTCCCCCCTCAAAATATTCCATTGTCCAGATGTGGAATACTAATAGTATGAAAGGTACAAAAAACCTTTCCACTTCTGGTCATAGTTGCAACATAACTTTCTGTAGTGCAGCTTCTGCTAGTTTTCATATCTGGGACAGCAGAAAGGGAAAAACTTACATATATTTGTGGCTTTACATTAAAAAAAAATAAAAAGTGCTACCTTGTCATCATTGTTTACTTTTCTAATGAATGACAATGAACCTCCATGTGGCTGCTCCTTGGGTTCTTCCATGATACTACTGCGGTTTCACAGTACTGCAGAAGCATCGTGAGCACCCCATGTTCAGAGGAATTTGAGAGGACTTGCTCTTAGTTATGGAGGGCTTAGTTGTACAGTGTTTTAATGGTGATTAGGTAACTGCTGAGACAGGATTTTCATGGTTATTAGAGGACATTTTAAAAGAAAATTACCATTTTCTGATAGCACATTTACAAGTTTTAATTGTGTTGATCATGACTGGGGTAACCACTCCTGTTCTCTCCTGCTTGAGCCTGGTTCTGTATTTTGCCCAAACAAAGGCAGGATTAAAAACTTTCATCTGGACTTCATGATTTTTTTACATCTCCTTTGGTATTACTGCAGAAGTTATGGTTTTTTGGATCCTAATGATTAATTCACTGGCGATCAGAACAAGTACTTCTAATGCGGGAAGTGGAAATGAGCTTGTAAATCCCCTCATGGGACAGCACACATTATGTTTCCTCATCTCCTCATATTCTGCTCACAACGTCTGTTGCATTTCACAGGTTTAGGCATTTTCTGCTGAAACAGTAGTAACCTTGGAAATCTTAAGTGGATTTTAAATAATTAACTGGTCAGTTTAAGTAGTTTTTTGTTTTATTGATCTTAATAAAGAAGCTGCGAAGGAAGTGCATAGGGCTTTACTATGTTGATTCTGTGTCACCACAGAAACTTTTAATGGACTGATTAAAAGATCTAAGGCTAATTTCTCACTAGTGTAGTGGATTCAGCTCCACAGCCTACAGTGTACCTATTTAAACTACAGGTAAGTATTATTTCTAGTTCTTTCTCTGAGGTGTATCATATTTTTTTTAAGTTTCCTTTTGTCTGATCTATAGACTTGGTAAATAAAGGATATAAACTACTTTTTTCACAAAATCTAATGGTTTTGAAAGCAAAAAGGACTTTGGAAAAATATGAACAGATGCTGTTTGAAAAAGTTATGCTGAACTTGTAGTTTATTCTTAGTTATGAAATTACTTTAGTAATTTTTGTGGAAAATCAGTTTCTGGAGCTTTTTATTTCAGGACCTGGATTTGGTTAAAGAATGGATTTCAGGAAGAAAGATGTAGAGAACATTTGAGTACAAATAAATGGAAAACATTTCTGTACTACCCACAGCTCTTTTTCTTTATATGTTGTTGCCAGGAGCTTTGCCTGGTTGAACTTTATTTTTTTCTTAAATAGCAGTTGACTGTCCTTTAAATGAAGTGGACATGAAAATTTTGCCTATTAGGTCTAGCACCATTTCTTCTTAAATTTGCATGCTAAATAATGCCACAGAAAACTTGTCAACATTTTCTAGTTAGCCACAAAGAATGATCAATGGTTCTATGATAATTAGTATAGTTGACAGTCAATCAAAGTGATGAATATAAAAAGCTCTGATCAAAAGACCTTTTCTTCTGTGCATTGTAAATTAGCATAAACATTGCCATCTCTTCATAATGCCGTTAAAACAGCAAATATTGCTTTGGCATAAAAAGAATTCTTATATGTTTAAAGGGCAATGGAATTTAATCCACTGTGGTTTTTTTTTTTCTGATTCCTTTAATTTAGATAAAACAATTTGTTTAAAAAGAAATCCATGTTCTTGGAGGGAGGGGTTGCAATGCTTGTTTTTAATGGTTGGAATTGGTAGAAGGAGGTGTGTAAATTGGTTGAATGATTATGTATAAACCAACCCAAATTAGCAAGGTCTTAGGAGCTAAGTGACTGTGCCAAGAGAGAAAAGAAGTTAACTTACAAGATCTGCAATGATATCAGGAAAAAACAAGTCCACCCCACATTCCTGTGTGGTAACCTTGGTTCCTGAAACACTTGCTCCTTGCTTCTGTCCCCTGATCTCTGGGAAGCTGTGAGGGTGGTGCTTTGACAGATCCCCTGGGCGATGCATTTATACCTTGTCACAATCTCTGTTTTTAGTGTAGCACCTGTGACTTTCGCTTGTTTAACTTCACTGTCATTAGTGGGATGACTCATGATATTTGTAAGTACTCACATGATTGAGCCCTACTATCTAACAATAGTTTTATTCTGTATAACAGTAATCCAGAAAAATAGTGAAGACAATATCTTGTTACAAGATCCACCTTGGTGTGGATTTTACTTTTAAGAAGCAGGGGATGAATCTTTTGTGAACAGTCCTCCTTTATAACATTTATCTCTCTTAAGATTAGAGCTAGGCACTCAAGAGCTAAGAATATTAAGCATGGTGAATGATTTGTTTTTTCTTGAACTCTGTTAATATGCAATACACCTTAGCCTATGACTACTGGAATATACAGATAGATACACAATTGTTTCAAGAATAATCCCCTCTTTTGTGTAACGAAGTATTTGATTCTCTTTAACCGCTATTATTATTCTTATTGATTGCTTATCGCGTGAGCTACCAAATGCTGAAATAGGTTCACCTTTCTCTCTTCTAACTCTTGTAGCTGTTACATGTTGTGATTTGTTTGTTTTTCAATAAAAGAACCTATGCTCCACTGTTGGTATTTAATACTTGAAAGTTGACATTAACAGCAGTGAAATCTTGTCCTAAAATGTAAGGCATCAGTTATAAATGAAGGTAAGAGAGAAAACAGGGCCATGTTCTGGAAAACTGCCATTCACTAGCTACATACTTTGCAGTATTTTCACTTGGCAGGGTGGATCTACACAAGCAATTATAATTTTTGAATAAAAAAGCTCTTTTTTTTTTTGTTTTGTTTTTTTAGTAGGAAATAACATGATCAAGTTTTGATTTCATTTGTTTGCTCTTTTTTGCTTATGACCAGTTTATCATGATTTTTTTTTTTACTTCGAAACTGAGTCAGTAATGAAAAAGGAGCATTCAGGTAAGCCAGAAAAAAATAAGAGACAAGTTTTTTCTCTTAATGAATATACTGCATGCTTTGAATTCTTTTATGCCAATAGATGTATGACCAGTGTAGATCTTGTGAGTTCTATAGTTCTATGTGTCATTGTAGCCAGTTGGCTTCATGCCTGAAAAATGTGGAAATAGTTTACAAAGCAGAGCAGAAACAATTCCATCCTCTGACCATGATTTCAGAAGTGTAATTTACCAGCAATTAAACCCCCCCAAAATGTAAACTGAATTACTCTTCTCTTGGGATTCCTACCACCATTTAATTTGTGTTTGTTTTATCCTTTGGCATTTTATCTTCTAATAAACCTTCAAGGGAGAATGGTGTATTAGCTTTCTATTTAAAGGAAAGGACAAATAGATGCAGAGTAAGTACACTCTAATGGCCAAAATTATTCAAGATTTTTGGCTTCAGCAGCATGCAAATAACCGTCTGTGTTTACTGGTTTGGAAAGCTTTGTTTATTTTACAAAAGCATTTGAGATTTATTTACAGGTAATAATATTTATTTACTATCTCTTCTCCATTTGAGTAGATACAAATTTCCTTAGGTTATTTATCTGTGGAACACCAGCTGTGTCACTGTACTTCTTATTCAACATTTGGTATTTCTTTATTCTCATACTTTGAATATTTCTTTACTGGAGATTCTGACATTAAATTTAAATTTTTCTAGTTGTTCATTTATCAGCTCTCCCTTGTGTGACCCACATAGTTTATTGACTTGGCCAACTGGTGGTGAATAATCAAAATATTACCAAAAAGCACCATTAAAGAAGAGATTAAAATGGAGTGGTCTTTTGAAGATACACTTGCTCTTTTCTAAATTAACACATCTCTGCAGTGCCTTTCCATTCTTCTAGCCCAATTTCTGATTTGAAATTAGAGAAAAATGCTTTCAGAAAGTGCTGGGTTTGTAGGTTTCTTTGTTTGGTTTTAATTTTGTTTGTTTTTTGGGGGGGAGTGTTTGTTTTATTTTGTTTTGTTTTTTCACCAAGATACTTCAGTATATCTAGAAATAGACTAGAGGAGCACAGACTCAACTTGACAGTGTTTGCAGTGTGATTAGTTTAGAAAGGTTTGCACCTTCTTGTACATTCTTTATGCTTTTGTTGTCTTCATACCTCAAATTCCAAGAGAATATTCTGTTATCTCGTGTTATGAACTGTCTTCTCTCTAGAGACATTTTCTGAACAGAAGACTCGTAAGACTGCAAACAACTCATTAAAGCCCCCAACCTGCAAATATTTACTTGGTACCCACCTATGATTTGTTCTGTTTGTGTCTAACTAGAAGGGTGAAGCATTTCCATAAATGTATGTTCAGTTGGTGTTTCCAGCCTGAACTCCAAAACACTTCATGCTGCTGAAGTCTGACATAGGGCCCTGTTCATTTAGTCTGGCTAGTGATCTAGGGTATGGAGTATTTCTTGGCCCCAAATACGTGTTGAATGAAGGAAGATGCTGGTGGGTTGGTGCTCTGAAAACATATGTATTTTTAAATGAGAATATAAAGCTCACATGCTATAAATCCCTTCTGCTTTTGTGGCACATCATGTAAAAGCCCTTCCAGCAAGATTCCTGCTCGGCTGTCTGGTATCCAGAGATATATCAACCAGGCTCAGCATGCACCTCCTATCCGGATGGAGGAAGGGAAACTTCCATCCCATTAACATCAAAGAGTTTTCCCTGGCCGTGTAAATAGGAGTAGACTTACACTGATGTACTGTCTAAACTTGAGCTTGAGTTCTTGCCTGGGTTGTGGTGAAAATACAACCAGAATTAATTGTCCGTAGTGGTGAGGAAATTTAAACAAAATAGTGCGTATTTATTTGTTCATTCATTAAGCGTTATGCTGTGAGGGGCTAGTATGGACATTTAGGGCCTGAAATGAGAAAAAAAATCTGCCCATACAGAACAGCAGTTGGGTTTTAGGTGCATTTACCCCAAGTGACTACAGAATTTCCCTGATATTGCTCAGTATACTTTGCTTAAAAGAGGAACAAAACTAATTGCTGAGACCTTTGTGTCCTAGGGGATGTGTCATGGCTAGAGAAAAATATTCTTCACAGCCATTACCTTCTCATAGTTATTTCTTGCCACACCCTCAAGGATAAGCTGTCAGTGCTCGTATACAACAGATTATATAAGATCATAATTTTCCACTCCATATAAGATGTTACTGTGAAAGCCATATTCTGATATTAAATAAAAATACTTTGTACTATATTAAGTCTTTCATCCAAAGACATTAATGTGCTCTCTCTCCAGTGTTATTATTCATGTTTAACAGATTAAAATGATCCATGCAAGGGTGAGGCAATTTGTCCAAGGTTACAGGGAGTCAGCAGTGGCTATCCCAGTCTGAGACCTCCTCCTGAAGTATAAGTGAAAATGTTGGATGCTTCAGTCATACAGTTTAATGCAGAGAAAAACCCTCCCTGCTCCTGTGCAGCATTAACATACTAGGAGGATTCTGAGAGAGCCTACATGTCATTAACTCAGATCAGATTACAAGGTAAGGCTTTAATAAGTGCCTGTGATGTAAATCCAGTAGACAAGTTCAAATCTTCTTGTTGGACATAAGTATAGCTAGGTATTACAGAATACAAAGTAGTACAAAATGTAGAGCAAGGCAAAATTTTTTCAGTGGGCCATTTGTCAAAAAACTGCAGACCAGGGCTAGGTGAAACTCTTTGCTAATCCAAATGTGTTGTTCAATTCACAGTAAATACTTTTAATTTGAGTGATATTGTCCTCCCCTCAAACATGCATTTGAGATTCATACTGGGTTTTCTGTACTCACCCAATGTCTTAGGCCACTTAACCCAAAAGAAAGACCTACTATTCTTATTATAACAGATCAGGGAAAAAAAAAAAGAAAGAAAGAAAGAAAGAAAAATAATAGAAATTTTACTTGGAAGTGACAAAAACTAAACCATAGTACATGTTTGATAGGTAAATAGTATTACTGTGTACATGAGCTGTACATAATGTAAACAGGTTTATAATATTTAGATGTATACTTTGTGCCCCTCCTCTTTGCGGTATTGTTAATGTGGTGCTAACTGTGTAAGCAAAGATAAAGAATTCTCAGGGGCACTGGATATGAATTTAGACGATTATAGTTGCAAAGAGCTTTCCACACTCTTTTCTTCTGAGTGCATCTTCCCTTCTCATTTCCATTTATTGTCTGAAACTAGGCAGAGCTGAACCCAAACCCCCTTCTCTGTCCTTTTTTTTTTTCTGGCAAGGAGCCTTGCCGAGTCCGGGAAATTGCCACAGCCCTCACCAGCAATGATAGCTGGCAGAGCCAGGGTAATCCTGCACTATGACCTTCCATCTTCCCCCATGTTTTAGGAAACAAGACTAGCAGGGCGACCTGCCTGGTTTGTCAAGGTCATGGTTTGGCCCACGCTGTACTTTCTCTCCCCAGTCTGGCATCCTGCTCAGAAAGGAGCCATCCTCCTCTTATCACATATGGTTGTGTCCATGTGCATTAACTGACTTACCTGAATAGATAATTTACAGTGACTTTTTGGGTTTGAGAAATGCGTGGCACATAGCATGCTAATCTACCGTATTTATGTGAGTGATAAATTAGGGTTTCAGTCTCACTCTACCAGATGGAAAAAGACCTTTCATGTGCACTCAATGCATTCCTCTACACCTAGCCTTTCAGAGAAGCTCCATTTACAAGGTTTTCATAATTCTTAATGCTTTAGGGCAGAAAAACCCTAAGCAAGACCTCTGCAAAGCTTTTTCACCAGCCACCACAAATGTCCTTGATTTCAGGGTAATCCACCAATTTTATTACGAGGGAGTAATCTTAGTACCAGAATAGCTAAAAAATACATAAAGGTACTTCTGCAGAAACAAACAAACCAAAACTCCTTTCTGATATTAGAGAATGGCTCCTGGCATTTACACAGGTATTTTCTACAACATGATGCCTTTACTCATGGTGAATACCAAAGCTAGACCAACAAAAGGACTTGAATGTTCATTATTGCTTTAGAAACTTTAATTGCAGCATTTAGACACTCTTGAGAGTGGTTATAACTTGCTGAGCTACTGTTT
Organism: Nesoenas mayeri; assembly: GCF_963082525.1. NCBI lineage: Eukaryota > Metazoa > Chordata > Aves > Columbiformes > Columbidae > Nesoenas > Nesoenas mayeri. Next base: position 42,038,745 of record NC_137543.1, on the reverse strand, counting down.
ATCTTACATCAGGTAACTAACACATTTACATTCCTGCCATTCAATCTATCCTCCTCCCTAACACGCTGGCTCTGACTTGTCTGCAACTTGTGCTTTCCATTGTACAAAAGAGGGCTTAAAAAGTAACAGTTTGAATGAAAAATCTGGGTAGTATGGAAATAAATATCTGCAGTTTATTTGCAGAATAGTTAGACCTGGTACATGGAGAGACAACTTTTGAGAACCCTGTAATAATATTGCTCAGTAGTAAGTAGCTTAAGTTACTTTTTAATACTCTCACTGCCACTGCAGTCTTCATCAGTGTCCTTGGCCTGGCAAGCAGTTTAGAAAGTAATGACAACATCCTGACAAAAGCACAGCTGCATGAGTCTAGCAAAACCTGTGCCTGCTATTATCCTGGTCATTTAATTCCTGTTATTAAGCCTGATGGTCTAGCACATGCTGATGGCAGGCTTCATGAACTTGAGGAATACTAATATTTTGCTCTTCTTCTTCTCGTCTTCCCATTTTCCATTTATGACTTTTTCAGCCCATGAACTTTTCAGGTCAAGAAATACTACATAGTGTTATGTAGGGGTTACCTCAGGTGTTAGAAGCAGTACAGCTACATAAGCTACATGTTTGCTAGGGTATCATAGTGTCATGCTAAGGCCATCAGAGTGCATAGACTCGAACTGAGTTTAGATTGTTTAGCTTCAGTTATGTATCTCTGTGTGACACTGCATTGTTTTGCTCTGCCTTTCCAATGTCTATGTGAATAGCACGTCTGTCTGTTGTCTTCATAATATATAAAAAGAAGTTGACCTAGCACACATTGAGGAGGTATGATTTTTTTTAAAATGTGATGGAAGGCAAAATGGAAGCAAAATTACTTTTAAAATTAATAGAACTTCAAGCAAGCAATAATAGCTACATTATTCTCTGTAACTCTGTGCCTATGATATAGCCCTCTGACAAAGAGTTTGCTCTACAGAAGCCCAGTCCTGAAAGCTTCACTAGGGAAGATGCTTAATGGTGGTTATACATATTAGGGATGGTATATCAGATGTTATGCATTTCATTTCTACATTTTCTCACTAGTAAGAAAGGAAAATGATTTACTGCATATTGATAAATGAGGTTTTACAAGCCCATAGTTACTACTACACACTGTAGTGCATTAGCTGTATACAGAAATAAACCATGCATATGTCAGTTAGAATATTCCTTGCATTACAGATTTGAATGCCTTTAACATTCATCTATTAGAAGTTACCTAAGTATACTCCAAAAATCTAATCCCTGAAGGTGAGGTGAAAAGAGCTTTCTGTTAGACATCATTCAGCTAGAGTTGCAAAATGAAGGGTGACAGCATCATGTGAGAGCCATTCAACTGAACTGTCATTTCACATTTCCAGGAGGAAAAAGATTTAAACATTCAGTTTATATATATGATTGTTTCCTTATCTCTTTTCTCTTCTCTCTTGACCCTTCTGGAATATATTTTCTCCACTGTTTCTTTGGGGCAAAGCTTTAGCACCCTGTAGGTTTTCTGTCGAACATTCTGGCTTGCACTCATGACCCAGCTGAGTGGACTGCAGAATGTGTAACAAGATAAAAGTCTGAATTCTTGCTAAATAACAACAATTCTCCACAAGTGCAATGCCAGTTACTGAAACAAAATTACTGCAGGTCTCTACCAAGATTTTTGTTGGAAATAAAGTTGATCTGAAAATTACCCATGCCAGCTTCCCTGTTAGAATGAAACAAATGATATTAAATCTGTCTTATATCCTGCTCCTCTCTTTCTAGCCTGCGGAGAAAACTGCAATTCAGATTGCAGAGAGAATGCAAATTTAGAATCTGCTGGAGTTATAGTTTTCCTTATTTCTTCCCACAAAGCACATTCACCTGGCTGCTGGTGGTGCTGATGGCCCTCTTTTGGCATTTAATAGTTCATTATTTGGAGGAACACCACATACTTCTGAGAGTGTGAGCTGGAGAGCAGGTCCAGAAAGAGCAGCTCTTATCCCTTTCCTACCTGTGCCACCCTCTCTATTATGCTCACCATCATGCTCACCATATCTCTTTCATTAAAGAATTATTCTATACCAAGGTTAAATACCTAGGGTTCTATATCTACCCTCTCTGGTAGTATTAAGTTGTGATGTACATTGTGATGCAGCTGCTGTGAGACCCTCCTCACCATGCAGATGTACTGAGCATATACAATGCGACACAGGGCTGATTTAGTGAGTTTTTATCAAGAATGTTTAAAAACGTCTTTTAGCACCCACTTCTCAAGTTCTGCACAATTAAAAAAAGAGATACACTTGCCAGCAGCCTATACTACAAAGAAAAATGATTATAGCGTTCAATCTCTGTAATAGCTTGTAAAATGAAAGCTGCAGATTACGTTTTAGTCACTGGGGTGTTCTGAATTAACTGCTTTGCCCAAACTAGGAAATTCTGAGTTAAGTCTGAAAATCTATTCTAAAAGCCAGATTGTAACCCTGACCATTTAGAGAGAACAAAACTGCAAAGTAAGATTCATCTGCACAGCCTTACAGTGTAATCTTGGAGCCTTTCTTTTCCCTTGTGTGTGTGGTATTTGCTTTTCTTCAAAATAAAGTCTGTGACTGTTAATCTCCAATTTAGGCTTTTATGTAAAAATGCTAAGCTGAATGCCATGTGTCTTTGTCCTAATTTGAGTTATTAATCACATCAGTAAGTATAGGCTAAAGCTCGAGGCAGGACAATTTGTTGCTTGTTAGCGTAACTGTCCTGGGGAGTGGACATGAGCTAATTCCACTCTGTTACTGGTAGTTTTACTTTGTCTTCCTGCAGCTCTGTGGATGTTTAGGAAGGAGAGGTAAGTTGTTCTGCAGGTCAGTGGAAAATACTTCAGAATACTTAGAAAAAATCTCATCATCCTCCAGGAAAGAATGTAGTGCCAATATGAGTGCAAGTTCTCATAATGTGGTATAGGTGTCCTATGAGAAAAGTACAGTTACCCCGGTTGAGTTTACACTGGTAAAACAATTCTGCTCATATTATACTGTATATTTAGCTGCATCATGGAGGCCAACAGAATCAGCATTATAAATAGAGTCAGCAGTTATAACCATTTTGTTTTATGTGTCTGATGTGCATTTGAGTGGTGGAGCATATGATGTATGAAGGGAGGAGAGAGGAAGAGGAAGAGGAAGAGGAAGAGAAAGAGAAAGAGAAAGAGAAAGACAAAGAGAAAGAGAAAGAGGACTTCAGTTACCCCATGGGCAGACTTGGAGGTGTACAGTGAAAGAATGAGAAGCAGTGGACGCAAGTGACAGCCAAGCATAAGAAACAACTTCTCCACCTTAAGGTTGATCAAACGTGAGGGCAAATTACACAGAGAGCTTGTGGGATCTTCATTCTTGCAGTCATTTAAAAAGTGACTGGACCAGGCCTTGAGCAACCTGATATAACTTCAAAGTTGGCCCCATGTAGAACCAGATGACCTCCATTAGGACTTACCTAGCAACATTATTTTGTAGTTCCATTATTTTGATTTTTCTTCTTAAATTGAATTTCAGCAGATATCTCCATTTATCTTTCGTTCAGCATGCAAGACCTCATGTATGTGGAAATGTGCACTAAACTCTGCTTGGGTGTGATTCATGTGTGCAAGGTCACTTGGTGGAAAAGAAAATCTTGGGGTTTCCTTGAGCACAGAGCCCTGCCAGTTTGCTCTCTGCTACACTTTGGCTCATCATCACACCTCTCCCCCAGAGCATGATAGGACGCATCTGACAGGTGTGTGTGGCTTTGGAAAATGAGTTACGGAGCACAGAATTCACTGAAGAGTTGTGTTTGACATATAAGGTCCTTTGGTGAGCCAGGAGAGAATTATGTATTAGCGCTAGGTGGTAGGCTAAAGGGAACCATACTCAGCATGCCAGATTGATGCAGACACTCTCCTTGATGGCTGGTACCATAGTCAGAAACATGAGACTGAAGGAGTAAAAATGAATCTCATACTGAATGCAGATTGTGTAAGACTTGGTAGATTTGCTCTGGCTGTGTTTCACACAGAAATACGTTACTCCCAGTTGATGCCAAATATTTAGTTCAGTCCTTGAGTTCACTCTGGAGGAGCTTCACAGTCTCTTTCAATAAAGAGGGACATGCTGCGGAGTAAGTACCTCCAGTTACCCTGGTTAAGACATTTAGAAGAACTCTGCAGACATAAAAGAGGCAAAGTTTGCAGAGAAGTTCAGCTTCCCCTAGGCACAAAAGTGGCTATTTTTTTTTCAGGAGAATTTATATTATGTTTGGTGTCCATCATGGATTTCTTTCCTGCTGAAGTCTCCTCTCTTTGTAGCTTCACCTAGTCCTCTCTCAAAAGTTAGTTCTGAATGTTTTTACATTTCAGCAGCAACTTGGGAGATGGAGAGTTTCCATAGACGTATGCTTTATTTCTTTACTGACATATTTCTCACTGATTCATTTTTTAATGCCTTTGGAGGTCATTTAGAGTAGCAACTGCACAACCAAGAACGGTGTCATCTTGTTTTTTTTTTTTTTCCAATTTGAAAATAGTGGCAGTCTAATCTCAGAATGCATTTGCACTAAATTCAGATATTAGCTGTGTGACTGCATTGTATTTTCTGTATTGTGTTTTGAAATAAATTCAATGATTCAACGTGATATCTGAACCTGAAAAAAGAATATAATAGCCTTCAGATTAGATAAGTAATTTCAAAAAGGATTTAACATGTATTTGACAGAAAGAATGCTATAGTTTTACAAATCCATGTACAATTACTTTTTTGTGAAGGCAATGCACTGTGTTACCAACCTTTTAAGAACTGTAAATAAGTTTTTTTAATTATCATACTCTTATTATATTTTTAGGAGTCTCTTGTATGTCTGAGTATAGATAATCTGAAAACATGCACAAGTTTTTGTTAGCTTCTTGCCTATAAATTATATGCTTTCTCATATTTTTTTGTCACCTATTCTGCTGATGCCAATCAATCAGTATCAAAGAACAAATGCAAATATTTTGCTATAATGTACTGTAGTACCCTTGCACTAAAAAAAACCCCAACAAAACAGTTTGGCCATCTTAAAATATTCTGAAGAAAATTTTGCTTTAATTTGGCTGTCACACTATTATTTCACTATACATCTAAAACAGATTTGAGAATCATGTATTTTGTTATTTTTAGTTAAAACAATAGCTTTTTTTTCCATGGGATTCTGTGTTCTATTATATTGTAAGCTCCTTGGGGTGGGAACTGTCTTTAATAATGTCACAAAAATCCTGTCTCTACTCTGCACTGATGCAGACTCACCTGGAGCACTGTGTGCAGTTCTCAGAGTGTCCAGAGGAAGGCTACAAAGGTGGTGAGGGGTTTAGAGGGGAAGCCATATGAGGAGAGGCTAAAGTCACTTGGTTTGTGCAGCCTGGAGAAGAGGAGACTGAGGGGAGACCTCATGACGGCTACAGCTTCCTCACAAGGGAAGGAGGAGGGGAAGGCGCTGATCTCTTCTTTTTACTGACCAATGACGGAACCCGAGGGAATGTCAGGAAGATGTGCCAGGGGAGGTTTAGGCTGGACATGAGGAAAAGGTTCTTCACCCAGAGGGTGCTGGAGACTGGAACAGGCTCCCCAGGGAGGTGTCACCGCCCCAAGCCTGACAGTGTTCAAGAAGAGACTGGACAGTGCCCTCAGACACATGGTGTGAACTGTGGGGTTGTCGTATGCAGAGGCAGGAGTTGGACACAATGATCCTTGGGGGTCTGTTCCAACTCAGGACATTCTATGATGATGATGATGAAAAAACCTCTAATTTAGGTCTGGGGAGCTTAGGGGTACTATTTACAATGAGAAAAAGATTCAATGTCTGTTTTGTTTAAATGGGGCTCACACTGGTGATGGTGAAGTTTTTTTTTTCTTTTTCAAGTGATCTTATCTTCATCAGTCTGTTCTGTATGTGCATTCAGAATTAAATTGCAATCTCTTCTTTTAATAAAAAGAGTCATTCTTTTGGAATCCTTTTACCATTTCAATGATGTTGATAGTGATGATGACTTGCAGGATAATGAGAACATTGGTTGGTCTTGTGTCACTTAGAGAAGTTATTTAATGAAGTTGTGAATGTCAAAATCTTGCTGATAAATGATCACAAAGAACACAGCTTGCTTTTCAAACTCCAGACTTTATTTGCAGGACTAACAATAAAAGCTATCTCTATGACAATGATATTCTTCATCTGTGATCACTGAGAAAGAGTAAACACGGGCAAGAGATATCTTTTGAAATATTATAGGATTCTAAGTATGAGACATGAGTTCATTCTGTCACTCCTTCAGGTGATGGAATACCGTAGGTTTCCAGCTTGGTTCTCCACAGTTTACTGATGACAAATTTGGAGAAAAATTCTTCTTAGATTATTGTTCAATTTTTAATTTCATATTTTTACTACTAAAAGCTTAGATATTGTCATTTTCATTGTTGTCTGAGTAAAGCAGGTCTCTTCTGAAAGACACTGGATGGTTTTAGGTAGAAATTTGACAGGGCATTCATCGCTCCTTCAGGAGGTCTAAGATTTCAGCTAGGGATGAGTGAAAAGAGTTTAATTTGGAAATTGAAGTCAAAGACCTTGCTATTTGGACGGTATCTTTAATACTGCACTCCCTGCCATTTTTGAAGAGTGTTCTTAATCACTATTCTTTCTTTATTCCCCCCTGTATATCTTGCCAGAGAAACCAAAGAAATCACTTTTTTCTGTACTGCACTTTCTCCAAGAACAGAGAGTTAATTATATCAATACTGAAAAATGCTTTGAGATCTACCAATAAAAGGCTCTAGAGCAAGGTTATGTGTATTATTCATAACAATAGTGAACAATAAGGAAGTTGGTGTAATTGGTGGGGAAGCAAAATAAACCATATTTTTTTTGTGTAAGTGGTCTGGTAATTCTAAAAGGCAACCTAACCCAAAAATCTGTGATAGCCTGTTACTGCTTGGATTGCTGGTCTTATTCACAGACGGGCAAAGATCCTGGCACTGGTGGGAAGCTGAGTATCCTGTTTCCATAATGGACAAACATATAATTCCTTTTTATTCTCAATATTAGCTGATGTGTTCTGCATATCTCCATCTTTGAAGAAGGCTAGAATAGCCACTGGTTAATTTTGCTACCTTTATTTACATTGATAAACTCTTAAAATAAAATTGCTCCTGAAATAGATGCTTCTGCTTAAAAAATATGCTCTGTTTACAGAAAATGAACTGCAGTTTACACAATCATGCAAAGACAGAGTCTGGATCTTGAAAGCAGTTGTTTCTGCAGTAACCCTGTAGAAAAAAGGCTGTATTAGGCACTCACTGTAGCTCTCCTCTCAGCCATTTTAGCCAACGTAGTATGCCATGTTAATGTCATTACGCTACTTCTGGTATCCCACTAAGTTAATTTATAATGAGCTTATATTTCCATCTACAGCACTACATTTTCATTTTACCTTGTGAAGTTTGGTCTTAGCTGATGTTTCTTTAAACGGTGTATTATCTATATATCTCCCTATCTGCATAGCTATTTGCTAATTTCTGGTTGAAACTCAGGAGCTGTGTTCGCTGGGTCTTCAGAGGGTGTTGATGTTCTTCAGATGAGAATTTGGACCACTGAGATACTAGCAATGCCCTTTGATTTTAGATGCTTTTGCTTCTTAGTTAATAGATCTTCAAGGTGTTGCTGATCTTCAAGGTATGCAGCCTCTCTGCTTTATCATCTTGTTTCTGAGGAAGGCTTCAAGTTACTTGGTAGAAAATAGGAGAACAGAAAATTATGAGTAGGGTTTCTTTGTAGTCCTCTCCTTTCTTATGTTTATAATCATGCATTGTTCATAGTGCTAAAATTGTGTTTCTTGCATGTTAAAATATGAATGCTTTGCTGCTTGTAATCTAGGTGCCGTACTTTACAGTTCTGTTTTGTGCTGGAATCCCAAAATCCTCCCCAAGAATGACTGCTTTCCAATAATTAACAATAATAACAGCTAATATTTGTTGTTCTGACAATGGCCTTTTTATCTCAGCATTTTGTCCTTAAAGATAAAACTTTAATTATATACTGGACAGCAATTTAGTCTTAGCAGTATAGCTAAAAGATTAGATGACAGAATTAAAATCACTTATAAACAAAAATCTGGGGAAAATACAAGATACTTGATGCTCCAGTTAAGTTAGTGGGTTAACTCTTATTCAATTTTATTAGCAGGTTTATGTGCCAATGATATTTTATTAATTACAATATATTGGATTATATATGTGTTCATAGTTTAATGCTAAATGATTTGACCAGTGAAGTTTTCAGAAATCGGTGTGTCTTTGTCAATGAAGGAAAATTAGACCTTGAATATTTCAGTAGCCAACTAAAGAAGCTTCTCTATACTGTTCCAAAAAGGCTGCTGTTTTAAAAAATCCAAACACCAGTTAATTAAACTTCACAGGATGATGTGTGCTCATCTGAGAATTTATTTTGGGCACTGTAGAATTTATTTCCATATTTAAAGGGAGCATTTATCTGGGATATTACTAAGCTTCCTAATTTGCCCTTGCTGTCTCGGATAGCACCTAACAGAATGGAACAAAGGGAATATTATTTGGCAATGCAACACCATGAGAATTTTCTGGCATTCAGTATTGTCTGAAACTGTAAAACTATTTTATTGTGTATAATCGAAGAAGAGTGATAACAGAATTTTGGAAATCCCTTCTCAGCATGTGGTACAGAATATAGATAAGTCTATGTACACACTTCTTAGTTTATTGGAATATTAATTTGAGTTTTTCTGATTCATCTCTAGACTATGGATGTATGAACTGAAGTTGAGCTGGTTTTGATAGTGAACTATCCAACTCTTGAGTATCTATTCAGATAGTCTTCATCTGTCCTGGGTTCCTGAGAGACTTCTTGCATGAAATCCCATGTTTTTCCTCCAGTTTGATGCATATTTCTTTTGCACTGTTCTTCAGCAATGAGTATCCTTTTTCATCTGTTCAGCCACAAGAGATCAGTAGCTCTTTCTAGCTCTTCCTCTCTAAAATTTCGGAAATTTAACCTAAATAATCCAGGTATCTAAAATCCTTCCTCTGAGGAATGAATCTAATGACAGCATGATTCAGCTAAAGCAGACACTTATCCAGTACTCTATGTCTATATTTTGAAAGATAACTACGTAAGAACAGCAATGGAGGTAAATTATTTTAATGCCTATGATACTGTCATTGAAAGATTTCAATGTCCAAGACAGAAAGGAAAAACTGAAATTTCAGAAAACTCAATTTCATTCCTTACTGCTAATGGGAGAATTCCACTTTGTTATGAGCCTTGCTACTTGATCTGCTTTTGATGATGTCAGAAAGCATTGGCTGATTTTAGAAGAAAAGTCAGTTCTGATGGGAAAGCATCCCGAAGTCATAGACTGGGTCATCTATTGGCTCTTTTCAATCTCAGAAAGAAACTATTTCCTGTGAATTTCTGTGAAACATTCTTGTGAATGTTTTAGCTAATTTAGTATTAAAGAAAATTGTAAGTTTATTAATGTTTGTATTGGAAGATTAATTCAAGTCCTAGCAGAATTTCTTGTAACACAGAAAGCTTTTCGTTCTGAAATTCTTTAAAAGTTAATCAAATTTTGGCATTCATATTCATCTACTGTGTTTACCTGAAGGGCTAACCCTGGCTTCTCCCTTCAGACAGTATTTCTGAGAGCATTTTATGATTTTGAGCCAAGAGGCAGTGGTGTTTCCTAGGCTATATTTAAGCAAAACTGAGGCAGATTAGAAGGATGTGCAACTTCCCTACAATTGCTGTCTATGAGTTGAGGTGACAAAACCGTTGAGATTTCAGTTGGAAAAATTTCTGAGACATTGATCACATCAAATAGATGTGTCATCTGGTTTTTTTTTCAGTCAATATTGGTTATTTTCTGCTTGCCTAATATTTTTTGTAAAGTACTAGCTGGAGGAAAGTATTCTTTTTCTAAATAGTTAATGAGTACTAGTGAATCATCTCATTATACTTAGTGAAGTGATCTGTTTCTGTATAGGTTTGCAAATTACACTGTGATAATCTCATCTGACTAATTCTTGTGGTCCAATAGATAATTTTACTAACTGTATTCTACAAGCAGTGTTTCTTTCTAAAGCACATGTTGCCTGGTTAAAGGGAGATTCTCCTTGGATTCTGCTTGGATTTCACAAAAGAAAAAAGTATTTAGGGGGGTCAGTTTTGAATTTAGCAGCTGTATTACATTGCATGTCCTTTTACTTGAGGTATTTTGATAGGTAGGTTATTAATGAATCATACTTCTAGAAAGATAATTTTAGAAGTAGCAAATTATATTTTCTATATTATACACAGTGACAGGAAGGACTAGTTTCACCTAATGTGACTGATGCTGTCAAAGTCTATGGAGTTATAGCAGTGCAAAGCTGACCTGCCTCTAACTCCACTGGCAAAAGAAGAGTTGAGTTAGAACAGCCAGTAGATGTCAGTAAACACAAATCTGAATGAGAGAAATCTGAAAATATTCTTCCGTTTGGGAGGGATTGGCTATTCAGTGTTGAAGTGTGATTTACATGGGTGGTAAAAGACAATCAAGTATCTCCTATAGGGCTTGATTATTGAATTTTTTATGTGTTGGAAGTGTATACAATAGGCTGCCCTTTTTTTTTCTTTTTTTGTTTCCAACATCTTTCCATGGGTATAGGGAGGAATATTCAGTCTATGCCTGCAAATTCAGTTTAGCAGCTGGGCAAGTTTACTTGATTCCAGTGCTTGGCTTCAGCGGTAGCCCACAGAGGACATGACTGGGAATGGGGAGGAGGAACTGCAGCAGTAATTCCCAGGAGCTTACCCCTGCCCAAATCTGCACTGCTTTACACTCAGTCCTTGCCTTCCCTCCACAGACAGAAGACAACTGAGGAAACCATTATAGCCTACATGACTTCAAGGCACTGATGGGAGTTACAAGATTTGGCTCCGAAGCTGTTTCTTTTCACACTGAGCATTGACAGAGTTTAAGATCAGTTTTAACGCTGGCGCCATTCGAAATGGTTGTGTTCAGAGAGTCCAGCCTCTAATGCTTTTCCAGTTGCAGAGGGTGAACATGATCAGCAGGTCTTCTGCTAATAAGAGCATTTTAATGACTCTGATTATGACAAGAGTATTTTTCAAAAGGTTTTAAAGAGTAGGTGAAGGTTGCAGCATGGTAATGCATCTGTAGTATTTCTACCACACGCTATTAATACACTAGGATAACTGTTGAATTAATTAATAATGGATTCATACCCTTCACAGAAGGAGACAGGGTAGGCACTCTTTTAAATGGACCCATCAGAGAAAGTAATGGTGGTAATTGTCTTTTCTGTAATGTCCACATGTTTTGAGCGGGAACCATGCTTGGAGGAGGCAATTCTGGGGTCTTTACCATCAGTTCTGTGAAACCTCTGAGGATTCATTCAGCAGTTTCAGCCTCAATAAGAAAAGGGTCATTTTCAACCCCTTTTTACTTGGAGGTTGCAGTACACTCAGCTTTGAAAAATCTCATGCTGGAAGAAGAAAATCAGATGTCTCCCATGTCTGAACATGATTCTAATAATGTAGATGTTACTATACAGACGGGCCTCAGTTGAAAATAAACCACAGCTGTGTTTTAAAACATAAAGATAAATCTTACTCCCTTATTTGAAAAAGAAAGTTGGGGTTATTTTTTTGTTTGTTGTTTTTTGGTTGATTGGTTGTTTTTTTGTCATTGGTGATGGTGTGTGTTTGTTGGTTGTTTTCTTTTTTTGGGAGGAAGGGGTGGTTTTCTATGGGGATTTTTTTTGAGCAGTTTGTCTTAGGTAGAGGATGAGGTTCTCTGTCCTTGGTGGCCCGAGATGCTTGTCTGTAGTGCAGAGTCAGCTTCTTTAGCTTAGGAAAGAAATGGGATGTCAAATACATCTCTGTGCTAAGCATTTCTGGAGAGAAAGCTCGAGGCACTTGTTTAAATGTGTTGGTTCTTTGAACCACTGTGCTCTGATATTTTGCCTTGTATTATGCACCACATGTGAAACCTTTATGCTTAATACATGTTTCTGAATACTACATTTCTATATTGGCTACTGAGTATAGGGGCTACTGAACAATGATGTGTGATTGAGGCCTTTGCACAGTGGACTAGGTACTATCAACTATAGATGGATTTCTCCTGTGATGCTAATAGAAGCCATCTATCTGTATGTGTGTGTTAAATGGCAATGGGAAATGCAGGGAGAAGACTATTTTTTGTTATTACTGTTGCTGCTTGCACCTTTAAGAAGGCTATTTCAACTATGCTTTAGAAGTGCTCCAGTCACTTTGGATAAAAGAACAATGAAATAATTTTTTATGTGACTTTTGAGGGACTTCATTTCTGGCGTATTCTTTTTTCACCTCAGTGGTCCACCTCAAACATCTTGGCCCTGTTTTTCACACCTGTGAGTAAGTTAAAGCGAGTCAAAAGTAATTCATTCAAAAGAGAATATTATTTAGCTGCTTGCTTAAGGGTTAGCAACATATACGGTAAAAAGCAAGAAAGCTTCAAAACACATCTTTGCTCTTACATAAATCTTAATCTTTTCTTCCAAGCTTTGGGAAATGCTATTCAGCTCAGCTACTTTCACAAACAGACCAGAAACTGCAGATATTGTGATTTTTCATTTTCAGAGCTCTCTCAGGCTTCTGCTGATAGCCCCATTCATCTTTATCACCAGTCTTTCTTTTTTCTCTGCCTGTTTCCAAAAGGGAGGAATGGAAAAAAAAAAAAAAAAAGGTATTTGCTAGGGTAGATGTAGTCAAGTACCAATATTCTCCAATTAATAGCTCTAGATACTGTGAATGAAAAGATATTATTTCTGATTTTGTTCAGTTTCCTGATACTGGGGTCCACATCAGCCTCCTGTGCTTTAAAACAGACCACATAAACTGAGGTGCATATGATGTATTTTTCATGTGTAACGTAAATATTTAAGTGATGACTGCACTTTTCTTATCCTTGTATCTTCAGTTCATTGAACTCTTTTGATGGAACTCATGCACGTTACATACGTTCGAGTTAATTTATGGTTCCAAAGATTTAAGCTGTATAAGAAAAACTCTGGATTTTGTCTATCAAGACTTACCATGAGAGAAAATCCTGGCCTTAGGTTTTTCCAGAAGTCTCAGTAGCCATACTAGAATTGAAATATGTAGATATTGACTTACTCTTGTGTGAATAAGAAGACAATTCTTTTTCCTCTGCTTCTAAATTTTGGTTCATCTTAAAAGAAAACAAAACTGGTAAAAAAAATTTTATCCTTGTGTACATGTATATGGATTTTAGATTTACATTGTGGTGTCTTTTACCTGCAATTTTCCAACAATCTAGTAAAAAGCCAGCAAGCTTCACAACAAATTTTGTAAGGAAACATCAAATACAGAGTGCAAATTGAACTCACACAAATGAACACCGTGTCAGGTAGAATTGTGTTGGATCAGCTGCAGTGCTGTGAGTGAGCTGAATGCGATGCAAATGCCTGTATTGCTTCCATATTACTTACTGCTAGGCAGATGGAAACGTGCATTATTGGGTGCAATATGTTGTGAAGCTGGAATGAATGAACCTGGGACAAGGGTCGTCCATTAGGGTTGCTGAAGAGAGTGAGAAGTTCATAGCAGTCTAAAATGATTGAATGGTGTGTGATTACATGGCAGTGAAAAAGCATCCAAGAAGATTACATTTCAGTCCAGGGAGGTCTGAAGTAACCTTGCAGCATGAAAAACAACTACAGTGTACTAAACACAGTGAATGTAGTAGACTAAATTCACAACAATGCTCTGTAATTATATACATAATGAAACCAGCAGACTAGCTAGTTGTGTTCAAAAATATGTGTAACTCTAGATATGAAAGTGGCAAGTTAAAAGTGTACCTATCAGTTTCTGAGTTTCTCTATAAATTCCAGGCATTTTTTTTCTATTCTTTTTTATTTTTCCTAAAATTGATATTCTAATCACAGCACTGCAAATGGAAAAAAAAAAATTCTCTGCCTTTTGTTCAGGCATGAGGAAGCTGAAATCACTTCAGTATTTCAGCAAAATGCAACCTTTCTTCAAGCATGTGAACATATCTATATATTGCAACTGTTCCAAAGAAGTCAACTTTAAGATATATTTCTCATAAATCCATTGTTTTGACCATTATTCAATTCAAAGAAGCAGCTTCTCTTAGGTTTAAGCTGCTTGAATTTTAGCACTTGTTGCACAAGCTGTTTTCCCATTGAGACAAGATACACAAAAAAGCAAGACATCTTTGCTGCTAAGAGAGAGTCACAGTGAAAATGAATTTTGTTCTCATGGCGTATTTGTCCTGAGGGAGATAGGACCGCACTCCAGAATTAATCAGAATTTTTTAATGAAGCAAGTTAAAATGTGAATAAAAGCTTCAGTATCTTATTCAAGCACAGGAGATCCTATTATCCTTTTATTCTCTGTAGGGTGCCCTGTTTATGTGAGTCTTTATTGCTAGAAGTTGACAGTGGAACGTGACCCAGCCATCCCTCATGAGAGGGACTGTAGTCATGGGCTGTTCTCTGAAGATGCAGCTGGAGGATGTAGCTCAAGATCTTCACCAGAAGCTGCAAAATTATCTTGCCCTCTGCTATGAGGCAGAGCTTAGCCCAGATGGTATAGGATACATGACCAAAGCCTGTCCTGTCCAGGCTTGAAAAGAAAGGTTATGAAAATGCACTGAAGCCAATTTTCCTTGAATCATACCACCTCTGCTGCAGGTTTTGAGTTGTGGAGCTGGCAGGAATATACATAACGACATGATGGAGACCTGCCCCAGAAAGAGGGCCTTTCCTAACAGAGGTGGTGATGCTCCGCTACACGCTGAACCCTCTGTATGAGATATCAACTGAAATGTGTTTTTCTCTTTCAACAGCCCAAGTTGTGTCTGAATATAGTGTATGTTGATGGGTTTCTCTATACTGACTCAGCACCTACATATTTTAGGAAGACACATCTTCCTTCTGTGAATTCTGAGGTTTAGTCCTAACCTCATAAAACCTTCCAATAACCTGATATGTTATCTTATGTTTCTACCCATGTGCTACATAATAGTATTTGAAAGTCCCAAATTTATGTGGTTGGGTCTTCAACTAGTCTATGATAAAAAATAACATACAGGAAGTCCTATCTATCATAGTGGGTGTGTACCCACAATTCAATTATTATTTATATGTTTAATATATTAATATTGCATCAGACTTAAATAATTTAGTAAAATGCTCTTCCTGCCTTCTTCATAAGAACCATCTTCATATGTGCATTACTATTTACATGTCCTTTCTTGTCCGTAATTCATGTTGAACCACTGTAAGTCTTCCACTTTATTTTCATAATGCTGTTGTTTCCAAACACCTGATCTGACCACCTCTGCTGCTGTCTTTTGGATTGTCTCTAATCTGCCTATCACTGTCTTACTATGATTAGGGCAACAACAGACATGGTATTCCAGCTGTGTCAGCTTACTGAGTAAGCACACCAGAAGGTTTACTGCTGGATGCATATGTGCGACATCATCATGCTGTTGGTCCCTATGTGTTCATAATCTGCTGCTGTTCCTGCTCCTATTGCTGTCTAGTGTGTTGTTACTCATTTATTGGTATACTTGTTATTTTTTGCCCAAGCATGCTTGTAATTCAAGCATGCATGAATGTCAAAGGACTGAGTTTAGGCTATTCCTTGAAATTCCCAGTGTCACTGAATTCTGATCCTTCCTCTGCAATATCTGCAATTCTTTCCTTTCTGTTCAGTCATCCATTGGAAAAGACTGAGATGGGTCTCAGGTGAAAACACACAGGGCTCTTTTTAGATGACCGTTTAATTTAGACCAAAAGCCATTTTTAACATGTCTTTGAGCTTTTTTTCAAGTAGAAAGATGCCCTCTTTTGAGGATTTCATCTAGACCGTGTTTTCTAAGTCTATGGCAATATCATACAGCTCTTCTTACGATTATGGATTGCTTTATATAAAGCTAACCTTATGACCTACTTAAGGGTGGAATTTATGTCTAGGAGGTAGAGAATTCACTTGTATTTTGGGGAGTTAGCAAAACATGCCCAGAGTGCTACAGCACTAAGCCACAAATTGAATGTTCTATTTAAATCTTTCTGCGACAAATCTCCTGTAACCCAGACCCACGTCATTCATATTCCAAACCTTGACAGAGTCTGATTCACTCTTTTTTTTCTTTTTTTTTCTTTTTTTTTCTTTTAATTTTGGAGGTCAAGAGAGGCTTCAGTCACTTTAAATTTATTTATATATTTTCTTCTATAAGTATTTTAGGCACTCAGTGAAGCAAGTGCCAGGTTATTATTGTGGTGCAGGCTATACAGAAATAATAATAAAAAAAATACTGGATTCTGAAATCTCCACAAAGATACTTTATTGAACATACAGAATATGGTGAAATTTCTCGAAGCAAGTATTTTGAATAAAAAATGAACTGAAAAAAAATTAAGTATACCTAAAATCATATATGATTTTTCTTGTCACTTTGATTTATGTGAGGCCAGTTTCATTGATTCCAGTATAGCATTTTCAGTAAATCCTGCTGTCAGTGAGGTCTGTGTGGTACAGCAGAAGAGTTTGGATGTAATTTATAAATAAATCCAGCATTCAGCTGACAAAAACACCAGGTAGACTAGGAAATTGGCTGGAATTCCTGGATTCAGATATTGTGATGAGATAATGCTTTCTGATTTGACAACCTATACTGCAGAAATTACATTTTCACTTTCAGTGTGTGCAGAGATTTAGCTTTAATGATTGCAGAATATTCTTACTCTTTTCTTTTAAAACTGTACTTTAATATTTTGCTTTGTCAGATTCTGCTTCAGCCAGTTTTACTGGGACTTGAAACTCAAATGTTTTGAGACTTTTGAGAAATATTTTCTATCAAAGGGCACGATAATACATGCAGAAAGTTCATTCATGGTTACATGCATCATTCATGGTTTTTGTTCACATATAATCTCCTATTTGTTTTGAAAGCTTTTTCCCAAAATATTCCATTGTGTAGAAAATTCCCCAGAGCACATTCCTTTTACAAGTAATACAGTCTTTTATAGGTCGCTTCTAATTTGGACACTTCACTGAACACAGCTGCCACAATTAGAGTCAAATTTGTGATTTTCTGCATTGTGTGATACCAGTGTGAATGATACATAAACACAGCTGGCCTGAATGCAGATTTCTTCACATGATGATGCCTATCAGCAGCAGCAGTTCTCTGAGGCACTGACCCGCGGATGCCAAATTAAAAATCAAATTAAGCATCAGAAATGCAACTTCATTACTATTCACACTTTGAAAATCATGAACGGATATGACTTACATAAGAAAATTTACCAATTGTTTTTGACTGAATTTTTCATCATACCACAAGACATTTAAGCATAAAACTGTCCCCAGCTCCTGCAGATGTAAGAATTCTTTCTAAGGAGCAATGTACTAAAAGGATGTTGCTGAAAGGCAGACTCCTTCCCCATATGTATGCTATTAAATAAAAAATATTAATTTTCACTAAAATGGCATTAAAGTTCTGTTAAAATTGTATTATTTTCTTGCACAGGTACAAGACTCTGTAGCAACCAGCAGGAGTTGCATATTTGTAGAACTTAGTGTCAACAGGTAGCATGTCTTTCTGAAATTTTAATGGGACTTTGAGTGTGTTTAGAATAAAATTATTCTCCCATCAAAACTGATGGTAGGGGAAGAGATGACAAGGAGAGGGTAAGGAAAGTTGAAAAGGATTTGGGTAGAGCCTGGCTGTGAAAAACTTCAGAGAGATGGATCTGGCAAGCAGGGGGAAGGACTAACTGGATGAAGGCGCAGAGGATGACCTGATAGTGACAGTCAGAGACCTGGGTGGAAAAGAGAGATTTGAGGGAAAAGAAGGAAAAGAATGTGAGGGAAAAGAAGGAAAAGAAAGTGAGGGAAAAAAAGCTAAATTCAGGATAAGTTGTTTAGAATCCTAGAATCATTTAGGTTGGAAAGGACCTTTAAGATCATCAAGTCCAGATATTAACCTAACACTGTTAGAGGAGGAGAGACTGAAAAAGATTGAAGCCTTGGCCTGCGGTGTGAATTGAAGAGATAGTGAAGAATCAAGAGTAAGAAAAATAGCAGTGGAGCAAAAGGAGTCAAACAGTGATGCTGGAGGAGCACTTTACCAATGCAATCCAAATTTCTGAGAGGGAGTAAATCCAGATTATGCAGTAAAGGAAATCATTTTTCTGTAAAATGCCTTTTAATCTGCTGTGCGATTTTAAAGTTTCTGAATGGCACAAGGCAGCTCAGAAGGAGAGTTTCAGGTTCAAGGCAATTAAATTTTCCGTTTTGAACCTGGATTCCATACCTGCCATATATTTTATCTAAGAATATTAAGTAAATATTTTAAACCAGACCTCCACAAAGGGGCAGTGATTGCGTGTGTTCTTCTTTTTCTGGGTGCTCAGCTGAATTCATTAACTCTTGGTTTATGCCCGCTCAAAGCAAGCGGAAACTTTATATCTGAATTTCCAAATTATGTAGCTCTTATATGCCAAATAGAAGCAGTGATAATATTATTTCAGACAGAGAAGTGTTCAGAAAATATATTAGTTTATATATGTGAACCATTTGAGTATCACGGTGATGCGCACGGCTGAAAAGCCCAGGAGGATGCTAATTCTGTTACTGGAGCAAGGTTGTGCAGCAGGCAGTAAATACGGTGGCACAGGACCACATATGAACCCCGGAAGAGGAAATAAAAGAGAAACAGAAGCTTGTCCAGCTGATTTTTAGCAGAGCACTCTTCCTTCTGTTGAACTGCATACAGCAGTGGTACTGAGGGGAATAACAGTGTGTGAATGTGCAATTACAAGACTGTATCATAATGTGTATACCCAAAGGGACTGGATTAATTTTGCATAGGCAACCTTTCTTCCGACATCGCCTGACTCTGAAATGCATGATTAGTGACTGTAAGCGGGAGCAGAGAGACTGTTCTTCTGGTAGTTGTCCTGTGTTTTAAAAAAACACTCAGTAACAGCTCTGCAACATTAATTGTATTTTATATGCAATAACATCCTTGATAATTTTCAATCCTGGAGTTTTAGGTGAGTTTGTTTGTTTTACTAAGACTGTAATATTTGTGGTTAATGTATGATTGTATTAATTATTTCAGCAACCTGAACTTCAGGTTAAATACGTATTGAGCATGGCTGTATGGTATTTATAGGTATTTAGCACACAATGTATGTAGGACAATTCTGAGTAATGCAACAATTTTCTTGGCAGGGCCAGGCAGAATCAAATTGCTTGTTTAACATTCAAATATGCTATGAGATAACTCTTCATAGTCCTTTCTCAAATGACTTCTAGGGCTTGCTCAGAGACCCAGGCTTCTTGAGGGTGGGAGAAGGCGTTTGTATTTCTCTTTGTTATGACGCTGTGATGTTCTGTGAGGTGACTGTGTTGAGCAATGCGTAATCTCATCAGGGGAGACTGAGTGTGAGGTTCCCACAGCAGAGCCCATTTCTCTTCTGGCCTCCTTGTGTCCGTGGCTCTCTGCACTGAGATACTCCATGGCTCTTTCCCAGTCAGTACTGCCAGTCCAGAAGGATCCGCAAGAAAGGCACTTGACTACTGTGAACATCCAGGTGACTAAAATTGGGGTTTTATTTATATGACTATCATAGTGTGCTAGCTGTTACTTAAAACTCCTGCTGACCTGACACAGAAATTGGTGTAGGGCTTGGTTTTGGTTTTCTTTTCACCCCCGTATGGACGTTGTATAGCAGTGGTGTCAGCCTTGCCCGGTATTCTTGCCGCATCATACTATGATGATCCTCTGAATTCGGTGCAATATGCCATTCTTTTGTAGCTAGACTTGAATTTTAGTCCAAACATTTAGCAAGAAAATGAAGACTGAAAAACACCAGAGTATTTCGTGAATCCACTTTGCTTTTTCAGAGTTATTCCTCTAGGAGAGGAAGCTTTTGTCCCTCTCAATTTAGAATGAATTATGAAGATTTTTCAAATTTTATCAATGTTGTGTTTTTAAAAAGCTGTTTAAGTCCAAGTTGAGGTATTTGTTTTAAAGTCAAGCTTATGGTTAAGTGGGGTTTTTTTAGCTTCAGTCTTTTTTTTTTTTTTTCTTTTTCAAGATACACACTGAGCAACTCCAGCAAGCACAGTCATAGAGTTACTGTAGAGCAACTGCAGTTCAGAGGACTGTTTGCTTTTTCTCACCAGAAGAAAAAATGGTGTGCTAGGGCTGTCTTCCCATTATCTCATATTTATAACATAGATTTGTCCATTATGAGAAAAACTTGCCTCAAATTACCGGAATGTCTGACTGTTGTGTAGTCTTATCATAATTTCCCTTGATTTAGTCTAGCCTCTGTAAGATTGTGTTAAGAGCAGATTCAGCCAGAAAAGTAGAGAGCCAGCTGGGGTTTGTAACATACATGTATAAGCATCACTGCTTCTGTATCCCACGGAGGGACAGTATGTTCATACAGTCTTTCGCCATTTTAAGGACCTATAAGATCATGAGGTACAGTGTGTATCTAATGGACTACCCTTGAAATGCCTTGTGAAGAAGATGCTAAATTTTTAAAAATTTCAAGACAGGGATGGAGAGTAGCTCTGTAGTACCAAACATCATCATATCCAGCCTTTGTCTAGACTTGCCACAATCTGGTTTCTCTTGCATACACTTATACTTGTTTCAGTATATTTTTATGGAAAGAAACATTTAATATTCTGTTTAAAAATAGTGCTGTCTGAATCTCCTATTTTAGAAAAATACTTTGTATTCTTATGATAAATGGCATTTCAGCATTTAAATTTATTCATGGTAACTCTTTGTAAGATAGGAAAGCATTTTGTCTCCTCTTAGGGATAGCAATGAAAAGTAAAAATGACATGATGGCAATCAGGCTTGAAAACAGAAGCAGAATAGGCTGAGGTATGTAGCAAGACAAAGTTGTGACTGAAATCTGAATTCACTTTAGTGGTATAACATTGCGAAACAAGATCATATACTTAAATGATAAAAGCAAATTTGACTACAGTCTCATCTATTTCGTGGTGTGCTGACTACAAATCTATTTCAGGTATTTGATGGCTGGAATAAAGAGAAGGGCTCTTTCCATCATGAATAAATGTTTCAGTCTTCCCAGGGTAATCGTTACAGTATGCTACTGAAAAAGCACTTTTTCATGAGATTCTTCTGAAAGTTATGCATTCTTTCTAATGGTCACACTTTTTTGTTGATTTTGTTGATTTTGTTGGTTTTGTTGAAAAACAAAAACAACAAGAAAAATCATAAAAAAAAACAAAAACAAAAAACAAAAAAACACATACACAAAAAACAAATCCACCACAAACCAAAAAAAAATGAACAGCTAATGGTCATGAAAGAGAAAATGCTCCAAAATAAAGTAGGGCTGTGATTGTAGTTTGACTACTTGTACAGGGAAGTCATTGACACAAAATTTAGACTTGAAAGAATCTGGCTTTTAAAATGAGCTAGCAGTTGTATTTATGGTATCTGACAACAAAATTTTAAGGGCATATAGACGTGGCCATTTTATATCAGAGCCCATGTTAAGAAAGTATAATTTTTCTCAGACACTATTTAGGGCATTTTTTTTTTCAGAAAAAAGATGTGAGAATCCAGTGTAGACCAAGGTGAAGACTATTTATGGTTTCCTTCTGGTTGATAGGACTTTGACTTAAATCTGGAAATATGAGAATCAATGCTGCTGCCAAAAATTGCACCATAATAGTTCAGATTCTGTTGTCTATATAAATGTTTCTCTTTGGTTCTTACATTCCTGGCCTCAAGAATTTGTGGGGGAAATTAATTCTATAGTTTCATTGAATAGCATGTCAGAAAAGCATTTTCATATAATCATTTTGAATATTCAGTGATATTATTTTTTCTGTTTCACTAGGTACCCTTTTGGTTCACGTTTATGGTTGGTAACTCCTGTTTTCACTACCTTTTATTCCACCTGAATTATTTTGTATATTTGTATTCCGCTCTACTTTTATGGATATGATTTGAAAAGAACTGAAAAATGGGTCATTCCAAAACTATTTTGCTTAATTTATGAACTTTTGCAAAACAGCGGTTCTTTATTATACAGTAACTGAGAGCAATAGTTACCAAAGTGTGCAAAGCCTGGGTTTAAATCCCACTTCTTCTGGGAGGACTGCAGCCCAAATCTTTTGCCTTTAGAAGAGAATGCCTTAAACCCCAGCATGCACAACATGCTGGGAAGAACTTATCTGAGTCTTTCTTCTCGGGAATTGTTGCCTAACTCAACCTGATATGCACTGAGACAGAAGGGCGAAAGATCTGAGTTTTTCTGTTTGTATCAATAGCAGAAATTGAGGAATGAACTGAGATTATAGGTCCTTACCTGTTTCTCAAGTCTTGTGAATGTAGCCCTTTGTTCTGCAGGCAAAGCAAAACATCAATTACTTACATATTCTGTGCTAGTATCATTCCTATTTCTTTTACTGAGCTGACAGCACCAGTATTTTCCAATTATACTCATGAAGTTTTTTCCTTTTCTGAAAAGCTTTCTCATTCTTTTTCCTTGAGCATCTCCATTAGTTCAGCAATATTCTCTTTGAAAGGAGTAACAAGCTCTGCGTACAGTATTACAGGTGAGAATGACAGACTTATAGGGCAAACTGTGTTTCTGATCTCTCAAAAGTGCGTATCACTTATGTATGAAGCTTGTTGTTTTCAATTCCTTGGGGTGAGTTCACACACTGAAAGGAATTCAAGCTCAGATCTTCAGTGACTTATGTAGCAAAGATGTTTAAATTAGCAGGTTTATTACTTGATCACTTAATTTTGTGTTCGTGAATCTTCTGGTTTGGGAAGGGGGATCAACAGTAAACACAATATGCCTTTGTAAAGAAAAGCAACATTTGGTTTAATGAGGCATAATATCACAGATTTTTGCAAGGATGATAGACCTTCATGTATAGATTTGATGTATTCCCTTGTCTTTCTACACTATAAAAGCATAACGGCTCAAGAGCTTTATCTCGGGCAGTAGGATAACCAGTACCTGGCCTTTATAGAGAGAATTTTTCTTTCATTTTTATCCTTACGATATGCAAGTTTCTAACCATAGCAAACATGTTCTGTAGCATTACTGGAAGAGTGGGAGCAAGTTATTTGTGTTTCATAGCTCTGGAGTCTCTTAACCCTTAGAAACTTTTCAACTAATTTTATTTAGAGTTTACATCAGATCTTGGCTGACTACTGTTAATTTAAGCAAACATACATAGACATACAGAGTCAGAAACCTGGCTTCTGCTGAAGTTTGTCGCTGTGAACTCTTGCAATACTTTTATGGACTGCAATTTGGAGAATTCATTGCTACTCCTGGTTTTAAGGACACGGAAAAGTGAGGCCATGATCCAGCCTGCCTAAATACTGCCTACAATGGAGTTAGAAAGCTTTAAAACCTGCTGAATCCTAGACACTGATCCAGCCTGCTTACTTAGGCTATTAAATCCATCAGGGATTGAAATTCATTAGATGCCTCCCATGTGGTCTGAGTGTTCCATAGTCACTAACATTTTGTCAGTCTGCATGCACCAAAGAGCCTTTCCTCCTGGGGATTTGAGTGCCAAAAGGTATATCACAATCTAAGATGAGGCAGAGAGGTACCTGAACCAAAAAACCCCAAATATTAGACGGTGTGATGCCTGTGCCTGGCTCAACCTTATATGAGGACCTTACCAGCAGTGGAAAGGGATGGGATTTAAGTTTCTGTCCCTTGTAATAAGCAATATGACAAGGACATGGTTTAGTGGGAAAGGAGCAAATAAGTAAGTATGCTCACAACTGTAGGTTTTAATTAAAAAGATGGACTTGAGCTTTTGCAGCACTTTCTCCCCTTCAATGTGCTGGACACAGTGACATGCTGTCTAAAGAGCTCTCGATAGAGTAGTCACTAGGCCACTCCCCTGAGCCATGACCTAAGGGGTCATTCAGGCTGAAGATAGGCTGGCATTCAGATCTTCCACTTCTTTCACACATTTTTATTGCCCAGGCTGTTCTGTGAAGTGCCACCACCCTCTGGACTAAGTGAATGGGGCCATCCAAAATGTTCCTTTAGCTTCCTGTGATCTCAGTGAAAAGGATGAACCCCCCATTTAAGCAGACTGGATTGATATTGTGTAGAAATGTCTGAATTCCATATATTGGCAGGAAAAAAGGAGACATACATAAACTAGGAAGACTGGATATACTTTTGCAAGTCTTCAAAGGTACCTGAATCATTCCATTGACTTGTAGAGAAGCTGGGCAAACTAAACTGCCTTCCCTTGCCAAACACGTATAACTGAGGTGATGCAATATCTAAATTTGAGCAGACTGGATAATACCCTGAAAAACAATGTTCTGTGGCCAGATGGTTGAATGAAAATGGCATGAGTCTCCCGCGGTATGAATATTGCGAATGGCAAAATTTCATGTTACCCTTGCCAAGGAGAAATTTTGTATAATGAACCTTATTGCTGGAGGGAGGAGTCACATGTACAACCTTTTCTCAGACTCTACATGAACTCCTTCGTCCAGAAGGTGCAACAGCCTACTTATTCCTTCTGCCCTGTTGTTAATGTGCTGTTCTCTCTGAGTGATACAGCTTGAGAGCAAATTGTTTTGATGGATCCAGATACTTTTCTATATTTAATTGCCACTAGTTTATCATGACGTTCAGGGACAAAGAGCAACAGATCTGTATTTAACACATTTTGATATACCACACCACCTCCACAAGCCAATGGTTTTGTTTTGAGTGTTATTCCTAAATAACTGCTAACCTAAGGTATAGAGAAGTGCTTGCTTAAAAGCATGAGCAGCTCACACTTGGAGTGGTGGTTGAATTTTAAGGAGGGGTTGAGTAAGGAGGAATAGCTGTGTGTGCTTGGGAGGTGGGAGAGTGGTTTGTTTTTCCCCATTAAGGATCAAATTTGTGCTTCCTGTTTTAAGGAACTGGATGAGAAAATGAGATATTGAATTGTATAAACCTTATTCCATCTGACCTATTTGAAAAATCCCATGTGCACTTCACAGAATGCTTTTTCACAGAGGAGGGTTTGTTGAAAGCATGTCATAACCTACTGAATGGAGCCTTTTCAGATTCCTTTGGAGTCCTTGGATATTTGCCAAGGTCACCAAATGCATTGTCTTGAGTTGAGCTCACAGATGCTGCTTTGCTTGTGTTCAAATCATATTTAAATTATTAAATATGGTGATCCTCCATGTGCTGTGGACAAGGTTGGTCCTTCCTGTTCTCAGATCCCTTGGAGATAAGTGATAGACTTTTATCTATAAATTGTTACATGCTGTTAAAAGTATTTACCTTTTTTGTCCACAGTTATCTGAATAGTAGTTGTTCTTCTGCAACAACATATGCAAATTTTGAATTTATCTCATTTCTTCAAACACTGAGATTCCAGCCTGTGAGCATATTTCTGTAATCTCTTCTTATCTTAGCTCCATATAAAAATATATAATTTTTTTTTTTTAATTTTTAAGAGGGAGATGCAAGTTAATTTTAATTTACAATGCACAATAACCTTTTACACTTATAAATCCTTATACTGAGGAACTACTACTAATCTGTGTAATCCTGTCATTTTGAGGGGTGATTACTCTAACCTTTAACAGGGAGTTCCTGCACGTTCTTTGAGGTTTGGCCTTGACATGGCATTATGGAGAAACCATAAAAAAACTTCAAATTTTAGGACATACTACTCCTATTTTTACACTTTTTCCTTTTAATTGTGGATATTAACTCAAAGGTTTTACCACTGTATTTTCAAGGCACTTAATGATTCTGGTATAAACGATTTGACATCCTTGTTTGCTCCCAACCATTCATTAATGTAAGATTTGGCAGGTTATATAGCTCGAGACTGAATTTTATGCCTCTCAAAGATCTGAACAGCTTTTTATGGTGGTGGAATTCACTCCTGATTACTGGTTAAAATAATAGTTTGTCTAGACACTTAATTTTAAAAGAATGTTTTGCTGCTTTTTGACTTTTTCTATAGCATACTGATGATGTTGCTATAAACCTTGAAGTGATTCTCTGCATGATTTCATTTGATCCTTAACCTTTTGATTTATGATATAAAGCAAATTGACAGTCAGAGAAGGATAATGTTAAAATTTCATTGAACAGCCACATCAACTATTCTCTGCAGCTTCCTTAGATCTGTTCAAGAGCTTTTCCAACCAACCTACCAACCAAAAAAAAAATCTTTCTGCTGTTGAGGGTGAGAAGGAGGGACAGGGGAGGCAATTTGCTGAAACCCAGTGTTTTGAAGCACTGGGTCAGTTGGTTTTGATGATCATCTGACCAGCCAGGACTGGTTTCTTCCTCATGCTTTGCCTGACTCAAACCCTTCCCACCACTTCCCAGGTCTTCTGCTCAGAGGTGGCCTGTGAGCAAGGACTAATCCGAGCCTGAGAACTGCTTGGAAGGAGAGAGGGTTTTGCCAACCTCACCAATACCTTGATGTGTCTGGGAATTAGGGCTGTGTTGAAGCCCTTAGGATGGGTCCTGCACACCCAGTGCTGCATCAGGAGACAGTACAAATATGTTGAATAAGCCAGAACTATGTAATATTCAATTTAGGCCAGCTTTGTAGCCTTAGGTCAGCTTCATGCTGACTGCAGAAGGACAGGTGATGTTAGCCTGCTAAAATCTTGATTTCTGTATATTTTTTTGACCAGGATGAATGCTTCACGTGCTTCATTTTGGTTTAGATCTGGGATTATCAGGAGCTGTAATGTCAGATTTGCAGGATTTATTGATTGTTTACAACATTTCATACCTGGGGTCTCTATATATCTTAATTTGGAAAAATCTGAGTAACATGTATAATTCTTTCTCCTTCCTTGATATGCATTCTGGGAAAGCACCCCTACTCAGAAACATCTATCTTTCCAATTCGAAATGAAATGCTTCTTAAATATTGACTTTATCAACAGTACGAGAATTGTGAGTTCTGAACATCTCTATTGATGATGATTGAATTAATTTGTTGTAGGGATGCCGTGTCACCAGTTTTAAATTAGTAAGTGCTTTCTTGGAAGAAAGAGCAGTTACTGTTCTGTGATCTCTGAGATATTTGGGATGGCTTTTTTTTCTTTATTTGATATAATATAGTCATCCTGTGGTAGAATTACAGAGACATGGCTCCAGCTGTGCTACTCAGCTTCTGTAAGCAGAATTAACATTGCATATAAATGGTTTAAATGCCCTTCAGTTTGTAATATTGCAAACTCAAGCTGTGACTATTTTTTTAATATCTATAAATATAGGACCAGCATTTGTTAATGTTTTATGCATAGACATTCTTATTTATGCTGTAGCTTGTGGGCAGTAAGATAAGGTGAGTACCTCAAAAGACCTGCTTTTGGTAGTTGTAGCTCTACAAAGCTGGTACTTGATGTTATTTTCATGCCTAGGGTGACTCACTAGATTTTGATTAATGTTTTAAAAGAAGGCAGTACTCATTAAATACAGACTAACTGTTATCAACAACTACTATAAATGAACCCTAGTAGGGGTTATTGGATTTCATTTTACATATCAGCAACAACTGGTCTGTTCAGAGAGTTCCCATTCAGCTTCTTATAGTTCCTGGAATCTGAAAATTTTTTTAATAAAACAGAGGGGTCCAATCTCTAATTGTTGATGGGAAGTAGAGACCTCCTGCTGCCATTGCGGAAACTATTAGAGGTGTGCAAAATCAGGGATAATAAAATATGACATCTTTTATCATATAATTAAATTGATTTTTTAAGTTATTTTCTATTCACAAAAGCTTCTCCAGTCTAATGAAAAGGTGCAATCAAGGTCATCCTTTATAGGAGGAGGAGTTTGGCCCTAGATCAAACAGTATTCTCCTAGTCTCAGGTGGAAAACATTTTAGTTATTGTTAAGAAGAAATAGGGTGGCATGGCCATACTTACGTGTTTATTTTGACAGGAAATTATTTTGACTGCTTGTTAAATTTAATTTTTTCCTGAAGGAAAAGAAGGAGAAGGTACATATCTACATTTTTTCTGTTTTAGTGTTCACTTAAAGATACATGTGTATTCAACCATGGAACTTCATATTGCTGTATCAGCAAAAACCTGTTCTGGGCTATGAAACTATGAATTTCTGTCATTTCATAGACCAGAAGATATTATTATTCATTTAGCATAATGGATAGATTGTGATTGCTTATGCTAAGTAACCTAGACATCAGCCAGACACTATCACAGAGTTAACAAAATGGTGTAGCGAGCATAATATATTGCTTCCATGATGTGAAAGCATATGTTTTTCATTTTTATAGCTAGATGAGGAAAGGCACATTTAGTTCATCTTATCCTGTTTGAGGGTTGAGATAAAAGTGTTTGCATTTTTCATGAAAAAGGCAAACACCTGAGCAAATTATGGCAATGTAGCAATTGCGGTTTTCTATCTGTAGCTCAAAAGTGACCCTAAGGACTCAATAAACTTCTCTCAGGGAATCACACCTTTTGCACACAGTACTGTTACACTTTTCACCTCCATATTTGCAAAAACATGTAGAGTAGTAGGATACTCCTGTCAAGGCCCTATTAAAATGAGTTGGATAGCTGCTAAAATAAAGGACTCTTCAACAAGAATATAACTGCTGTTATTAATAATGTGATTTGCAGTTACAGATTGTGGTTCATGCATGTTGTGATCATGTATGTCTAAAGAATGAGAGCAGAATGTGAATTCAGTTTAGTCAGACCTTAGGTGCTGTCTTATTTCAATTAGTCTAGGTTGACTTTATCTCTTCTTTTTTCTTCTTTTTCTGTCTTTTTTTTTTTTTTCCTTCTCTTTGTTGTGCTTTCAGAAACAAAGGATTACAGGGTTGGTTTTTTTTAAAAGATAAAGCTGGTAATAACATCTTGCTAGTCCCGTGTGTAATTTAGTGGTTTAGAAATACTCTAAATTACATGCAGCATTAATTTTACTTCGTATTCTAAATCACGACTCAGAATGGACAGGATTCTTATCCTTAAAACTATATGTCTCTGCAGAATGCTAAGACCCTGAAATCATAAAACGAATAAAATAATAAGAGACTGATTATGCTTAAGAGGGGACCATGTTTCTATGTTCTTGTGAATAGTTTTAAAACCTCCTTCACACTGGAAGAGGCAAACTTGTGCTGTGCTTCTGTCAATCACTGTATTTATGCAAAATCTCTGCAATGAAAATCATCTCCAGTGCTTTCAGCGAGGAGACTGTAACTCCCAGTAAGCAATTCCCTGCAAAATACACTGCTGAAGTGGACTTGTCAAAAGATTTTTCCTCCAAATATTAAAAGAGCTCTTCGCACATGGTCCAGTTTGAGTGCACACAATACTATCATCCGCATTTTGCACTCTAGATACTCTTAATCTCATTTGTTTTTATGATAGAAAATTAAAAAAATAAATCAAAGATCTGTTGCATATTTATTTCACAGATGCACACACAGAGAATATTTTATATCATAAACTGCCCAGGAACAGGTGTTATCTGATCTTGACACAAAGTCAAGTTTGATGGTACTAGATTAACAAAGGAGATAAAAAAGAAATAAAATTAGTGATAAGTATCATTCTTGTTTTATTTTCGTCTGAAGATGTTTCCCATGCTAATGTGCTGCTGGCTTGAATAGAAGTGCTGAATAGTGTTAGGACAATTCAATTATCAGACTCCTTGACAAGCCTGATCTTGCCTTTCAAAATAGGAACCATACAGAGGGCAACATTTCTCTTTGTTTGTTTACTGCCCCTCTCTGCAGATCTTCTTGTCTCTGCTTGCATTCATAAGACTTTCCTAAAACTCCTAATTTAACAAACTTAATATAAACCAGGTACCAGCTCTCAGCCTTTGGGTGATTAAATGCTTCCTGACATGATACTAGCCTTTCTTATAAATAAGGGCACTGCTGAGATGCAGCCCACTGCTGGGGAGGTCCAGGTAGTGCAATCACCCTGAAGGGCAAAGTTCTTCATAAGGTGCAACTTCACTTCTTCCTGATCATATGCACTTCCACATCACTACATTAAGGCCATAGGAGCACATAGTATTTCATTAATTGAGAAGCCCTGGTTATGTATAAAAGTTAAATTCGAGGTTTGGATTAGGTGCCAATGACAGCTTGCTGGGTTTGAGAGTTTCTGTGGTATTTTTAAGGATCCCATGACAATGTAGGCACTTCTGCTAAGCGATTGCAGCTTACTGTACAAGAGACTTCTACTTACAATGACCATAAGCAAAAGGCTATTCACGAAAACCTCCTTCTTAAAGGCACTGTCGTGTATACCTCACTTGTCAGAGCACATGATAGAGAAAGCCAATTGTAGTAAATACTTACTTGATCTTTACAAACTCCCAGTTCAAGATGACTGCAATCTCCTTATGCTTTATATGTGAAACATCATGCATTTTTCCAGAAGAGGTAGTATTTCAGCATCAAATGAACTGGCAAATATAGTGCATAATTATGCTGGAAAAGTAGTCTTGATTAAAAAGTGACCAGATGAGATTAAAAATCTGTAGTGAAGGGAACAGCATGATACCATTATTATAAAGGCAAGACAGAATAGATGCCTCAGTTCAATTTCCCTTTGAGTGCAAATACTGAGTTTCAGTCCTGATTGCCAAATAAACTTTCGTCCTGCTCATGATACAGTAGTTGTTGTGTGTCTCTGAGTACCATGTGCAGGAAATGTCTGATAAAACAAAGTTTTATCCTGAAATGCTCATTCCTAGGGGCAGAATTCTCTGATTCAGAATGTATTGTGTTTAATGAAATCTTCCACAAAACCAAAGTGGAGTTCAAAAGAGGAGCATCCATTTTCCTGACGGCATCAGTAGTGAGTCTGATGGAAAAGTTACTTTCACCAAGCAGCTACAAGGCTCAAGGAGATTCTGGTTCTCTGGTAATATTGAAAGATTTGCATTTAGTACCATTTTTTACCAAAATGAGATTCAATAACAACAGGAAAAAAAATCACTTGTCTGCCATCAGGGAGTCCTACTTGTCAACTAGCTCTCTCTGCATCTCATGTGCTGCAGACAACAGTTTTTGGATGTACAGAGGTTTGGCTGCAGGGATTTCCCAAAGAGAAGCTGGACTCAGTGTTAGGATTGCCCTTGAAGTCTACCTGTGCCACCTCCTGTTACTTGCAAAATATTTGCTTATTTCTTTTAGGCTTTTTCTTGTGCAGGGAGCAGTGGCTAGCAAATGGAAGGTTTTGACTGACACAGTAGTAGCAACCAGAGTTGGTAGGAACCAGATTATGCACCGAATCTGTGCATAATTCCAACATTTGGAGTGTAGGTTGGTGGCAGATTTGTGCTAATGTGAAATGGAAAGAAAACCCAAATTTCAGTTTCTTATGAAACAGACATTGTTTTCTCATTGATTGTCTCCAACATAGGCACTGATGGTTTTGGTTTTTCGTTAATGTAACATTCTATATAAATTTTTAAAATAACATCAGCTGTAGGCACCTAATTAGTATTATAGCTTAATAGCTTAAAAAACATGAATCAAGTACTATCAAAATTTGACTTTTGATTTTCTTCCTTTGAAAAGCACCTTGCCAGTCAACATAATCCCACAAAATGGATACATTTTTGATAGTTGTATTTTTAAAGGAAAGCTGTTTTGCCTCATCATAACACAACTTTCTGACAGCTAAGAACCAGCTTTCCAAGCCCTCTATTCCTAAAATGATGTTACTTGTTTAGTTTTGTATTTGACTAAGGCTTCTGTTTAATATGCCAAATGTTTGATTTAATTAAGATTTAAAAAATCTCAATAAACATGTCCATGGGTAATTATTATCAAGAAACTGAATATTGGCAGGAGTATCAACAAGCCCTGGCATTTCTACCAGGTAGCAAATACATAATATCTCCTTGACATGAGTAATGCTTGTGAAAGTGCATCAGTTTGCATTGTCACCTTGAATCTTCCTGATACTGCTTTAACAAGCACTTGTGTACCAGAGACATCTACAAAAATGTGTAGGTTATGCTTGTGGTAAACATACACAGGAAAAAAAAAAAAAAAGTAATACAATTACTAGAAAGAAGAAAGCTTAAAAATTTGGACTACAACTAGTAGTGCACAACCTCAGGAGTAAGGGCTTCCTACTTCTTTTTTAAAACTTCTTTTTTTAAACATTTTAGAACCACATGGAAGTGCAAATGAAAAGTAACTGAAGGGAATAAACAAGAAATTCTTGATGACATGGCAATAGGGTGTGGACATTTCCTTCCTGAAAATAACCAAAAGGACTGCAATTGGAGAGGACGCATAAGAAACAGTGGAAGGCAGTATGTACCCTGAAATGAGAAAGCAGTCTATTACAGCGTTGAGTGCTTATCCTATAGTATGATCCTAAGTAACTCTATAAAAACACTTCCTCAGCCAAAGCAAATGACCCTTTTCTATATGTCAGAGAATGAAAAATAAAAGCTATAATGATGGAAGTGTGTTCTAGGAATTCTTTGGTGCTTAGGCAAATAGGGTGCCCTGCCCATCAATGCATAAGTTGTGTGCCTGGTGCTGGTTTTTATCTTACTCAGCGTGAGTTCTCTTTCTGCAGCTCCAGGGGCAGAAGTGCCCAAATGGAACAATGCTGAATAGTACTCAACTTTTCTAAGACAAGTCCCAAATACACATTTATACAACGGGCTCTGTCACAACCAGACAGAGGAAAGATCATTATTATGTAGGGGAATGTACTTACCCCAATCCCCCAATCCCTGATTTGTTTAGATGATTACCAACTATTCTAAAGTACTCATTACTTTCTAATAGCTAGTCTGACAAAATTTCATCCAAGTTGCAAACATCTGTGATTTGTCCAGGGCTGAACTTCAAAAGAAGGCAAAATGCACAGTGATAATTCAGCCCTACATAGTAACTGTTCCCTGGCTTTGGGCTTCCGCTGCTGTGAGCTGCTGTGACCTTTCTGCTGTTCCCACCCACCATGTAAAAGTTTTCACGAGATGGTGCATAATCACCTTCAGATCCATTACTGTGAGGTCTCTAATCAACTTGTACAACACCAGGCAGATGCTTGCTCAGGTTTTGCAGGCAGCATGGTTGCAGTACACATGCACCAGCTAAGAAGCCCTTGCTCCCAGCCAGATTCATCATCCTTGGGGCAGTACCAAAACGACACAGTGGCAGGGAAAGATCTTTTGTTGCTGTTCCTCCCTTGTGCCTTTCTCCCCAGGACTGCAGTGGAGAGAGGAGGAGATATTAGAGATGCAACAGAGGGGGAAAATTTATCCTGTTGGGAGCTTGCCAATCTAAAACAACAACAACAACAACAACAAAAGAAACAAAAACAAACAAACAAGAAAAGCCCACAAACAAAAAGAAAACAAAACCAATCCCCAAACAAACAAACAAACAAAAAAACAACAACCAAAAAACAAAAGCAACAAAGCACAGGATAGATTTGCTTGAGGTAATTTGAGTGATACTGTGGATGACTGTATTGAGTCACGTAGCCAGACCTAGAGGCATGTGGGACTCATGTGTGCCCAGGTGCAGATCTCTTGCCTCCAGGGAAGGTCTTTGACCTGAAAATGCCCAGGGAGCCTTGGTGTTGCCTTGTTAGAAGGCAGCTGTGCTGGATTCTTCACAAAAGTTTGGATTAATGTTTCTAAATGCCACCTTTTAAGTCTTCTCTTTCAAGTCCTCTTTGTGAGTATTTCACTGAATATTTGCTCTAGCTTTTCAGGAAGCATGTCAGCCTTGCCTTCTTTCCTTGTCCCTTTCTCAGCTTCCAAGGAATGAAGTTTTACCCATGTAACTCTTCAAAAGCATAGCTGCAAAGTTCATATGCCTGAATAGATGCAGGACTTTTGTTTAACACTGGCACAGGTGAAGACCTTCCACTGCAATACAGACTGAAATAAAATTGTGTTAATTGTTTGACCAATGCAGTGAAACTATGCAGTTCCAATATAAAATAGAGCAAATAATTTAATGATTAATCCACAAAAGAAAAAAGTGCATCAAATACATTTGAAATCTGAATAGAAGGGAATTACAATCTGCTTGCAGATATTTTGCAAGGTAAACATGGGGCTCTTTAGCCCCATAAGATTATGTTCCCTAAAATTATTCACCCACTTGTAATCACAGTCAAGAAAAAGACCTTCCTCAGGAAGAAGAGGTGCAACAGTAACATTAATCTTAAGGAAGGGCTAAATCTCTGAATCTGCAAACCAGATCAGTAGACTCGAGTGATGGAAGGCAGCCACTGTTCTTTGGCACCAAAGTGCTTCCAGATTGCGTCAAATTATCAAAATTCTGCAGAGGCCTGGGAGGACGGCAGTGGCCCTCAAGCCTTTCTAAATACAAAGTTGCAAAGCTTGTGGTATTTCTTATGATCTTTTACTGATTTTTTTTCAGCCACCACACAGGAGAAAAAAATGTCAAAATAGGTTATTTGGTTTTCCTTTATGACAATTTTTTATTCCTCCTTCCCTTCCAGTTTCTGTTATCAATATTTACTGCTCATCACTCTTTTTTCATTAAATATCATTTATACTAAAACTGGGTTAGTGGTGTGAATATCTATGCATGAATATTTTGTCAAATTGGAAATTGCTGACTGCAGTTCTCAGAGTAAATCAGAGTTCATTACTAAATTAAGCTGCCCTGATTACAGTTTTACTTTGTGATGGTTTTTGCATCTGTACTAGATATGGGGACAGCCAGAGCGCCACTCGTTTGTATTTTCACAGTGCAGATAAGGCCTTAGCATGTGCTACATTCAATTGCTTGAACATATCCATTTGGACATATATGTACACATTGCATATCTCCTTGCAGGTTCCCAAAGTCCATATTTAGTGGTACTCAACCATTTTTCTAGTCCTTCTTGCGACAACTTATTCTCATGGGCTTGTATACAGTAGGAGTTTCAATCCTGTGCATGCACAGGAGGAATTTCAAGGAAAGGTTTGCAGAAAATGACTAGCTGAGCGGGAAGCCCTGTAAATTAGTCAAAAGTTAAATGGGAGAAATGCGTACAAGAGAGGGGGGAATCTCAGTAAGTGAGGTTATGAGGATGTCTGGGAGGACAAGGTGAATGTCACATCTTTGTCTTCACATCTTGTCCTCAAGCATTAATAACTCTTTACACTTATTCACCCATACTCCCTCCTCTGTTTTGGATGGGAAGCTTCCTGCCCCTCCTCCCAGCTGTGGCGTACCCCATGGAGTATGTGCAGTGTATTTGGTACCCTCAGGGCGTGTCCACATGTTGAAATATGTGTTCCCTCACTGCACCAGGATCCCCTTCCAAGTCTACCTGGTCCTGCGTGTCTTAGGACACAACGGAGGGCTATGGGAGCTGAAGTTTAAATGGCTTTTTAGCTGATCAATGATAGAAACGTAGGTGTCCAGGGACCGAGGCCATTAGACAAGCAGGAAGAAACAGGTCAAAAAGGAAAAGTTTAAATATCTATTCTTTTGCCTAAATCTATCATTTTTCTCATACAGTAGCTTTGACTTAACCTTGATCCTCTGTGGCCTTTCAAGGTCTCCTTGAGCTTGACCTTTTCACAGATTTTTGGACTTATATTTGAGGAGTACCTTCCAAAAAATTGTCAGGGTTTCAATAAACACAATACTTATGCCACCAATCTAGCTGCATGATACTGAAAATAAGTTCTGAGAAGTCATCATCTTGGTTTTCAGAGAATTAGCCATTCAGGCTAGCTGAAGACATTAACTTTCAGATTGTAGAAAAAAGTTGCACTTAGTTCTCAGTTGATCTTTAAATGTCAACACAGTAACTCCCAACCATGTAGCAATATGAATTTTTTGTATCATATACAATAAAATATTCACAAACTCAGAAGGCATAGGTATACTCCATCATCACTTCTGTCTCTCAGCTGGATTTGCTTTATTTTCTTTTGGTTGTTACTTGACTTTCCATGCAACCCTCTCTAATTCTCACTCCCCTTTTCATGAACAGAGTTTATACTGTTCATACTGAGGTTAATTTTCCGCAGAAGATTTCCTGGCTCTTCAGGGGTTTTTGTGCTCAACTGTGCCCAACTGCTGGGCCAGAAGACAGATGCAGTGATGCTGAGCAGCAGTCTGCACTGCTTCCCACAAGAGCGTCCCAAGAGTGTCACACTAGTCTCCAAACGTTCCCTGTAGGGAACAACTAGGCTGCAATCTTGTGCCATAGCAATAAAATGTTACCCAGCAGCCGTCCTGCTACGCATATCATTTATCTATCACAGGTTGTATCTCCCAAACTGGAGCACACTGGAGCTATTTTCAAGCCACATATTGCTCAGCGGTTTCAGCTTGGTGATTCTGAAGTAAGTGAGACACACTGCATAAGCCATGTGCATTAACGTGTGTGGGAGGAATTGTGAAATGGTGCATACATTGAATTTTGTTGTATTAGGGTGGTGCCTGTGACAAAATATTGTCTGAGAATTTCTGATACTACGGGGTCTCCTGAATCTAGGTTTTGGATACTAGATACTGCTTCATGCCGGCAGTTCAAAGAAAATTGTATCTGTTTTATAAACTTACAGCAGTGTTTGGTTTTGGGTATTGGGGTTTTTTTGGGTATTGTTTTTTTTTTTTTTCAAACCAAACTCTGGTCAAGATTTCAGTGACTAAAATTATGACAAAACTTCCCAGGAACTGATAAGTCTGTTTAAAATTCACATTTTGGCCTATAAATAGAATAAAGGATGACATTGAACATAATGAAGAGTGCACATATCATCACGTATTTGATATGGTAATGGTGCTGCAAATGGA
Source organism: Nesoenas mayeri (assembly GCF_963082525.1). Classification (NCBI taxonomy): domain Eukaryota; kingdom Metazoa; phylum Chordata; class Aves; order Columbiformes; family Columbidae; genus Nesoenas; species Nesoenas mayeri. The sequence continues at coordinate 42,001,758 of NC_137543.1, read as the reverse complement.
TAACTGAGGATTGGCACATGAATCATTTAGAAATATTCTATGAATATTCTTATGGGTTCTTATAAAGTCAGCACCATTTAACAGGGGCACCTGGGCTCCAAGATAAATGTGTTTGTAGGTAACTAGGACAAGAGCATTCATCAAGTTAAATCTTCCTCCTTTAATGACTCCCTAAATGAGTCCCAGATTAGGAGATAAGCTACTTCCCATGGATAGCTACACTGGGAAAGTATCTGTTATGATTTCTCATAGTAAATCTCACTGACCAGCCATGGGACTCTGATGCTTATTAATTTACGAGTGCTGGAGTCTTTGACTCTAGATGAAACAGAGGAAGCTCAACCACTGTTAACATCAGGCTTAAATTAAATCAATGTAGGTGATCTGAGCCTCACATGAGAAAGCTGTGTTTGTGTTCAGTCTCAAACTGAAAATACCTGACTGTTCAGATTTCTTTCCTCCATGTGCAGAGAGGTATGGGGAAACAAAGTGTGTGTGCGCTCTGCATAGGAATTTTAGGGGTTTTTTTCTTCTCAGGAAATGTTTATATGTCTGCCTGGGAGGCTAAGCCCAAAATTCCTCTGTGATTAAATAGTAAGAGCTCCTGTTGGCAAAATTGTCAGATGTGTGTTAATATATGGTGCTCTGGTGGAGTTATTTAGGCTTTGCTACTTACTAAACTGTAAAGGATTTGTTTCTCAGTGGTCAGATGCTGTCTTTGATCCAGTGAGATTTAGCTTAAAGACCTTTTCCTCTGTTCTTTGGCAAGCGATCAAATCCAGCTTTCTTTCATGGTCTTCTGAGAAACATATCAAGTTTATCAGGATTTCTACTATCTAACATTTTTCACTGTATTTATTGAACCCTATGGATTCTAATTTGTTCTGAAAAAAATCCAGGAGCTGGAAACTCATGTTACAAGTAAGAAAAAGTCAAATCAATTTAAACTAAAGTTTATGTATTTTGGCAATTAGGCAGTATTCCCTGCTAAAATGTCTGTGGAAATTTTCCAAGGATATGCTTCTTGATCAAAAGAGCTGAATGTATTAAATGGGACAGGATTTGGTTTACAGTGCTACTTTGCTCAGAGATTTGGAAGAGGACCTCAAAATGTCGTGCCTTTTCCTCTCCTATCTTGTCTCTTGATGCACTCTTGCATTATCCCATAGTGTGTTTTCTTAATGCAAAATGGAAAGTAGTGCAGTCTGTGGCCAATGTATTTGACCTTATTAGCTCTGCTGTGCTTGAGTCTCCTCCTACCCAGGAATACCTCAGTGAGATTGTCAAATTCCCCTTCTGCTCGTTGCCCTTCTGAAAGGGTTCAACTTCAAGGTCTCAATTTTAGCACATTTTAAGCAGCAGTTTTGGTTTCCAAATGCTTTTTCCCTTGTGGAGGGGCTTGTCCTTCTACACTCTGGTGTTTCACCTTCGAATATTAGAGATGCAAACTATATGTGGCCTGAATGATTTGACTGTCCTTCCATAGGCCAAAATGTGATTGGAATTAATTAAAGTTACTTACTCTGTTCTTCCTGGAGGCCTTTGGAAAACCTGGCTAGGAGTTTGGAAATGGGATTTGATCAAAAAGTCAGAAGGAAACAGACACATCTCTGTGGCTGTGTAGAAACACTCCAATTATTTTTAGCCCTCTGTCTATTCAGCAAAATCTCTTCATTATGTGTAACAGGGTTGACAGCACTTTCACTTCCTTTACAGAGTTCACAGAATCCTCTTTGCTGACCCATAAGTAGAAGGCAATGGATATAACTGCACGAAAAGTGTAGAAACTAGTGTAGAAAGCCAGCGCATTTCCTTGGCTGGCATTATGTGTTTCTAGCTAATGAATGGCTTTAAATTGTTAGGAGCTGTAGCAAAGCTTATTTACAGCTCTATTGATTTTTGTTATCATGAGTGCCATTATTGCCTTCCCTAGCCTTAGATGAATGATCAGTAACTTAATAAATGAAAGCAGTGTACGTTCATGTTCAGAAAAGGATGCAAGCCAGTGCAAGATGTGTGACCACTGACAATTGAAATAAAGATTTTAAACATTTCTTATGAAAAATAGATATCCAGTTTGTGAGCCCCAGCTGCTGATGAGGATTCTGTAATACAGTTAAGCACCAGACAATAAAAACTGATGTAAATAAATGAGGTAGGAGAGATCAGATGATGCAAGCCTGGACTGGGGTGTTAGAGGCCTGGGGTCTATTTCCAGCTCTGCTGGCCATTTGATCTGATGCCAAGCTGTTTGAATCTTTTCCTCTTTGCACTTTTTGTCTGCCATATAAAAGCTCTTTTGGAGCATGGCTTTCTCATTATGGTTTGATTAAATGGATCCCAGTTTCTGTCAGCATCACTGGATGTTAAAGCAATACAAAATTAAACAAACACACCTATTAGTCACATTTATCTTACAACACTAGATCAAGACTGAAAGAGATCTACTGCAATTAATAGACACCTATTGTGTATGGCAACCCCTTTAATTAAAGTGGCACAATGTTCTCTAAATGTTTCCATTGAATCACTTATAAAAGGACTTGTCAGGAAGCTGATTCTCCCATCTGCAAAATGTTTCAGGACTGCAGTAGTTCTTTCATTTAATGTTAGCATTGCACTGTTTTTCCAAAGGCATCTCCCTACAATGTTATACAAATGTGTGTATCATCTGCCTTCTATCTGAGACAAGCCAATAGTTCTCTGACTAGAGACAGGGCTCCGTCTGGACAAGCTAATGTCTTGAGATGAGATTTTCCTGATTTTAACTTCTGTTCAAATGAAAATTTTATTTGTAAAACACAGGTTTAAAACAACAACAAACAAACCAACCCCCTCACTGTTTCCGAGAAGAATGTAGGGAAAAAACAAAATTAATCATTCCTATCCGTAGAGATAGCATGATCAGAAAATATTTACCGTAGAGCAGAAATGAGTTGTTTAATTTTAAGTAGAATATATATTTACATGATTATTTATGTTTCATTAATTCCTAAGTTTGTAGATTAGGAAAATGATATCCAACAAAATATAAAGAATGAGGATAATTGATGTTGTGCTAATATACCTGGAAAATCACATACAATCAACTTTGAGAACTTCTTGTCCTGAATTGGCATGTTTCCTCCATGAAGTGACAAGCAAATTATAGCCTTTAAGATGGACACACAGGAAGCGTTTTTATCTCTCTTTTTTCTCATTCCTGCTGTGGAATACTTTATTTCAAAGTGTTACAATGGACCTTGAACATTTTGGGTCTAACTTTGGCTGTGGAGTATAGAACCTGTTACACTTCTCTCTTGAGTGATTTGAACCTGTAGGAAGCACAGTTACAGATTCCTCTTTTCAGGCAACACAGCATATTTCATTCCAGGTGCCTCCAGCTAGTCATGAAATCTTAAAAGGAGATGGAAGCTTTTAATGCTACACTTTCAAAAATTATTTTTAAGTTTATGCATCCACGTATCACAAGGGCTGATAGAAGTGAGCAACCAAAAATACTTAATGTATCTCTCAGAAACATGCATGGGACGGATTTCTTGGATTCACAGTTGGACTTGGCAACTTTTCAGTTCTTAATTTATTTCAATTAGTGAAGCCTTTTTTTATCCTCCAGCCCTCACAAAAGTGTAGTATTCATCCTTACATTTTTCTGTATGAGAAGCCAGAGCCATGAGAGCTGTCTTGCCCACGGTGACATGGCAAATGCAAATCTCAACCCCAAGCCTGCCTCCCTTCCATAGATGGTTGTAACTATTAAAAAAATATGGGTTAACTAATGTTGCTGAAACAGTAGTGTTATCCATGACTTAATAGCAGGGTAGGAGTGTGGAAAATTGAAGTTCAGAATAGCCATACAATGAAAGGCAGGAAGTCCCCATGCAGATGATGTGGTTTTTAAAATCTGAGTTTAAGGCAAGTCTTTTGTCAGTAAAGCACATGCTTAGGGTTACGTAGTGCAGTACATTTGTGTGCTTGTGAATAGTCGCACCCAGAAGTGCCTGTTGGCTTCTTCCAGCAAGTGCAGTGTTCTGAGTAATCCTAACACACCAAGAACTGTCAAGATATAACACAAAATTAGGTCAGTTTGAGGCACAAGTACACAGCATCAAAAATGCCTTGTAAATAGCCAATATTTGAACACAAAAGGGTGTCACCAATTAAGACAGACTTATGTCCTCTTTTCTTCCTTCCAAGCTGATTGAAGAGGAAAAAATAAAAAGCAGTTTGAAAGGCATGGGAATCCAGCATTAAACTCTGAGGCTGCCTGGTGTTACCACTTTGAGGCCAGCTTTATGCAGGTAAAACATTTGAATGCAAGTTGATAAAAGAGCTCCAGGAAAATAAAATAAAAAAAAAAAAAAAAAAGCCAAGTCAGGAAAAATCACGGGAAGATCAATGGTTTCGTTCTCCAAAGGGCTTTGTTTTGGTCTCTCCCTTGCATGTTGTAATTTTAAGTATTGCTTGTAAATGTTCTTTGCCACCAATTCAGAGCTCCAGGAAATTTGTCCAACACTACGTTATTGCTGTCTAGGCTATTTTACTAAAATATCATGCGCAAAAAATTTTCACTATATACTAGGATGTGATAAACCCAATTCCCAGTAAGGGATAAGGGATAACAAATAGTACAAGAGGATGCTTATAGCATTTTTTTATAGAAAGCAATGAATCAGATATTTACTCGCTTTCTTAGTGGAGGCTATTTAGAAATTGTACTGACTCACAAATGGATTATGCAATAAAGTATGAGATAGTATAAAAACAACAAAACAGTAGATTGAACTGATACAAAATTATACCTTTGATCTTTGCGGAGAAATGGAGTTTGGAGGGTTTGAGGTCTTTTGTGTCCATTCCTTCTTGGAATTTCAAAAGATTTAGGATGACTCTGAGGATATTGTAAAGTTGTTATGTGCAATGTAGAAAAAAAAAAAATTAAAAAAAAAATTGGTACATATGTCAATGAATGCCTTGAATGGTCTCTGTAATTAGCTATTGTTTGCTGAGGGCACTCACTCTCCAGGCTATTGACTTCTGAGCTCTTTGGAGAGAGGTTGTGCCCAAAGCACTGTGGTCACAGTAAGAGACACTCTGGAAAATTGTGCACTGCCTGGGAACCTGCTCTGACCTGCCTCTTCTGAACATCATTGATTGCCTTTTACTTGCTCCCCTCAGCTCCTTCTCTTGCATTCTGCAGGCTTTAAGATATATCCCATTTCTGCCTAACCTTCCTTACACTGGCTCTACTCCTTTTTTGGGATCTTCATTTCCATTTGAAGTTCTGTGAAGAGCGGGGTTTGGCCTGGTTCCTGCCTATGTTCCTCAACTTGATTTGTGTATTGTGCTTATGGATCCCAACAGACTCTCTTTTTCATTGAGACAGCCACTCTTTTTTCCTCTGATCCACCCCAAGCTTACTCCTGTAATTTTTTCCCCACTTATTCGTCTGCAGATGGTACAGTATCCCCAACCTAATACTTCAGCACAAGTCAAGCCAGGCAGGCTGTGGGTTTCTCCAACTCCTTCTGCACAGAACGCACATCAGTATGACATGAGAGTGCATAGTCTGACTACAGCACATTTGATTCAAATAAGCAATGCAGTTAATAATTCTTTTCCCATAAATGATACTTAAACCTCCACCCAGTTGCAGAAATCAGATGGCAGTGGTAGCGTGATGGGAGATGGTTTCACTTTGCTATAACTTCCGTGTTGTGTTAGTACAAAATGTTGACTAGTAACTCTACCTTGTTTCCAGAGATGCCTGTTAACATGGGCTGGGCATGCAGTTTTATATTTGAAGACGTTCTCATGAACATCTTACAGGAAAATGCCTTCAGCACATTCATGATGGAAAGGAGATTATATATGTTCTGTGTCTGTATTAACTTTCTGAATGATCCTGAACTTTTGTTTGGATGTCTTTTGTCTGCTGCACCTGGTTTGCACACTTCATGATCCAAACCAGAAGTAGGCACAGTCCCAAGGAAACTCGAACGCTTTTGTTACACTAAAGTAACCTGCATACTTGGTAGGGTTTACAGAATGTGAACATGAAACCTAAAAGTCTGCCAAATATGCTACGAAAGGTTGACTCTGTTAATAAAATGCAAATCTACTTTTTACAATGAGTAATTAAAAGAAAGAAAACTGGAAATCACAAGTGCCATGTGAGAAAAAATCTGTTTTTCCCCTGTGCATTAGAAGGGGCCTTGTAGACGGGAGAATCTGCCTAATGACACTTGCTTTTCTCTCTAAGTAGAAGAATTTACAGGGTAGTATTTTAGCAAAATCGATATTATTCTAGCCTCATTTACTAGCAATAGTCTATTCTGTGCTTTGTGCATGGATTTGAGTCCCACTGAATGTTATGAAAGCACACCTGTAGGAAGTATCTGGACTTGGCTTGTGATATACTTTTTTCTTACTCGCTTTAGAAGCAGAATAAATGTGTTTAACTTGAACAGGTTGATGATAATGAGTTAACTGGCTGAACACCTATAGTGAAGACTTGTCATTTAACTGCCTCACAGTGCCCTGGTGTCACACAAACTGGTAGCTATCCTCAAGTTGATTGCTTCTGGCTATATTCTCCTTTCCTGGCTCCTGAGAAAGGGGCACCTTTTTCCCCAGCATGGAGTGCGCCACAGCACCAGCACCCACCTCTCCCCTGCATGCCTCTGCCCCCTGGTTCTTGCTGCAGCTGATGCCTCAGAGGTGACCTTGACCGTGGACTTTGTTACCTGCGCCCCGATGTCCTCTGCTGACTACAGCAGCAGCAGGGATGCTGTGGGGAAGTGAGTGCCACATCCCACCCTTGAGAGGTGCTAAAGAGGAAAAACTGTTTTTAGCAGCAAAACCAATGCTGCTGCCAAGTGGTTGCAGTTTATGAATAATAGGGCCACAAGTCTTGCTCTGTGTGGGAAGGTAAGATTAGGCTCTAATTAAATAACTGCAGGGGAATCACTGCAGTAGTCAATGTGCAACACCCATGAGAGGAAAAATCAAGTTAGGATGCAAAGGTTTTATTGAGGTGACTGAGACCATATCTGACATGCTACTTAGACTGATATCGCTATGCAGGAGCCAGAGAAATTAGTTTTAACATGAGAAGCATTGTGGGATAGGGTGCAAGACTGGCCAAAACTTGTATCTTCCCTTTTCTGGTAGATTGCCCTCTTTGAAAATGCTATAATAACTGAAATTACAACTAAATTAATTCTTATAATGGGCAAACAAAATATTCAGGGACATGCAGATTGTGATTCAGTACACTGAGGGGTAGGGCATTCATCTGGGAGCTGCACACCTGTGTTTGAGGTTTTGCTCCAGGAAATATTTATATCCTTGACTTGATATATAACTAATTATTTGAATCTTATATATGGCAAGGAAAAAACTTTTAAGCTGTTCCAAGCTGATCATTGTTTATTTTTTTTTCAATGTGTAACATAAAAATCATTAATATGTACTGCCCTAACTGCAAATCTCAGCCTTTGATTTTAGATCACAGCAGATCTTGTTTACGTTGTCAGTCCATTTCCTGTCCTGAATCAAGGTTCAGAAAATGAAAATAAAACCTTCAATAAAACAAATTTTGAAAAAATTGAAACTGCAAACTAAATCTTGAGCTTCTGAAAGCTTTCAGAACTAAACATATTAAATATTTACAATTTTTTAAAGATACATTTAAGAACACCTTTCTGCAAAAGCAATATTTTTCACCTTAAAAATTCAATTTTGAGTGAATGGTAGTTGCTTATATTTACTGCTCTAAAAGGCAGTAGCAAAAGCCAATCAATAATTTTAATTTTTAAATTAGTATTATTAAAAAGGGAAATAGCCTCAATGAGCTTCTTGTCTAATTGTTCTCTGTTGAGTATGTGTGAGCCAGCCCCCTCAGAGCAGCCTCGGCAATGATGAACCCTCTCCCTGCGGAGCGCAGGGCAGAGCTCTGCAGCTGGGTCCTGCAGGGAGGAAGCCTCCTGTTCTGTGGCTACACACAATCACCGTCCACACCATGCAGCCTTCCTAATAGGATAGCTGCTAGAATTGCAATGAGTCTCTCTAATAAATTGGTGAATGAAGAAAATGTTTACACCATTATCTGTTTAGCTGGTCTCATTTAGTTTTTTCCTGGTCTTCTAAATGAAATGTTATTAAAATTAATGCAATTAATTTATCTTCCAGCCCTTTAAAATTAGGTGCTTACCTAAAGAGTATAGGAGTATAAGTGGTCTTTAATAAGAGCATGGCTCAGGATTTCATTTGGACTTAAATCAAATTAAGAGTGTAATTAGAGCACTGATAACAAAGTACATGTTCCTCAGAAACCAAAGTAAGGCTTTTGTTGTCCATCTTCTGTTCATGTCAACAGTCTGGGCCCTGTTAAAGCTCCCTTTGTACAGCCTGTATCTTCTCAGGTGACATCTGCACAGCGCTGGGTGTGCTGCCTTTGATGGCATTGCTGTGCTAAACTGGCTCTTGAGACCATTTTTCAGAATGTGTGGTGTCAGGATATTGTTTAAAGGATGATACAGGTGTATCAGGTTCTTGCACCATTTGCACTGCTGTTGTGTTGCCTCACGTTGCACAAGCTCTGTTCCTCATGTCAATCACATGCTAATGACGAGGCACTGCGACAGCTGCTGTTTTTAAAAATTATATGAGTTCAAAGTGAGTTCAGTGTCTGTATTTGCATTCTAGGAGAAAACAGTTTCCCAGAGGAAAAAATGGAGGCCTCTGGGCTAATTGCTGGGTGATATTCTTTTAAGCTTCTGATATTCAGGAGATCAAACCAGACAAGGAGAGTTGTGTCTTCAGGTTGTAAAATATATGTCTGTAGTGAGGATAATGAGTAATCCGTGGCTTTTATGGAATGGTAAATTATACGTTTTGTTTTTAAATTATGATATCACTAGGTTTAAAGTGTGATGGAAGTAGGATACATTAAGTAGATGAATTAAGGGGCAGATAGATATGGTAGAAAGCATATCATCATAAGTAGAAGTCCTCCTACCTCCAGTTGGCGTGTATGAGTTCTAGCAGACAGCTGCAAATTCCAACTCGTTCGCAGGTGTGCAGTATATCAGGGAAAAGACAGGCTGGTTCTGGTCACTGTCAACAAAGGCAAAGGGGCCCCTGTCAAGTCTGGAGACAGAAGGGAGAACAAGGGTACTCTCTGAATGCTCCTGAGGGAAAAACTGGAGAGAAGCAAGCCCAGAGGGATGGTGAGAACAGGTGAGCTTGCTGATGCTCCCTGCTCTCTACAGCCATCCCTTTGTGCACAGCAGGGTCAGACAATACATCATGTGTGGAGGGAAGTCATCAGACTGATGTGCATGTACCCAAAATCCCACTGCCTTCCTAGGAGCTGTGCAAAGAGAATGATGGTAGATTTTGTTTTCTTTAGAGACTGTAATGATTTGTTCTTTGAAATGCATGTGTAAATTATGAGTGACTTTAATTATTTTAAAGATGGGCATTACTATGCATGACTCAGTTCTGCAGTGCTTCAGAGAAGTAGTTTTCCTTTGTCTTCAAGATACTATCAATGCCCATTTTGTTGCCAGTGAGGTTCTGTAACTTAAGCTAGAAATAGAACATGATTAAGCGATGGTGAGGCTAGGCAGAGGAGAAAGAAATCAGCCTTCATCGACAACAGTTCCTAAATTGCCATGAGACTCTTGGTTATGTAACGACTGAATTGTCTGAGATTTCATCTGTAAAGTGCAGCCTAGTCATTGTGTACTAAGAATTCTCTTGTATCCAGTTTATTTATTCTTTGATATTTATTCTTTAATCACTGAAACAGTCACCAATATGGAATAGAAAATTAAAGGCAGAACTGCACTACTAAACACTGTGTAGTGATTACTCATTCCAGTAAAAAGATTTTTTCCCCTGATATATTTGTATTAGATAGTACAAATACATTTAACTTTTAGGAGAATATCACAGCTGAACAGTACATTTCCAAGATGTTCCGTGAAATTAATCTTTCTCTCAAAACTGTTTACAGTTTTATAGGTGAACTGTGAACCATCATCTCCAAATCTGTTCATGAACTGCTCTAGGCACTTACTCCAACACCTCTCAAATGCCTCATATTTTGAGGGTTGTTGCTCATTTTATGTCTAAAGTTGCTTACGTTCCACCAAACCTAGTATCCCAAGTATCTTCTTTATTATTGAAAAGTCCGCACCATAATTAAAAGATGTCAAAGTTCATGTAGAGAAAGCCATTTATACAAAATACATGAATTCTCCAGATTTCGTCGCTTCCTGGACTCTGTTTTATGTCACACAGTGCCTAAACCATGGGAGGGATGTGTTCAGTGCTGTGCCCTACAGCCTTAACCCCTAGTCACACAGACCTGTCAGGGCACAGGGTGACTTTCTCCATCCCACCCATGTCCTCAGGCTTGGGCTGACACACAGCCAAGGTGCATAGTCAGAGCCGGGAGATGGAAAGTGCTCCTGGGATCAGAGTTCAGCTGGACCTATGATGTCCTAGATTAAATTTTTTGACGTGAGATTTTAATACTTGTCACTACAGATTTCTGTCTGGAGTTAAGTGCTTTCCCCAGTGTCTACTGCTGTCGATTTATTTTTAGCATCTGCACCACTGGCCAAACCAAACCATGACAGTCTTGGCAATGTTCAGTGTGTTTAGAGCCTCACTGGCCAGCAGATCATCCCCTGTGCAGTTAATCATAACATGCACTTGGCCACGTAGACGATACAGATTGTCGCAAAAGCCCAGCTGTGGGTGCTGGCTACACATTGGCCACGGCCAGCAGCAATTTAGAAGGAACCAGAGGTAATGCAGTCTATCAAAACCTGTTATCTAAATGATAGGTTTTCAACACAGAAACAGATTGGGACCCATTTTGTCTGCTGGCAAGATACTACTGTGCCACTAAGATATGACATAGCTACTCTGGTCATCAAGGATCCTGCGATTTGAGACAAAGTGGAAGGAGAGAGGAGGGAAAGAAAGCAACAATGGGAAGTAGGGGTGGTGTTGATCCTCAAGCTGAAAAACTTTAATGGTGAATGTGCAGCAGAGTGATGTTGCTCTGTGGAGACAGCATGGAGTTGGGATTTGGGTCACACAGTCTCTGAGCAGCATGGTTGCACACAACTGCACCTTGAGCATAACATGAGTGGACCTTGACTGCTGGTGCAGTGACAAATAGCAGACAAGGCAGATATCAGAAGGGTGCAAGTGTCAGATCACTCAGTAGATTAGTAAGCTTGACATTTGAATTATTTCTTGGTTTTGGCAGCCAATTTTATCAGGTGGTCCTAGAAAGTTAGCCTTATCAAGGTGATTGCAGAGATGCACTGTCTGTAGACTGAACCAGCTGTTGGCCCGACAGGGAAGCAGTCGTCTACACCAAATGCAAGTGAGAGTATGATTTGAAGGTGAAAAGCACACACAACCAATTTAAAAGCATTCAGCAGAGCAAGCACTGTTTAAGGTTGTATGGCATATAGCTGCTAAGTCTGCATCAAAGCAGCAATAAGTTCTCAAAGTCTGAGAACAAGGAACTAAAAATGAGTGCCTGAGATCATCAGCTTAAAAAAAAAAAACCTGCAGAGGAGTGTCAGGTGAATCAGAGGGGTAAAAGTTACAAACAGCAGGTGCTGAAGAAGATGACAGAGTTGAAATTTCTAAGAATGAGCTTTGTGGACTAATGCACTTGAAAACAGTAGCATGTAGAACCTTCACAGTGCACATCAGCAATGTGGGGAATATTCTAGAGTTTCCCAAGCAGCTTGCTGGGCATCACCAACTTACCTTCACATGAGCATTTACTGTCCAAAGTTGCATTCGTAGCTCAGGTTCCTACCTTCAAGAGAGAAATTGCAGGAATGTAGGTTCAGTGCTTACAGAATCACAGAATGTTAGGGATTGGAAGGGACCTCAAAAGATCATCTAGTCCAATCCCCCTGCCAGAGCAGGAACACCTAGATGAGGTTACACATGAAGGCATCCAGGTGGGTTTTGAATATCTCCAGAGGAGGAGACTCCACAGTGCTCCATCATCCTCATCGTGAAGAAGTTTCTTCTCAAATTTAAATGGAACCTCCTGTGTTCCAGTTTATACCCATTGTTCCTTGTCTTATCGTTGGTTGTCACCGAGAAGAGCCTGGCTCCATCCTCGTGACACTCACCCTTTACATATTTATAAACATTAATGAGGCCAGACCTCAGTCTTCTCCAAGCTAAAGAGACCCAGCTCCCTCAGCCTTTCCTCGTAAGGGAGATGCTCCGCTCTCTTACTCATCTTTGTGGCTCTACACTGGATTCTCTCCAGCACTTCCCTGTCCTTGAACTAAGGGGCCCAGAACTGGACACAGTTATGCATCCATTGTTGGCAGTGAAGGTGGAATGGAGAGCAACTAGCAAACTTGCTATCCAGCCTTTCTTAGCAATCATTAAAGTGTCGGTTCTCACTTTTTTTTTTTTTTTTGTAGCTGCAGGCAGGAAAGTTATTGCTAATTTTCAGCTCCCTGCTAACACTTAAATTAAGACTCTAGAGCGACTTGGTTGGGTTTTTTAACGCCTGAGTAGTCATTTGACAACTTGTGAAGTAGAAGATGAATACTGGTGAGGTTGAGAACTAGGTGTTTTCCAAGGGTAAATATGTGTGGCAGGGAGACAGGGAAAATTCACAACAAAAATAGGCTGTACTGACCTAGGAATGAGGATACTTGAAATAGAATTGCTGCAGGCAAGCCTGTTCTCAGAGTATTAAGACCAAAACAAGCTCCTTTGCCTTGCTAATGTGCTGGGGAGACCTTAGTATGACCTTGGAAAAGTAGTATGCTTAAAAAAAAAAGGGTCAAGAGACAAGGGCCTGGACTGGGGACTTAAACAGAGGCCAGAATAGGGTTGAGACCTTGGATTTTAACCTGGTGTAACGTGCAGCGTGGATGCCAAAATGGTATGTAAGAAAAGCAGGACTTTAGCTATTCCAAATAGCTGTTCTGAGCATGAATTATCACTGTGAGGAGATCACACGTGTTTGTGCCCATGCTGAAAGCTATCTTGTTGCACTGTTGAAATGTTATCTATTATGGGAAAGATTTGCTGAACCTGATGTTCCAGAAGCTGTGGTAAGCAACAAGCAGTAACATAGGCTGGTGGTACCAGGAAGCTAGCTAACTTCTGCACGGTTTTCATATGAAGGTCTTCCACTGATACTGCAGCTTTCCACACACAAATTTCAGTGAACTTTGGATAATGTCATAAATGAGGTAAGGGAATTTTGCAGGTTGGGCCAAATCATGTGATAAAATTGCACATGTTTGATAAATTAGCATACATTTATTCACTGTTATATGGTAGGTTTTTATGTTGTTTTTTTTTTATTTACTCTAACAAACATATATTTTGCTCTTATTGAAAACCACAATGCAAATCCATAGTGTAGATTTGTGTGAATGATTTAAAATATTGATAAACTCATTAAATAAAGTCTGATACAAATCAGTTATGCTAACACGTCTGTATATATCTGTATGAATGTTATTAAGAACTTCTAAATCGGAAAAAAAAAAAGTGATCTGTGTGTAAATCTAGAGACTTCCACTGCTTTTCTAAAAATTTGAGATTTAAGAAAGTATTAAATATCTAAATGAAGAAATTCTAAGAAAAACAGCACTTGGTTTTCTGCAGTCAAGAATTTTTAAATTTATCCAATAGATACCTGGAGAACTCAAGTCAGGTGTTGCCTTGTCTTAGGCAGAGAGAAACACCATTTTAGTATTCTCTTATGACATTTGCATAATGCAAAATGTGAAAAATTGAACTTAAACATGTGGCTCATTTTATTTAAGTGAAGACCTAGCCCATTTAATCATTACTGCCTGCCAAAATAATTTATAAATTACTAAGCAGTCTCTGCCAGGGAATGACACTTTTTTAAAAAGTACTTATTTTGAATTATTGTAAGCAATTTCCATTTTATTCCTTTTCTAAATGAAGCTGCACTTACTTACCCCAAAGCTGAACATAAGCTCCAAGCTTAAATACTAAGAGCACTAGGGAGAAACTTAGGGCAATACTGTATCTTTCTGTAATCTGTAATGCATTATTTCAGTGTTTCTTGGCTCATCCCTGTGTGTTAAAAATAGAAGTACTGTTCTAAAGCAAGTTGGTTTATAAATTTGATTCAAATACCCACTTGGCACCTTGTTTTACTGGTGATGATTTTGTGGAGTATAGTCCCCTTTGGCCTCTTTTGCAGCTCTGAATGCTCCTTTGCAGGGCTAGTGTGACAGCTGCAAAAACAGATGCCAAACTCTGTACGATACCGTATTTTTCTGTGTATAATCCTTAAGTAGTTTGAATTAAACAAAGTGACTCTGCTGCTGCACGCCCAGGCCATTTCCTCTGTGATTCAGCAGTAAAACAAAATTATTTACGTGTATGGGTGATATGATGGGAAGTTTACCTCTTAGCTCTTAATACTTCTGGTTTTAATATTGCAGCAGGTGCCTTCTCTTCCCCTGTAAGCTCCTGTCGCTGCTTCTCATTTGTTTGGATTATAAAAATACGTCCCAGTACTTCACTGACACTTAGCTAGTTTATAATTGGCTTATTAGAAGTACAGGTGATGTACACAAACATTATTTGTATCATGATCTTCAGCCGGCTCCCTGAAGGTCTCTCTGTAAGCAGCATTTCCAAATGTATTGGCACTTCAGAGCTGAAGTGGGGTCAACGGGATGTACATATGACGTGAGAGTCATAGCTACATTCTTTGTTTAATATTGTAATTTTAGTTTTTCTCACTGTAGTCATAAAAGTATTTAGGAGATACCCATTACCATAAATATAAGTTATGTAGCAGTATAGTACAGTTAAGCTGTACTTACTGAGGCTTTTACATCTACAGTACTTAAAGCATTACTATTTTTATGCTACTTTTTTCCAAAATATAAAAGTTATTGTTATTTAAGTCTTTCTTTTTTTTCAAATAAAGTAAAAGTCTTTCCTATTAACTCACTATTTTCAGGTGCTCTTTGCAGATTAAATATTTCCAGTCTTTTTTTCTTCTTAAAACATAATTTGGAACAGTGGTCCTAAGCTTTTCAAATTGGCCAAGTCTTAATCAATTTTTAATGATTTCTTTCTACTTACTATAAATGTAAGAATCAAGAATATATCCATAGTAACAAGGATATGTAAGCTTATGTTCATGTGCCTGTTTGGAGAGGTTAACAGATTATATGACCTTAAATAGGAAGGGTATGTATATAAAATTGGAAAACAGCATTCTCTCTGTTTTATAATAAAATTTACAGTATTTCATGTCACCTGGATTTCTTTTTACTATATTTTTGTGTTTGTGACCCTTTACTTCAGAAACAGTACCCTAAATCATTATTTAAACTATCCTTTGTTTCAAATTGCTCTTGAATACCGAGGGAGAAATCACATTGAACGTAGAGGAGCCAAAGTGAAGAACAGTTTGGATTTAGGCATTTTGCAGTGCTCTTGGCAAGATGTCTCACTGAGTAATGTTTTAAAGGCATAAGCCTGTGTGCTTTCAAAATTCTATTAACTTCCAAATGGAAGGATGAAGCTCCATAGTCTACTCTAGGAGAAAGAGATTGAAGATATGCTTACTCTTTGTGTTTTAGTGCAGATGTCAACCCGTAACTAGAGAGGGTGAAAATCATACATCTGTATCACTCCTTTGCTTAGACCTACGTGATGAGGTTTAAGGAAAGATGAATTTGTTAGCTTAATTCCAAGCCCAAGGTTATATGGTCATGGTCTCTTTTTTTCTGCCTTGGAGTATGGGCAAAATAAGCCAGTGTCTGCTTGCAGTTTGAGCAGAAACAAGCTTCTATGTGTCCACAGAGTGTGCTAGCTGAACATGTTCACAAAAATCTGCCTAGCTGTTGAGGTTCGCTGTGTGAAATACATCTCATGGTTTCTATGTCAGTGCTGCACTCTACTACACTGCTTGGCTGTAGCTCTAGACTGAATTACATTGTCCTTTATTGTAAGCAAAACTCTAATACCAGCAGCTGTAGAGGTCTATAGGTCTAAAGTCAGGAGCATCCTTTAGCTCAGGTACATAGTGTGACTGCGGAGACATACTGTGCTTTCTTTGAGCATCACAGTTTACTCCAAGGATCTCTACCAGTGCAGTGTAGCCACTAAGACCATTTCTGCATAACCTATGTGTAAAAATTCTTGGCATTACTCAAGTATGTGTTTAGCGATGTTGTGTTGAATGTACCTTTTAAATCTTCAGCTTCCCCATTTGTAAAACAGTATTAATTATATGTATCCACTTCAGAGGCCAAAGTACAAATTCCTAATGCTACATTTATGCAAAGTATTATTAAGATGGCCATCTGGCAAAGGACAGATTCTGGCTGGCAGCCCTTTGTTTTCCATCTAGCCATTCTGTTACTATTTTTTAATATCTCTGAGTTCCAGACAGGTCTGCAAGCCCAGCAAACCTTTTAACACCTCTGAAAGCTTGGGATAAGCTAAAGAATTCACAGCAGCTCAAAGCACATGGGGGAAACAGGAAACAAGAATCCCAAATTTTCTAAAATAGCAGAGATTTTGTACCTGCTATCCCAAATTATTCCCCACAGGAGTGGATGACAGTTCGTGGATCACTGAGCCTGGCTCCTGCAAACACAGCCAACCATGTAATAGATGTAATAGTGCAGAAGAGACCAAAGGAAAAGCCAGCCTGTGTCTGCTACACCAGCCACAACAAAGTGCTTTCCTTACCATCATTCCTGTAACAATCTCCTGGAATTACAGAATGTCATGCAAAGAGAGTGTAACACAGATGTCATGCATCCTCACAACTCTATGGACTTAGCAAAAGTGCTATGCCATTCCTGTGAAGTAGGCTGTGACCAGGGTACAGAGGGAGGCAGGTACTTCCACCCTCACTGCCTCTCAAGGGATAGTGGTCCACAGGCTGACCTTTGCTTCTTCCTTCCATCAAATATGCTCACAAGTGTTTTATCTCTAAACACACAGATGAGTCAGGAAAACAAAACAAAACAAAACAAAACAAAAACCAACAGGAAAGGGAGAGAGTTTTCTCAGCTCTTGCAGGTAACCTGCACTTCTGCCCCAAACCCCAGCAACCTGTCTTGGCTGAAGCCACATCGTCAAAGGATGATTGCCTGCATCCAGTGAAGAGGGGAAGAGAGTGCAGTTCTTTCTCCCACAGTTCCTACAGTCAAAGCCCTGAGTCAGAGGAAGGCAGGTCTGAAGTGTAATTTCAAAGCAGCTTGATAAAGACTTTGCATTAGTGCTTGTCATAGAAGATGATGCATATACTCCTACTGTAAGATTTGTTTTTGCAAGCGAGAACAAGGCATAATGAGAGATGAGAACTAGGCATAATGAGAGATGAGATGTTCAAAAATGGAGCAGTAGAATAAACTGAAACTAGGTAGTGGGCCTAGCCACCATTCATGGAGGAAATACATGGATGTTTGAGAAGAAGGTGGCTGAGCTGCTGATAGAAATCTAGCTTTACACTAGAGTCAGTTACTTACCCACAGCCCTGGACTGTAACAAATACTACACTTCTCTTAAAAAATATGATGAAGTGTGACGTGAGGAACATAAAGCATTGACCTTAAATTAGGATCAGGAACATTATTTGAAAAAAGCTAGCTAGAGTCTATAAAACATTAAACTAAGCATGATGCAATAGATGCAATCAGTCAGGCTTCCATGAAGAAGAAAATCTAATCTTACTAATCTCACAGAATTTAAATCTGTCATTAAAATAGTAGAAAGCATTTTGTCAGCCAGTTCCTTATCTAGACTTTCGAAAAGATTTTGCCAAAAGTCTCTAACAGAATGCCGTGTCTGGCATTTGTCATAGCAGGAGGCTGTCTAGGGAAGGAGGCCATTTGGAGCAGCAGATGACTTTGCCAATGATAAAAAGACAGCCTAGGTCAACTGTTCCTGGAAAAGGAGCCTCCCTTTGCAACTCTGCTTCTCTCCTCAGCCTCTGTGTGAGGCACAAGGCAATGGCGGGGGACTGCTGCATGAGAGAATGCTACAGGACTCCATTGATGTTGGGTTGGAGTCAGCAGAAAGATGTTGACAGCTTCTCTGAATAGGGCAAGGGTATTACTGGGGGGATAAGCAACATGGAGCACTAGGAAATGGCATGCTGAGGAGGAGCCAAAATAATATCTTCAGTGGTCTTTCATAGCATCTATGTGTCCTGTAACTTGAATTAGCCCTTTCCTGATTTCCTTCTTCCCCATAGACCTTCTAAACCCCACTGGCTCTTTTCAGGCTTCTTAGGAACCAGCATTACCATCACAATGCTACTGTACCAAAGAAGAGGACAAATTCAACTATGCCTCTGTGATTTGACAAGGCTTTCTCAGAGGCATTTAAGGAAATTAAGCATTCAAGGTAGGCAGGTCCAAATTATAGATTATAAACTGAGGAAAACACAGAGGAGCTAGAGATGGCTTATGGTCAGTATGGAAGTAGATTAAATACCAGCTTTCTCCAGGGCATTGTACAAGGACTGAAGATCCATGTGTGCATTAATAACCTAAGAGTGAAATGAGATGTGGTAAAATCTGAGAGTAACCAATTATTAGATTAATCCCAAACAAAACATTGTAACTCTGTCTTCTTTTTTAACTTAAATAAGGTCGACACCGAATGTAAGAAAAATGAAGCTAATATGTAGTGTTAGGATTTTTTCCAGCATGAATAAATCCATACCAAATACCATAATGGCTTCTCAAATGAGATCATCTTGCTATACATTGCAAAGACAGTGGAAGCAGCTGTCAGCTTAAAAGTGCCGCTTCTCATCTTCAAGATACTGAAAATCTTGATTTACCAGTGGAGATTTTAAGCTGAAAGGAAGTCTGGAAAGCTGTAAGAGGTCAGCATGTGTGAGCAGCTGTCTGTGGAGAAAAACTGGCATAGAAAGCCTGGCAGAACTGGGCCTTTTTGTTCCAGAAATGTGAAAAAATATATATGTACACAGTATGGTCTCCTGAAAAACTTGTTTCTAAAGGTTTTCTGAATATCTTCATTGAAGGGATCATTTTCAGTCTTTGTCTCCTACTCTTGCCATCCCAGAGGGAGAAGGAGAAAAAAGTCTTGAGCCTATTGCACTCACATATATGTCAAGATGATCACAAATGCTCTACCAAAGGCTGCTACTTGGGTCTGAGTGTTTTCACATTGGGTAAAGGCACAATGACATGAAGACTAAAACCCTGGCTAGGTGAACTCAGAGACAGGGAACAATAATGAGTTTTGGTTGGGTAAATACAGTACTTAAATCAGAAGATTTGTAGCAGCTGAAATTTACCACAGGCATGTAGAAAATAATGTGTTTTGGAAGAGGAAATTGTACTAGCTCACTCAAGTTTGAGTTCTCCACTTTTTTAGCAAATGATATCCTGAACACTGAAAAGGCAGAGGTTCTCAATGCTTTCTTCACATCTATTTTTACCAGTACTGCTGAGCCTCAGGCCTTGGGAACAAAACCCAGGTTGATACAAACACAGACCCACTGTCAGTGAAGGAAGAGCTGGTATGTGAACTGTTACAGGATTTTGGTACCTACAAATTCATGGTCTCTGACAATATCCACACAAGGGTGTTAGGAAAGCTGGCTGACATCATTCTGAGGCCACTCTCCATAATCTTTGAGAAGTCATGGATATTGGGGAATGTCCCAGAAGATGGACAGAAGGCCAATGTCACCCTCATCTACAAGAAGGGCTTAAAGAGGATCCAGGAAATTATATACTCATCAGTCTTACTTCAGTCTTTGGCAAAGTAATGGAACAAATCCTCCTGGGGGCTATCGTGAGTCAAATGAATGAAGCACGTGATTGAGAATAGTCAACATGGATTCAGCAGGGACAATGTATGCTTGACAAACCTGATCACCTTCTATGAGAACTTAACCTGCTCCATCAATGTGAGGTGAGTGGTAGACATTGTCTAGCTGGATTTCTCCAAGGCTTTTGATACCGTTTCTCACAGCCTCCTCCTAGGGAAACTGATGTGTTACAGTCTAGACAAGTGGTCTGTGTGGTGGATGGGCAACTGGTTGACAGGCTGTACTGAGAGGGTGGTAATAAATGGTTCCTTTTCAAACTGGCAACCTGTCACAAGGCGGGTTCCCTAGGGACTGATATTGGGCCCAATGCTCTTTTATGTCTTTATAAGTGATCTGGATGATGGGATCAAGTGTACCCTGATGAACTTTGATAATGACACCAAAATTAGTGGGGAAGTGGACACTTTGGAGGGGAGAAACAATCCTGCAAGAAGACCTGAATAGGCTGAAAGACTGTTCTAACAAGAACCGTATGAAATTAAATAAGGAAAAGTGTAAAGTTTTGCACCTTGGAAAACATAATGCAGAACTGCAGCACAGGCTGGGATCTACCTAGCTGGGAACCAGCTCCGTGGGAAGAGACCTCAGGGTCCTGCTGGACAACAAGCTCAACATGAGTGAAGAGTGTGCTGCTGTGGCAAAGAAAGCCAGTGAGATGCTGGGCTGCATCAACAAGGACATCACCAGCATAGACAAAGAAGTTATTATCCCACTCTATTCAGCACTTGTCAGGCCACACCTGAAATACTGTGTTCAGTTTTGGTCTCCACTATCCAAAAAAGATGTGGACAGGCTGGAGAGGGTCCAGAGAAGGGCCGTGAAGATGACTGAAGGACTGGGAGGCTGCCATAGGAGGAAAGGCTGAGAGAACTGGACTTGTTCAGCCTTGAGAAAAGAAGGCTTATTGGAGACCTTGTCACCATGTTCCAGTATTTAGAGGATGGCTACAAAGAAGATGGAGATCACTTTTTTACAAGGAGTCACATGGAAAAGACAAGGAGAGGTAATGCAGACAAGTTTTTTGTAGGGAGAATCTGATTGGACAGAGTTTTCACCATGAGAGCAATCAGCCATTAGAATAATCTCCCCAGAGAAGTGGTGGATTCCCCAACCTTGGACACTTTTAAGATTCAGCTGGGCAGGGTGCTGAGCCATCTTGTTCTGACTGTGTTTTTGCCAAGAAAGGTTGGACCAGGTGATCCTTGAGCTTCTTTCCAAACTGGTATTCTGTGAATCTGAGATTCCTCATTAGCCAGCACAGAAGGTTCTGAAGTTTGTTTGAAAAATATTTTGACTTCAAGATTCGGCACAGTCAAGAAAACTGACCTGCCTGCATGCATGGATATTACTCTGAAGTAGGAAAGGTTTATCATTGGATTCTGTTCAAGGCAGACAGATTAGACAGTCTAACCAACGTGACAGTCCTTGCTCTGTGTGCAACAGCTGGGCACTCTAGCAGTTTAAATATTTGTATCATACAAAGAAATGAAACAAGAAGCCAAAATGTACATCAGTGATATTAAATACCCATGCTCATAATTCCAGAACAAACAACATTTTAATAAAATTTGGTTCAATTGTAATTATTCTTAAACAAGTTTTTTATCTGTCTGGAACATGCAGGGCAAATGTAACTTCTGACAAAAAAAAAAAATAGAACACCAACAAGCTAATAAAATTATCTGAGGATCTTTAAAAATACTTTTTTTTTTTTTTTTCCTGAGGTAAAACACCCAAAGTATAGTCTAGAAAGAACTGAAGAACTTGGTGGATAAATTGGTGAATCTGAATTGTAATGCTAACTTCTGTTGCCACTAAGATCCGAACACACAAAAAAACCCCAACTTATATGACATGAACAAGTGCAAAAAACAGCAAGATTTCTCATGCTCTCCCTGTAAATCAAATATGGAAGATTGACCCTGATGTCTTTTATCCACCCCACAAGCTAGAATAGCTTAACTACTGCCTTAGAAGTGACAGCAATAGTTGAAAATATAAACTTGACATTTTAAATAGAGAAGGCACCTGTCAAACACATTCTTTTACTGTGGTTTTTTACTTGCAGGTGAAGTGTGTAAGCTCCAGGGTTATAACAGAACAAAATAGAGGTACACTGGTTCAAACAATATTTTTATTACTGCTACCTGAATTTTCGGTCTGATTGTATATTGCTTGGAGGAGGTTGAGGAGTGCAAGGGAGCACTGTTCCAGTAATACCCTTAATCCACTGCCTTTATAGCTGAAATATTTCATTTATAAACTGAAAAATATAAAATTGAGGTTGGTCTTTTGAATGATCCATTTAGATTCTTTATATCCATCTGACCTATTGACTGCAACAGACATTTATGTGGACTGGAAAGTAATCAGATGCATTATGAGGAAGTCATATCATTGTAATTGTATTTGAATGAAAATTAGGATATTAATAGTGGTTACTAACTAAGAATACATACATTAAGAGGTCACAGATTGATTCCCCATTGAGTTATAAAGTTCCTGGATGTATGCTAATGACCACCAAAATAGAACTTCTGTTTAATTTGGATTTAGTAATGTCCTTTTAGGACCTGGTGATACAGAAAGTATGAAGAAGAAGAGAAGGAAAGCTTGCACTCATGAGAAATAATTCAGAAGTATAAAAATAAGTGTAAAATAGGAGAAAACTTTTGGATCTGGGATATAATTTTTTCATTCTCTACCATGCAAGTGTAGGTCAAATACTGATGTAGTTGCATTGATACGGGTGGAACTGCTACTGTTGTACCTTTGTACGGTGAAGTATGACAGTGAGACTTTTTTGGCCTACTGCTTTGGATATAGATACCTGTATCCCAGTTTTTCAAATAAAAGTACTTGAGCAAGAATGATTTAATGGAGACACCAAGCTTCTATTGCTCCTGATGATTTCAGTTTAAGACCACTTTACTTCTTAAAGGCAGCAGCCATACGTTGCATTAATATATTGTAACTTTAGGGTACTTTAGGGTACAGCCCCCTTTGGGTGTGGTTTATATGGCCTGGAGAAACCCATGCTGAGGAGGAAAAGGAAAGACTAGGAGGATACAGCTCCTTCAAACCTCTGAGACATCTGTTCCACATTACATGTATGCAGTTCAATTGTCTTAATTTTCATGAGTGATTGCATTTTGGAAAATCTTTTATCTCCTTGGTTCTGTACCTTCATTGTGTGTGATATTAAGACAAATTTTAATAACATATAGCAATTAAAAAGCAAGAAAAGTGCTGCATTCAGGGTAAAGTGTGGAGATTTGGCTATCCAAATTAATGAATCAATTTTTAATAAGCCTTTTCAATATACAAAGTATATATTTTCTGCATCCGTTCACGCCAAAATACACAATACCAAGTGTTGAAGCATTTGTGTCAGATGTTGTTCTTTAACTATCAAGAGTCCTAAATTATCATGATAATTGCTTTCAGTGGTTCTGCTAATCCACATTGAAAGGGATAGAGCTACAGGATTTTTTGTATCCTTTAAAATGGAGGGCTGGAAAATTTCTGTGTATAGTTATGCTACTGTAAGTATGCTGTCTGTAGCTGCCTTTCTTATGGGAAAAAGCTGTAAAAGGAAAAGTCAGTTTTCAAGGTTTCATTCCATTTAAGACATGCAGTGACAAATGACATAGTTCATGAATGCTGCAGTGCTCAAGTCAGTCTACCCTTGTCTGCTTCTCAGTTTAAGCTTTGCAAGACTAATTTTTCAGACTCTCCTATTTGCTGGGATCTCAAAAAGGGTCTAATTGATTACAATTTTAAAAGACTTTTTAAGGGCATGATGTTAGTTTTACTACCTGTTTTGGATAATCATGCCATAACATCAAGTATTAACACAAAATTGCATAAAACACAGAGAATAGTTGTGTGTGTTTGCATGCATATGTGTATGCACGTGTATATATAGAAAGAGTGTTATTTGTTGTGTTGCATATATATAAGCCAAATATATAGTGGTCTGCTACCACTATTTCAATATTCATATTAATCTTGGAGGAAGGAATATTTAAATGGTTGAAATCTGTCCAATATCTACATAACTCTCATTTTAGAATTATAGCCTATAATCCTGTCTAAAACTATTACATCAGTTCTGTGTCATATTCCCACATTTTGCTAAGAATATAAGTCAAATGAGTATTGTCATAAGTATATACCTAACAGGTTTTTTCAACCTGTAAACCATTGCCAAAGCCTGAAAAGATATTCAGCAGGGTACAATCTCTGGGTCCAAGCTGTAACTAATCCTTTTGAATACACCGGACTTTTTATTTTCTGTATGTGTGTTAACAATTGGTTTTATTGGAAAGAAGCCAAATTTGTTTGCTGCAGCCAAGGACTATGGTGGTTTTGGATGAAAGAAATGAAAGCATGCATAAAGGAAGTCTTATATAATTCATAGATAATTAATTTCTCTGGTGCAAATTCAATATAAGTGCATATTACAGCTGCATTGGTTCTTGGGGGAATTCAGAAGGATATTGCATAGAATCATAGCATCATTTTGGTTGTAAGATACCCTCAAGATCATTGAGTCAACCAGAACCTAACTCTGGCACTAAATCATGTCCCTAAGAACCTCATCTATACATCCTTTAAACACTTTCAGGAATGGTGACTCAACCCCTTCCCTGGGCAACCTGTTCCACTGCTTCACAACCCTTTCTGTGAAGAAATTTTTTCAATATCCAATCTGAACCTTCCCTGGCACAGCTTAAAGCCATTTCTTCTTGTCCTATCACTTGCTGCTTGGGAGAAGAAACAACACCCTCCACTCTACAACCTCCTTGCAGATAGTTGTAGAGAGCAAGAAGGTTTCTCCTCAGCCTCGTTTTCTCCAGGCTAAACAGCCCCACACCCCTCAGCCGCTCCTCATTAGACTTTTGCTCCAGACCCCTCACCAGATTCATTGCCCTTCTCTGAACTCTCTCCAGCACCTCAATATCTTTCTTGCAGTGTGAAGCCAAAACTGAACACAGGATTCAAGGTGGGGCCTCACCAGCACTGAGTACAGGGGTACGATCACTTCCCTAGTCCTGCTGGCCGCACTATTTCTGATACAAGCCAAGGTGCGGTTGGCCTTCTTGGCCACCTGGGCACACTGCTGGCTCATATTCAGCCAACTGTCAAACAGTACCCCTAGGTCCTTTTCCACCAGGCAACTTTCCAGCTGCTCTTCTCCAAGCCTGTAGCTTTGCCTGGGGTTGTTGTGACCCAGGTGCAGGACCCGGCACTTGGCCTTGTTGAATCTCGTACAATTAGCCTCAGTTCAATGATCCAGCCTGTCCAGATCCCTCTGTAGAGCCTTCCTACCTTCCAGCAGATCAACACTCCTACCCAACTTGGTGTTATCTGCAAACTTACTAAGGGTACACTCAATCCCCTCATTCAGATCATTGATACATAGATTAAACAGAACTGGCTCCAATACTGAGACCTGAGGAACACTTGTGATTGGCTGCCAACTGGATTTGTCTCCTTTCATCACAACTCTTTGGGCCCAAC
This sequence comes from Nesoenas mayeri, assembly GCF_963082525.1. Classification (NCBI taxonomy): domain Eukaryota; kingdom Metazoa; phylum Chordata; class Aves; order Columbiformes; family Columbidae; genus Nesoenas; species Nesoenas mayeri. Next base: position 41,976,326 of record NC_137543.1, on the reverse strand, counting down.
CATCCAGCCAGTTTTTTATCCAGCAAAGAGGATGCCTGTCCAAGCTATGAGCTGCCAGTTTCTTCAGAAGAATGCTGTGGGAAACAGTGTCAAAGGCTTTACTGAAGTCTAGATATACAACATCCATGGCCTTTCCTTCATCTGCTAAGTGGGTCACCTTGTCATAGAAGGAGATCAGGCTGGTCAAATAGGACCTGCCTTTTATAAACCCATGCTGACTGGGCCTAATCTCTTGGTTGTCTTGTATGTGCTGAGTAATGGCACTCAGGATGATCTGTGACCTTTCCTGGCACTGAGGTCAGACCAACAAGCCTATAATTTTCTGGATCCTTTTTCCAGCCCTTCTTGTAGATGTGCATCACATTTGTCAACTTCAGTCATTTGAGACCTCCCCAGTTAGGCAGGACTGCTGATAAGTAACTGAAAGTGGCTTTGTGATCCCCTCCACCAGCTCCCTTATCATTGTATGGGGGATGCTAATTTAAAAGAAGGGCTGGCCAAGGATGTATTTAATAACCATCTGGAAAATAACCATTTGGAAACTGTGATGCGGAAGAGGAGATCAGGGAAAATATAGTGCCTGATGTGACACCGATGGAGGATAGCAGTCATTGTTAGGAAGTACCCGGGACTGACGTGACTTTTTTGGAATGGACACAGTGCTATTGCTTCCTCAAATGCAATTTTGATTTATAGCCAGTATATACTGTGAAGCAATTATTTTCCTGGTCAAAATCAAATTGGTAGGGTCCTTGCTTGCATCTAGTTGTTTTAGAAGAACTGGAATCAGTGCTTTGCTAACTTATTAATTTAACAAACTAGAAAATGAGGCTTAAAAAGAGTTTAAAATGGAGGAATGAGGTGGTAGAAGTCCCCAGCCATTTCTTCAATATATAGTTTCATTATAACATTTAATTTTATTTGTGTGCATAAATTTAGCTATTGAACATGTACATATGCATTCTGTGTGTTCTTATGTGTGTTTGTGTATAAGGTAACCTTGTATGTGTGAGACAGAGAAGTATTTTAAGCTCTAAAAAGAAATAAAATTTTCCTGTTGTTTACTTTAAATATTTCCTCTTCTAAAAATGCCAGGTTTTCCTTTGCCATTCTAGATCCTTCGAGATGGCTGGTGTTTTGGGGAAAGAGTGGGAGGGAAAAGAGAGGGTTTGGGGAGGAGGGGCTGGTGTTGACAACTTGTTAATGAAATTTCAACTTTGAAATACTCTGAGGATTTCTATGAGATAATCTTCTGAAGAAAAAAAAAAAAATCCCTTAACATGACATTTTAAATGTAATCTCTTTCACTTATGTAGTACCTGCCATCCCAGGGAGATAGTATTTTGCAGATCTTAATTTAATTAGCCTCCAAATGTTACTGAACAGTACGATTCCCATCTAGAGACAATGAGAGGTGAGCAAGGAGATAAAGCTACTATATTGCATTAGAATTAATGGTCTGTCTCTTGTTACCTTTGACACAAGCAAATACTTAGGAGGAAATACTGAGGAGGTATCTGAAATCTCATCTGCTTTTGGATACCTAGTGGATGATGAAAATCAGCTGTCAGTTCTTAAAACTATAGATGTTGTAACAGGGCCAGACTACAGCCTGGTGGGCAAAAGTCTGTGCAGGGAGTGCCTGAGCTTCCTTGCACGTCCTCCCCTGCCTGCCGTGGTCAATCCCAGTCTCACATCTCTTGGGAGTTACTCAGACAGAAGGTCTCAGGGAAGATCTGCAAGAAGAACAAACTCTTGTTCACCAAAAGATGGTTGGGCCCCATTGGCTCAGTCAACAAAAGGGAACCAAGGGGCATTTTGTGTGCAGGACCAACTGGGCTTGTAGCCATGACTGGGTCCATATGAGAGCAGTAGGCATGTAAATATTAGTACATCTCATATAGACAAGAACAAGTAAGAGATAACAAGCCATTCAGTGGGGCTCAGATGACAGTAGCTCTGGGCATTGCCATAATTCTGGTATTCCTCATGGACAAAACTGGAGATACCACTGGTTGTTTGTTCCTCAGTGGAGTAGTCAAGATTTTCATTACAGTCTTGGCTGTGGGTGCCTAAATTGAGTTGCATTAAACTCTGTATGCACACTTGGTTTTGTGGATCTGTGTTATATTTTGTACAGTGGATGTTGTTAGCCTATCACTTACGTGATTCTGCAAGCTTATGTAAGAAGTACTGAATGAGAATTAAGACCAAATTTTCCTCACTCCTGGTGCTACTCATTTAGAGCATTTCCTCCCTCCTGCTTGACGTGCTTCCCCTCATCACCAGGGTACAGTTCAAATCAAGCCAAGAAGATAGAGATGGATGAAACCCCACAGGTTTGCTTTGAAACAGTAGTTTCAAATGTGAAAAGCTTAACAGGAGCTTAGTCAAATTTCTCAGTTCATTAAAATTAATTTGGAGGTCTCAAGAGGATCAGTCTTCTTTACAACTTCTGGCACTCCCTGCGCTTAGTTAACATCCATCCGTTGCAACCATAGGCCAGATTCCCAGACTACTGAAATGTGTTTTGTTGGCTTCCAGGCCTGCTTGATATACTGAAGTTCATGAATGTGAAAAAAACAATGCTGAAAGCCAGCTTAATCAAGGGATTTGTACTGGCTCATTCAGGGGATTTTTAAAATTTTATTCGCTTATTTGTTTAGTTTTCATTTTGAATTGCAAAAAACAGGTTCACTTCTACTTAATCTGCTCTTCTTTCAGACAAAGTGGTTTAAGCCTAGCTATGGCAATTTCATGCTAATTGGCAGATTCACCCCTATGGGGGAATGATATGTAGCAGACACAAGTACAGCTGGACAGGGGACTGTGGCACTGGGAGGGTACCATGAACACCATTCAGCCTAGGGAAGTAGCTCACGAGCCTGAGGACTGTAGGGGGAACTGCATCCTACAAGATGGACTGGTGCAAGAAGAAACCTGTGGCTTGTTCTTAGCTTTTGGATGAGCTTACTGGACTTACCTTTCCAGGGGATTTAGCTGCAAGAGCTTCAATTGATGTTGCCTCAGTTTTTGCCTTCATTTCCCTTGAATGGTTTTGTTGAATCTCGATCTGCATCTGGGAAAAAAAGGTAAGTCACAGGCATCCAGACTCCTGTAGAGCATCCAGCAGATGTACAAAAATACAGTATAGCATGTCAGGTCATGTATATGGGACATGTGTGCATGTGTACATGTGTGTGCATGTATGTATGTATACGCATGTATATAAAATCCTCAGCCTGTCCCACAGTATTGATCTGACCCAATATTTAAAGGAAGCTAGAGGTCTCGATCCTGGTGATTTTAGTGAGAATTGGGCCCCTGCCAATGTTTTCTGGGAAGTGGTACTTTTCAGCATTCTGTGAAAATGTAGCTATAATGTGCTTCTAATTTAAGGTAATGTGGAGCCAAGTTTAATCACACACACATTAGTGAATGGAATGCACTTTCCAAATAATGAAATTCTGGTTGGACCACTCAGTGCAAGATAAGAAAATCACAGCAGATGCTACTAAAGCAGAGGTGGGAGTTGATGGCAGAGACTGACAAGAAACAGTAAATGCATTTCACAGAAAAAACACGGATTTTTTGTCAGTGTTTCTTTCTTTGTGTGCCATCTCTCTGCAACTAATTTTCTCCTAGGAAGTTGTAAGGTCATATTGACCTGTATGTTCAAGCCATGTGGTCAGGAAGGAAAAAAAAAAAAAAAAGATAAAAACGTATTTGTGAAAATACTTAAGTAGTCAGTACAAAAGGAAAGCCTTGGCACAAGAACAAGTTTTCTGCAGACTTTTTCAAACTTAATTTCAAAAGCAAATTAAAAGAGTGAATTATGGTCTTTATCTTGACCTGGGGTTTCAGTGCTTCACAAGTGTATCATGCCAGTCTGCAGTTTGGTTTAGAACCTGCACAACAAAAAGGAAGAATCTCGGGTCCTTAGAGACAGTGTTGATCATTAAGGTATTTTACAAGGAAAATAAGTATTCTTCTGTAGAGATTCTTTTTTGGTCTTTTTGCTTTCATGTCCATCGTGACAAGGACAAGATGGAAAAACAGAACGTATGAAGAAAACCATTCAGAGATATATCTCAACACCAGAATGTTTTTCTCTTCCTTTCAAGTAATTTATAACACAAAACAAGAGCTTTAGCTCTTCAGTTTAAAAAAAAAAAGAAAATAAAATAAAAGTTTGCAGTGCATTGAATTAAAGAATGCACAGTGAGATTTTTATTGCCTTTGTGTGCCTAACAGAAGTTAGTTAATAAGCAGATAGAATTCTCTGGAGTACAGTTAGCCATATTTGACCAGCATGCCAGTTGAAATGTATTTAGATACCTGCATTTCAAATGTCAGTAAAAGGTAGGGGGTTTCTAATTAGGAAAAGAATCAAAGTATTCCCTGGGGAAATACAGAAAGGCAAAACTGCATCCTTGGAGCCACCCAAGTCTTTCCAATACATGAGGCTGCCTTACCATGGCACTGAAACTCCCTCCAAGTGCTGGTTGATGTGGTCCCATCTTTTTTCTGCCTTTTTCTTCCCATGGCTTCCTATTCTCTTGCCTCTCCCAGTGGTTCCAGTGCTCTGTGACCCTCATGGAGATATATGAGCATGCTAAGATGGTGAAAAATTAACAAAAATTCAATGAGAAAAACAGGGGTAGTTCTTGACCTTCATGACATGTCAACACAACTCAGCACGGATTCAGCCATGTGCTAGACCTGGCACGAAGGAGGGGATAGGTTTGCACAGCCAGGGTTCCTGGAAGGTGGATGTCAACAGATAGATCGAAGTAGGCTTCCGTATAGCCATGGCTTTAATTGCACTTTTGAAATGGCCTTCAAAGTACAGGGTCAAATTTGTCATGTATCTCTGTAGGTGCAAATTGCAGACACAAGTAAATGTGAGCACAGAAATGGAGGACAGTAGCAGGAAACCTTTCAGATCATTATAATTGTCTTCTTGCTTGAAGAGATGCTTTGAGAGACCAAAGAAATGCTGCCAGAAGCAAACATGTCAAAGCCCTTAGAAAAAACAATAGAATTGAACACCCTTGGAACTGAGACAATCATCTTAAAAAGGTGCTTCACTTCCTTTGAGTGTTTTTTTCAAAGACCAGTTCTCTAACTTAATTAGCATTCCTAAGACATAAAAGACCTTCTCTGACATGGAAAATGGTAGAAGATATGTAGAAAGCAAATGCGTTACCTTAGCTACCTGTTTGGGGTGACATTTTAAATACGGAAAATAAATCTGGCAGAATTATAGTGACCTTTCAGCCTGAACAAATAAAATAACATCTGCCAAATCTAAATGGCTGCCTCTAGATGTAAGAAATGATATGCATCTTTGAACACTAATACATAGGTCTTTGGTAGAGCTAGCTTTAGTAATCCCTCCTAGACCTAAACATTTTATTTCCCAGTATAGCGCGGAAGGCTGAAAATTCCAGGAATATGGTGCACGTGCCAAGGGCCACATAGGGACCAACCATGTCTGTGGGTATGGGAAAGTCCTCTGCATAGTTTTTCACCTTCTTAACCTGTCACAAGTCCCTTGTTTTCTTTGGAGTGGACAGAAGGACCTGTTCAGTTTATCCCTGTATGTTTGCTCTGCCCCTCCTACATGTGCACATTTCTGTGTACAGAAGCAGTCTTCCCACTTATTTTCCCTGTTTCTGAATTTTCTCTGGAAACAGATGGCATACGTGTGGCCTGGGAGCTGGTAGCAACCAGACATATTGTTGTGAGAAAGGATACTGATAAGTCTAAAAAGGGAAAGCTTCTCTTTATAATATCCTCCACAGGAAAAAAAAACCCACAAACAAAACAACAAAAACAAAAACAAAACAAAACAAAGCAAAAACGAAATCAAAAACAAATAAACAAACAAACCACTTTTGCCTGATTCCCCAAGCTCTTTTAGCTTCTGGTCTCATCTATACCAGCAGAGTGAGCAAGTTCTTAATTGTGCTCTCGAAAAGCTGAACAGAGCCGTTCGTCGTTTTTATTACCCTTTTTATCAGGCACACTTACGTCGCATTCCACCTTCACCTCAAATACATCTTGAATTCAGAGCTGCCACGTATGTGGAAAACCCAGTTCTGCACTTGTGTGACTGAGATTCACAGAGGTAGGAAATGTTATGGAGACACTGATATTTTACCTAGCTAGCATGGAAGGCATGCAGGCCTCATGAATTGCAACCATAATTAGCCAAAAACACTGAATTTTTTAATGGTTTCCTAAGGTTAAAAGAAGTTCAAGTAATTTGCTGTTTGGATTAACATAAATGGTTTTCAATTAAGCAAATAATGCCAAACAGCCTTGTAATTATTATTATTAACACTAGTATTATTGGAATTATGTATAACTTCAGTTGCATGTAGGATTTTGAGAGACATTTTATTCACCGCACAAAGAGCTAGGAAGACATGTATCATATATTCCTTGAAGAAGTCATAATCTGTAAAGTCTAGGCTGAGGATCAGGCTTGTAGCAGGTGGTATTTTGGAAATGGGGTGTCAGTCTGAACAAGGAATTCCAGCTCTGGCATCTGCCGCATGCCTGAGGGATTTTTGGTGACAGGAACAGATAGTTTAAAAGCTATATGCCTGCTATACGGCTAAAATTAATTTTTTATATATTTAATTTACTCGTAAGCTTTTTTTTTTTTCATCAGTGCTGTACCTATAAACCTGACCATAAGTTCTGCTATATTGATCTCTTCTTTTTAGTATTAACCTTCCAGAATTAAATGTGGCTCTAGGTGATGGCTCTGGCTGAATAGGGGGGTTGGACCAGATGACTTCCAGAGGCCATTTCCAATGTCAGCCATTTGATTCTGTGATTAAGATCATAATAGAAGGGTGAAGCAGAGCACCCTAACTTTGCCAGTCTCAGGGGACATATCATGGCCAAAGTGGGGTTTGAAGATACTCTTCAGAGCTCTTTTAATGTATCATGTGTTTAGGAGAACCAATGCTGGGGAATATCTCCTGTCCAGATGCAAAGGGATGGTGCCGGCTTCTCTGTGGGGATTAAGTGTTCGTTCCACAAGTCCCAGATGAGCCTTCCAGCTCTGGCATTTCCACCCTCAGCCTGGTGAGGAGCTCATGGCCCTACAGCTCCTGGCAACCCCCCTGTCCAGTTTTACCCTCTCCAAGGCACTCCCGTGTTACATCAGGCTCTTGGTTATACTAGTTTTCAGAGAGCACAATTCAAACTTGATGCTCAAAGTGTTCCTCTTCGTTTATTCATACACTTACAACAGTTTGGGACTTACCTGCACACAGATTTTGTGTGGTTTAGCTATGTTTATAGCTTTCCAGCAGTATGGTGTCCCAAGTTTTACAAGCCTTCCATCAGCTGTTATATCTTTCTCTACTGCAATAAGATACCTATACTGCAGAGGAATGACAAGCTTATACATACGCATCTGTATGCAAATATGATTGTGTTTGTGTTGCAAAATTTTAATGCTCTTGCACCCAATTAAAAATAGTATTAAAAATGTTCATAGGACAAACTCTAGCTAATTTTTTTTGAGCCTTTGGGTGGAGACGAATTCGGTGCTACCTGTTTATTTCAGTTTACCTTAAACTGACTCTTAATCAATCCTAAACCAAAGCAAAACACCTGTAAGTCAGGAGTTTAACTGCTTAAATCGACCATTTTAAATTAATATTTTCCAATAAAGGGAGACAACTGCCTATGTCGACTAACTCATATGGATCATACAGATTCTTCTAAAGTATTTTTTTTCTTAAATAGACTTTTCATTGGAGTTGCTTGGGCTGCACATGAATGAATCTTTTCTGAGATAAAAGGTAACACATAATATGTGTATAAGGCTCTGACAACCCTGACTATTTTGTGCTGCCTCTTTCAATGGCCATTGTGTTCATCTGCCCCTTAGGTTGTCCTTCTCAAAATACAGTATAAAAGAGATTGATGTGGCCAGGTCTCTTTTCTCTGGTTTGTTCAGGGAATTCCTGCCACAGCAAAAAATCTTCCTTCATTCTTGTTGCATGCCTGTGTTATCTCTGCCTTCTTTTTTGAATAACTTTACAAACAAAATGACTGTTGAATTCACAGTCAGTCTCAGCATTTGTTATAAATTCATGACCTTTGATAGAAGCTATTCCTTGAAGCATTTGTTCTCGTAGGCATTTTACTATCTGTCAGTGCTTCTTGGGTTTTGAGCTATATTTTAAGATGGAATTAATATTGGAATTGAGAATCCCAGTCAGACTAAAAATTGTAGATTTCTAATGACCACAGTTTGCTTCCAAATCCTGAATGTAAATGCCGTCTTACCAGCTCATGTCATTTTCTCCTTTGTTTTGTGTGTTGCTGCCAGGATGTCACCTCTTACATTCCTTCATCTTCTTCCATAATATATTGATAAGGGGGCAAACTGGGAAGTCTGTAAGTTGGCAAAATTCTCACTAGATTCCTCAGGGTCTTTCTCTCACTGACGCCCTTTGGATTTGGCCTATGGGAACTGATGAAATTCTGAAATGAAAATGCTGTCATTTGCCCTAGAGGTTTTCCCCTTGGCAAAACCCAAGCCAGAAACTTTATTCCAAAGATTTCTGAATACTACATTTGCAAAGCACGCACATACAGTGCATGGCGCAGTGTTCATCTTGGTATGCAGGACCATTTCTTTGTGAGATGCTGTTCAGCACTACTAATACTATTAGCTGGCAAATTTGTTTTTGAATTAAATCTTATATAAAATTCTTCAAGCAGGCAACATTTAAAGCACATTCTCCATTAGTCAGGACCACTTATAAGCACTAACAGGAAGTTAGCCTGAATTGCTGTTAAATAACGCTGACAGCCATTTGAATATGACATAAAGATCACAGGAGTTCTGTCTGTCCATATCTTAATGAGTGACTAATCCCACATTGCTTCCTGAATGTTTATAGATTGCTCCATCCAAACAATGAGCATTCAACTTATTAGGAGTTTTGTATCGAAGGATTAGCTAATAGCTTTTCCTGAGTACTTCAAAAGAAAAAGCTGAAGCATAGACTGTTATATAAATAGGATGAATAAAAAGTTATTTACAATGTAGATATTTCCAAACAGAATTCTCAGTTGTGTGTTTTCTCTGAGCCAGAAAGAGCAGGCACATCCTATAAAAGCTCTTATAAGCAATTTGGAAGGTTTTTTGGAGGAAGGAAGGGGGAGGTTGGCAATAGTTCATTTTTACTGGTTAGTGACGGCAGCCAACTCCTGCTGTTTCACAGTATGAGATTACATGCTAGGTCCCCAGAGTGACACAACCCAGATTCATCCTGGCACACACCTGTGGTCATGAAAGATGTGTATATGGAAGGAAACACATTGTATTTTGTCTGTGAGGATAAAATATAGCCTTAGCCCTTCCGATTCTCTAGTGTTTGCACTACAGTTGCTTCTCTTGACTTTTGCAAAAGATACTGCAGGCATCTCCTCTGCATTAAAAATGCAATTTTTTCCTTTCCTGGACCAAGGAAATCATAACTGCCGGCCCTTGTTCTGTGGAAGTTGACACAGGAAAGCTGCTTATTCTGAAGGCAGATTCAACTACTTATTTTATCAAAGGTATCAGAGAAAGTAACAAATAACATGGGTTCTTGTGAATAAAGGTGTGAAGTTATTTCGTCTTCCAGATGGTGAGTTTGACCATGAGATGGAAAGCTCACCACTGAAGGTTTCCTTAACAATGTTAGCCATGAACTGAAACAGAAATGCTCAAGGGTATTTAACCTTCTAGATGCTCTGGTGCTCCACCTCCATGTTGAACTCTCCCTTGTGGATTGCTCAGACCAATAAATAGCTGATGTCCCTCTGGAAACACTCTGAGAGATGGATGCTGGGAGAGATTCAGCTCCCTCAGAGGGGCCTGAGCGCAGTATGAATAATAAACACTGGTACCCAGGAGAAGAGCCTGTCTCCAGAGTGCAAGGTCTCCAGCCATGGGACCCTGGTTTTCAGAGTATGCTGTTATACATTTTGCTCCTGTGGAAACTAATACGGGGTAAGAAAGACAAAGGATTCTTGATGCCTTATCCTGGTTTTATCCTTATGTAGTGATTGGCTGCTTCCTAGCTCCTTCTCCAGAGAGCTGGGAGATACACCTGGTACCCCAAACTGAGAAGAAGCCAGAGGTACAGTTCTCCAGCTGTGCCCACTTCTTAACTCTACAAGTGGTCCTTTCTTCAAGTTTAGTCAAATAGTTGGTCGGGGACAGGTGCATCTTCCTCAACAGTCTCACAAGGGAGGTCTTGGGTCCATTTCCAAGTGCTATCATCATAAATCTGTCATATCTGGGAAGGAACAGGGAAAAAATTCAGCTCCTGCTGCAGCCCCAGGGGCTGGTGAAGTGAGGATGCCTATGATAATGATTATATTCCTGTGACAGCTGCATGGTACACATCCTTAGCAATGACTAATTGCCTTTCCAGGGAATGCCTGAAGCTCCCTGAGAGATTCTGTACTCTTCTGCTCCCTGATTCTTCTTGATATCTCCAGACTGAGAGATAGAGGCAAACTAGGATTTGGTTTCCAGGGTGCTTTGGGATGACCAACAGGCAGACAGGCTTAGAAGCACATGAAAATTAAACGTGGAGAAGAAGGGAGGAGAAGAGGAGAAAGAAATTCATTGTAAACCACTGTTGGTTGGGGATCTCAGTGTGTGCTCAGAGGACAGAGACAGCCTTCACTTGGGCAGTTCTGAAAGGGTGTAAGGCTATGGGAAGAAAGCCAAAAGGAGAGAGTCACACAGCAGGCTGTGAATCAGGTTAGCTCTTTGGAGTGCCCTGGCCTTTATCCATAAACCCATATTTTCCTAACAGTTTCAGTTGAGTACTGTTACTTCAGGAAGTTCCGACAGACCCTTCCAACATGATGGGAAAGACCTCAGCTTCTCAGAGGACACAGAGTAGAGCAGGCCGGTGCCTTTTTGGGAATCTGCTCACCCTCAGAGGTCTTGTCTCACAGCATCACTTCCAGAGCTGCAGCCTCAGCGACACATAAGAAATTCCAGTGTTTCCCACAGGTGGAGGCCAAGGGGCCTCTGAAGCCCAAAGCAATTTCATCAGCTTTTGATGGTGCAGTGTCTGTGGTTAAAGAGCATGCAGGTGTGCAGTGCAGTACAGGAAATGATAGTGCAGTAAAACTTTTTAGTTGTGTTGCTGAACATGTCTAAATGGCCTTGTCACCTGGTTGCAACAGGAAAGGCAGTTGTTATGCAGCACCAGTGGCAATGCTGGTGAAGAAACTTTGAGATACAAAGTTATAGATGGCTGCAGTGTGATATGTTTGGTTTTTTTTTTTCATTTGACTTCTTCATTCTCCTTTTTAATTCTAGCCTGTAGTTGATAGTGCAAAAAATGCACTAATGTTTACTCCGTAGAAGTATCAGGGCAGCATCTTGAGGAGCTGTGGCCAATGTCTGTATCACACCCCATGACAAGGTTAAGTCATCCCTGTCACTGACAGTGACACCATCATCTGCCTGCCTGATGGGTCTGTGGCCACTGAGCTGCATCCACCCCCAGGACCCAGTGCTACAGAGGGGAAAGTTGACAGGAGGATGAGCACCAGAGACATGTCAGGGACAGCCTGGTAGCACAGGGAGTCACATGTGACTGGGATGCTGCAGGGCTCCCAGGCTGATGGGGAGCCTTGGGAAGCAAGCACATATTGGGAATACCCCAGTTTTGAAAACAGGAACATGGAAATTATTAAACTGAATGGCAAACTTGCAGGAGGACTTCTGTCCTATGTGGTAGCATGTGATGGTCATGGTGTGGGGGCATCACCTCATTGTATGCATAGGCAAAGGGGTTGCTTCCCATCTTACCAGAACCTGAAGGGTTCAGAGAAAAGGAAGGGACGGCAGAACACTGTAAAGCCAGAGGGATGCTGTCAGGGGACAGCCCGGCACCATTGGAGAAGGCTGAGAGGGAATCTAATCAATGTTTATAAATATCTCAAGGGTGGGTGTCAAGGGGATGGGACCAGACTCCTTTCAGTGGTGCCAAACAATAGGATGAGGGACAGCGGGCACAGACTGAAGCATAGAAGGTTCCATCCAAATATGAGGAGAAACTTCTTTACCTTGAGGGTGCCAGAGCACTGGAACAGGCTGCCCAGAGCGGTTGTAGAGTCTCTTTCTCTGGAGACATTCGAGACCTGCCTGGACACATTCCTGTGCCATCTACTCAAGGTGAACCTGCTTTAGCAGGTGGGTTGGACCAGATGATCTCGAGAGGCCCCTTCCAAGCCCAACCATTCTGTGATTCTGTAATGTCATTCAATGCAAGCATGCAAGCTGTACCCCTCTTCCAGTACAGGGAGAATTGTTTCCCAGAGGGGCCTTTGTCTCATGCAGGGTTGAACCCAACTGTGGCCTGAGCAGTGGGGCCGAGCAGCCATGCCCCACAGGTGAGGGGTTTAGCTGGGGAGCAGGGGGCACCACCGGTTTCTTTAGGCCACCCCACCATCTCCTCATTAAACCTGCACCTAGTCCTGCCTGGTCCCATCTTCTCCCTACACCAATGGTTCACGTACTGGAGGTCTGCAGTATGGACATGTCAAGAAAGAAAAGAAAGTGCTGGCATGACTGGTAACATTTGGAGCATTCAGATAGTAGCTAAATTCATATGACCATTAAAATTTAGATGACCATAAAATGCTGCTGTAATATGACTTGTGGCCATTTGGGAAGGATCGCCCAGTCATGGAAGATCCTGGGTAACGCTTTATAGGTCATAATGAAACAGATATAATAATTTGTTTATGAGCACAAAGTGTCTTGCTTTGTATTAAAGGAATTAAAGGAGATATTTTTCCAATATCTCAAATACTGCAAGGGAAAATGAAATACAAGAAGCTGAGTTTTGTTTTTTATATTTGTAATGGAGGTATATTCCGGGAATAAGTCTTTTAACATCTCTTATGATGAAATATTCCCCAGTGGGATCTGTCCTCACATGGATCTCATCTCAGTGACACAGATGAGGATACTGCACTCATAATTTAAAGTAAATTAAGCACAGACTTTTGACTGCTGGAAAATTGCCAGAACCGTGCTTGGTTGGACAAGCTTTGGTCACTGCTGTGCTACAGAATGCATTTCAGTTTCCTTTTGAACGTTAAACCTTAATGCTCCTATCAGAAAATAATTTGATTGGAAAATTAAAAATTGGCTGCTTGTTCCTTCCTAGAAAAAGGAATTAAAACTGAAGGGATTTGTCTGTTTCTTCAGAACAGAAAGAGTAACAGTTGGCATGTACTGATAAAGAAGGAAGTATTTCTGCTACAGAAACTTTTTTTTCTTTTAAGTATTCAGGCACACCTAATAAAAAGGCACATAAGAAGCAAAATAGAACAATCTGTTGTTATTTAACACTGCAAGTATTGTTGAGATACAAATACAGTTAAGTTTTCTCTGGTAACTAAGCAACAGAAGAAAATACCACTTATCTGAATTGCTGTTTATTCTACTGTTTTTAGCTCAGCAGTAGTGATTTTTATTCTCCATACATCAAACACAGAAAGAACAACTGTTTGTGGAATGGCTAAATTGTTTAATATACTCTTTGATACAGGGGAAAATTAGGCATCAGAATAAATGTCTAGGACTGCTATGGCTAGCCATTAATGACTTTTGATCTTCTCACAAATGTTTCAGTAGATTATATAACATAAGTAAATGTCCTCTATTGACTTAGGCAATTGTAATAAATATGGACTACATGAGGCATGAAATCAGAACATTTTCATTTCCAAAGAGTGCAAGTAGTCTCTCGTTCATGTGTATCGTCCAAAGGAGAAAGCACAAAGTAGCAATGCATTCTTCGGCACTTCTAAATGGAAGATATTTTTCTAGAGGTGTACATATTACCATCAGACGGATGGTTTCATTAAGATGAAATCTGTAGCAAGAAGTGCTCCGAGTCATAGTCAGACTGGACTTTTATATGGCTCTGTGCTTGTGTATACACACACTTGTGCACACTGTCTAAATGCAAAGCAACTGAACAAAACTCTTCCTGATCTCCAGAATCTCAGTTTGTAGCTAATGATTCAAATAAATTGTGGGACTGAAAGAAATGAAGTAAGGGGAAGTGTCAAACTTTGGGATGGGACGCCCAGAGGAGCTGAGAAGACTGAAGATGTTTGACTGAGCCAAACTATGTGCAGCAAGAACATTTTGGTCCCACACACGGGAACAACAAGTCCATCAGCAATCAGGATTCATTTTCTCTGTTCCAGATGGCCTCAGCCGTCTGTACTAGAGAGAATACTATCTGTGAAGCACAATGGAGCAGCTTCTAAAATTGTTTCATAGAAAGAAGTAATGGTTATATGTGACACCCAGCTACTATGAAGTAAACTGGGTAAAAACCCAAGCTCTGTTAAATCACTGCCAAAAACCTCTTCAGTTTCAGTGGTAACAGAATATTCACTGAAGGTGTTTTATGACAGAGTAGATAAACGGTAGTCAAGTTGGAAACCTCTAATCCAGATGCCAGTGGCATCTCAACTGTCTCTTCCAGAATATCTGACTCTGAGGTATTGCATCCTATTTGGAAAGTATTTTGGTGGCCCCGCTGCCTGCCTTGTATATGGGAGCAAGAGATGAGAAGAGTTTTTATTCACAAATTCAGGACAGGATATCACATTCCTATGAATTAAGGAGGAGAAGGAGTGACATTATTCTGCACACAAGAGAAGAGCAACTCATCCCCATCATGGACTCCTGAAAACTCACCTAGGTTCATGCTGGGTAAAACCTACACCTTGCTCCCGCAGGAAGGTATGAGGTCGATCAGCTGCCAGTTCCAGGGGAATGAACCCTGTGAGATTGTTTACATTCACTCCAGTTAATCAAGTAATGTTTGTAAAGCACTTTAAACTTGAAAGCACTCCTATAAATATTTGGTATTATCATGTAATTACACTACCACATCTCAATTAAATGCACAATTGGCCATGCTTTAATTGTGTAATTGAAGTGTCACCAGAAGTATTTAAAATATAGGTATCTCTGTTGATGGTAACCCTCCTCAAGGCTGATATGTAAAACTGGAGCAAAATTAGGATTTTTTGGTTTTGGAAACACTGGAGACACATTGTGTGATCAGAATGAATGTCTCTTTCCCTACAGCAAAAGTTTTTTCCACAACTATAAATATAAGTAACTGTTTTACTTCTGTTTGACTTGCATCTTGAACACTTCTCATGGGCAGCACAAGGACTAACCTGCTTTTCACTTTTTTTCCTTTTTCTTTTTTTACTTTGTTGCTTTCCCTCATTAATATAATGGAAAAAGAATGTCACTTGTAATCTTGTGTTGGATTTATATCCTTCAGGTTTATGCTATATCAATGATATGTTTACCATACTATGTGATGTACTGAAATGAATTGAAACAATTAAATGCTGAAGCGTTCTTCATTTCCTCCAGAGGGTAAAAAAAGACATTAAGCCTCAAATAACAATATATATGCTGCCATCTGATTATCAACAATATAGGAAGTATTGCCTCCTACTCCATTGTGATCATTCTGAATAGTAAGCTTGTTTATATCAGTGTTAACAACCCAAGCCCTAGTCTGGCTTTAAAAAAAAAAAAAAAAAAAAAAAAAAAAGAGTAATTTGAAAATAATAAGATTTTATGTCGCTTCTACATAGTACATTTTCTAGTCTTTTAACTGTAAGATATTTAGGAAATTTGGTTACTTCTAAACTTTTCTCCACTTCTCCATAAACTTAAGAACTATGAAGTTGTGTGTTGTTGTTTGGGTTTGTTTTTGTTGGTTTGTTTTTTTTTAATGGGGGAGGACTTAGAGTTTTTTCTGGTTTTTGTTTGGTTTGGGTTTTTTGCTTTTCTAATGAAATCAGAAACTTTAAAGGACTATCCTGTTTTATTAGATGAAGTAGTTACTTTATTAGATGGCAGTACTGTTACTATACTTCCTATTCCTCCTTTTTCACCATCTTCCTCTGGTGCTCTGACTCTTATTTCTTCAGTCCTTGTCATTTCTTGTCATGTCAATTAAAGGCTCTTTGGTGAAATGGATAGAGAGTTTTTTGTGTATATTTGTACAGTACCTGCACAAGACTGTAGTTGATGCCTCTAGATGCAACTACAACCAAAATAACAATATTTACATCTGCTCTTTCAGGTTCATTGACATCAGTTTAACAATGAACCTAAGATATTTTCCAATGCAAAGATGTCATTACTTCTCCCTGTACCTTTCTGGAATAACTGTCTGTAAGAGCCGCAACATGGGCTCACAGAAAATTGTGAGTTTCCACCAAAACAATACCAGAAGACCAAAATATAAAAACTCTTCAGGGCAGGAACTACCCCTGAGTGTGTCTGTATAACATTTGCTGACAATAGGATTCCAGTGAGGGTGTCTAAGGTGCAATTACATAATGCATATATATATATAGAATGGATGTGTCATTACTGCAGTGTAATCTATATTCGGAAACCATAACAAGAAAAGCACTTTGTCCCCTTTTTTATTTTTTAATTTCACTATGGGAAAAAAAGTGTCTTTGATATATGGAGCATTTTATGAGACCATCTTTTTATTTTAATAACTGCTAATTTGCACACCTAATGTCAATCCTGGTGCAATTAATTGTGGATGCAAATGAGAATGTTTAGCTGTCTAATCACCTGATTGTGCCTATAAATCAGTGACAGTAATTATGTGTGTAAATGCTCATTTCAGCCTGCAATTAATTTGGCCAAAATTGATAGGACAGAAAAAATTACCACCCTAGGCTGAAATTTGGTCCCCAGTGTGTAAAAAGAGAAAGAATCTTCCTCCTCTGCCTCTTGTGTCTAAATTGCAGAGAGATAAGTAGACAAAGAGCAATGATTCCCCTGTCCCCAATAACTCACTGCCAGAGTTCCACAATAAAGTGCAATGGGAGAGGAAATATTTCCATAAGGGTTCATTAATCACAACATATTTGCCATGCACAACCACTCCGCAGAGCAGGTAAAGAACCCTATGGAATGTTGCCTGGCACAGCATGTCATTTTCATAATAGGAAAAGTATTTTTTGCACAAATGCTGTAGCACTGAAGTTGCAGATGGCTCCGTTGGCAGAGCTAGAGCCTCCTGGCACAACCTTCGGCAGACAAAGCTACTTTCATTTTTTATAGCAAGGATTAGTGATAACTCAAAAGAAGGATGATGAAATTTTCTCTACCCACTATGTGCAATATTTCCAGGTGTGCCCTTTGGGAGGACATATGAGGCAGGCCAAAAGAAAACTCATCCAAAAACCAAACTACAGAAAGAAATGCAAGTCTTACCTGTCCCTTTTGCACTGCAGGACACTAATGGGAGGTCTAGGAACAATTAAACTGATTGTGATTGAGAACCTGGGTGTCCAACGAATGTTGTTAGTAGAACTGCACAGCAAAGATGCCTTTCCAGCTCAGTGGCTTCTTTCAGATCTGGGCAACAGGCCATTTCGCTCTGCCTAACCCTGAAGACATCAGAGACCCCCAGTTGTCCCATCATACTTTAACCTATCTAGACCTGCTCAGTGTTTTACGTGAGAGGTAGGGCTGGTGTTTGCTTAATGCACCTCCATGGTCTTAATCGCTGAGTGGTTCATTGCTGCTTCACTCCCACGTGGGACTTTGATAACATTCAAAGCCACCTGGTGTGATTTTAATTTAAATGTGAATTTAATGTGTTTTTCTTTTGTATTGCTATGATGTGCATTGTCAAGAGAAATGCTGCAGGCTCAGATCTGGACTGTCAGCTGTTTCTCTGTGCTATTCTCTGTTTTTGTTTGACACATATTCCTAAGTAAAGCTGTGGCTCTGTGGTGGTGTCTGAGCTGGGTACAAGGGTACATTTGGTACAAGGGTACATTTGGTACAAGGGTGCATTGGGTACAAGCACAGCAGTCATTCCTCACAGGGACAAGTGAGTCTTGTGCTGTTCTGCCAGTCAGGGGCCAAAAATCTTCTCATTGGCAAGGATACTGTCAGAGTTACAATTCAACAGGAGAGGGATGAAAGGTTGCATGCAGCCTATATAAAAAGAGGTTCCACAATTCACCATGCTCCACCAGCTATGAAATGGGTGTTAAGACATGGACTTGTGAAAAGGAGGAGAAATACTGAAATGTTCTATCTTAACCAATTTAAACAATTCATATTGGAAGTGGTTAAAATTTACTAACATTTTTCTTATTAGAAATTTATTTAAAAAAAAAAGAAGTGCTGTGAAAACATATGAAAAAGATCATAAGGAAATGCTTTCAAGACCAAGATGTGAAAGATATGGTGGAAAAAAGAGAAACAGAGATCCCTATCAGTTAGTAGCTCAACAGGACACTCCAGTATGATGCAAAATACCCTGATGCAAGACAATATCTTAATCTTCAGATTTTTTCGTTAAGTGAGATTGTTTTTTACAGCCAGCCTTAATTAGTTTTGAACTGAAATTGTAGTAGCAGGTTAGCAGCCTAGACTTTCTGATGCAGGATAACGGAGAGCAGATCAGAATAACAGAGCAGATCGAAGGCTGTGCAGAGTAGTCGCTGTGCTGTGACACTAGTGTGTCATGGGAGACTGCTGCAAGCTCTGCAAGGATTACAAAAAGCATCACAGCAGCCAGGTGGCTTGGCCATCAGAAAACATCCCTTATTTTCTAAAACCACTCATTGCTCCTGCGCCCACCAAAATCTATTTAAGAAGCTGGTCTCCAGGTGATTTTCCCCCTGCTTGTACTGGCCACCAGTGCTGGCACGTGCTTTCTGACCATTCCTTCTCTCATCTGCTGGTTACTACTGCCAGCAGCAGCAGCCTGTTGGGCTACTGGCTCCTGCTGCTTCTTAGTGCTGCTGCTGCACCGGAGCTAGTGTGGTGACTCACTTTCAGTCACCAAGGGAACTCACGGCCAGATCTCCTCTCCTCCTAAAATAGGAGCTCACAGCTTCATCTCCTCTCCTCCTAAAATAGTGAAACTATGACAAAAAGTACTATATATTTAGCAGTATCTGAAATATGATATTCAATGCATTAGATGGGTGGAAAAGCAAGACAATGAGCTCAGCCGTAGCAGGGCCCCAGGCTAAGACCAGCCCAAGCTTGCAGTGCGGGTGGTCTTCTGAGTCACACAGAGCTACACAGAAAGGAGATCAGTTTTTTGCAGGTTCTGAGCAGAGACCATTGCAGATTCAGCTTTTTTTACCCCCGTTATTTGAAAAACCTGTGAGGGAGGCCATATAATCAACACATCCCCCCCTTATATTTCAGTTCAGAAAACTGCATACTTGAAAAGAATACTATTTAAAAAATAAGACAATGCCAAGCTTTTAAAATGGTTTTATGAAGGCAAGTCTTGTCTTCAGTTTAGTTTGCTCTTATCACATCAACTATTATAAATTGCAGTACAATAATCCTTTTATATAAATGTTCGTTATTTTGAAGTACACTGAAAATATGTTGGTTATTTTCAAGCAGAAGCACTACCTGTAAAATATCATTCTGCATCTCTACAACCTGTCTCTTTTATTTCTAGGTATTTCCACACAATATACTTGGGTATCCGGAGTCGACAGAGTGGAGAGAATGACAGATGGCGGTTTTATTGGAAAATGGTGTATGAGTATGCAGATGTGAGTATGCTGCATTTGCTAGCCACGTTTCTGGAAAGCGCACCACAGCTGGTCCTGCAGCTCTGTATTGTTGTACAGACTCGTACACTCCAGGCTCTCCAAGGTAGGGGCTCATTTAATCTATTTGGTTTTTATCATTTTAGGAAGATGTAATTTCTATACATACGTATTTATCTTTCTTTCAAACTGCGGCGTGCCTTGTACTCCTGGCATAAGAGCAGATCTTGCCTGCAAGCTGCTATTAAGCTGTTAACAATGACTGTCAAGCAAGCCTGTGTTGCCAGAGTTCTTTTAGCCTTTCTTCTTGGCCCTGGGTTGTGGGTAGGATTTACAATGTTTAGCTTTCTGCATGTCCTTGTAATAGAAGAGCTCTTCTGATTATCCACTGGGCCAATGTGAAAATTGCATCAATCAAACTGTTGCTCTTCTCCCTATGCTTCTTTCTGTGAATGTTCAAAACCCTCCAAACTGCAGTAACGAGGTTCATATGGTATTATGCCAAACAGAAAATGGCACAGCAGAAAACAGCTATTCTGTGGAGAAAATGCTAGTGTCTATGAAATACATGTCCATCAGTTCTTGGCCGCGTTTATATTCCTTCAACCTCTGGGTTTCCTTCTAAGGTGGATGCTTTCAACAAGTGTCATTTCTTCTTTAAAATGGTACATGTATTCATATGTCCAGCCATAGGGGTTTTCAGTCAGTGACATATAAGACTATCTCCTGCATTTTTAATGCTGCTTTTGGCTACTTGACAGCTTTCCTTTTGTATTGCACCACAGTTCTGCATTATGGCTGCACGTGGGCAGCAATTATTGACAAGAGAATGAGGTAAATGAGAACTTGGGATCCAGAAGGTAACACAAACATCATGAGGAGGTGAGGAGTGAAGGGACGAAAGGAGGAAGAGCAGAGGAACAGAGGGAAGAAGGAAATGCAATGGTTTTGCCATTTATTTTTTAAAAATTACTCATGTTCCTGCCACTGTACAGGATAAAACCTTGTTCCAAGAAGATCTGCATCTAGTTAGCTTATTATGAGTAACATGCAGTGAGACTGATTGGGTGAAAAAGAACCAGGAACAAAGTGGGTAACAGTGTGAAGACCTTGATCCTGGCAAGTTTCCTGTGGATAAATCAGAGGCTTTTCCTTTACCTTCCCTTTGAACTGACATCCAATAACAGCTGTCCTGCTTCCTGTGTTTTCTGGTTTTGTTTCTTTAGAACTAAAACTCTGTCACCTTAAGGGGGAAAGAAACCCAGAGTTTCTATTTTAATTAGTTGGTGCTCTGTACAAGAAAGGTTGCCTAAGCACTTCCTACAGCTATTTGTCAAAACTATGCTGCCCCATACCAACCAGTCCAAACTATTATAATTCAAGAGAAGGTATAATTACTTCAAGAAACTTTGTCCCCCCAGAAAAAAAGAGAGTCCAGAGAGAGGTTTAGGAGAAGAACATAGCCAGAATACTGTATGGTCAGCTGTAATTTAACTGTCTTCATAAACTATTAATACAGAAGGACTCTCGCCCTCATTTTAGTACAATAACAGGTCTGTCTATGAGAAATGTGGCTGGCAAGTAGGCACTAAGCCTGTGATGTACTCTGCAAGTGGTTGTTAATTAGAGAAAACCTGAAATGCTTCAATTTAAAAGGCAAAATTGGTTCCTGAAGCCTGCAATCAGCTCTGTGAAATCTATGTATCAGAAACCAGAAATGAATAAAACTATAATTACGGATTTCAGGTGAGAAGGCTGAAAATATTTACTGATCCTCTCTTCCCCCATTCTCTTCCATCTTCCAAAGAGAAAAGGCTACATTTTTAAAAAACTAAAATTAAACAAGGTTGTAGCATTTTCTTAAACAGCAGTACCATTATATTCTCCTGATGAAAGCTAATACGTTTTAGTACATTGCCAGCTGTGAAAATTCTTTTTGCGTTCCCTCTCCCTTTCTAAAGAAGTGTTAAGGATAATGCATTGCGCTATAGAATGGTAGATTTGCTGTGCAGCTGCATAAGGAGAGCATAATTTCTCTCTGTGATATCATGCTACAACTGGGAGTTTTAAAAGGTCTAGCCATAAGGTATATGCTTCAGCTAGCTGTCCACTCACTGAGCCTGTTATAGAGATTTCTAACATGGATCAATACACAGAGTGTTTGATTGATTTTCTTTGTCTAGGGAATGCTACTTGGTTTTTATTATTGTTCTTTTAGTTTTCTGTCCCACAGGACAAAGTTATCATGACAATTGATAAGTGCCATCACTTTTCCACGTTCTTAAAAGTGTACTTCTATCACTAACCACAAATTTGGCATAGGAAATGAGTGATACTGGAAATGTCTTGGTCTATAAGCAGGGTATTTCTAACATCAAGCCATCAATAACCACAAGAAAAACTGTTAAATATATTATTTATGAAATTGTATATTTTCCATTCCAAATGCACCAAAATAGCATCAATCCCAACAGGAGAATGCTGTCAGTGTGACTGAAGAGTCCCTGTTTTGTAGTGGGTATTGGCTAGGTGTATATTATTTCTTATTTCAGTTCTTAAGCCCTACTAATCAAGGTAAGAATACAGGCATGTATTATACATACAACCTTATCAAGACCAAGAAGGATCCTTCACCACAAGGAACCTTCAGCGCTTACCTGGGCTTCCCACACATAAACTGAAAAACTGCAGTGTGAACTTCCAGCAAGGATTGTGTTCCCCTGTACTGTGGGTGCTGCAGCAGAACGTTGCCGATGCAGGCCATAGACAGTCATTCTAGAGTGACAGCTCTCATCTGCTTTGGCACTCAGAGAAATCTGACTATTGATAAAACAATACCTACATTGGTATCTAAAAATCTGATTCTTCTTTAACATTTCATCAAAACTGGCATAGAGGCAATGATCTTTCTTATTCTGCCTACAACCAGCAGCCAGGTCCCTCCTAGAGTGGAAGGAGTGAAACAGCTTGTGGGGGAAGCTGATGATTTCTCAGTGCTGATTCCTGAAGACAAACAACTTCAGTGTGATGCTGGACTGAGCTGGTGCTGTGCTAACTCCCCTATTACCTCCACCTCTTCCACCTTGGTGGTTCCTTTGATTTTGAAGAAATATCAACTCTCCAGAAGACAGATGTGCCTTCAAAATAAGTAATTCCTCAGTCTTTCCCTCATGGGAGTCTGTTTCACTTCCTTTCTCTTCATGTGCTACAAGGGCAGAAGTCCCAAAGTCCCACAGCAACTTTTATGTTGAGCCAGCAGCACCTCCAAACTGCTTTGTCTTTTGGTTTGGTTTGGTTTGGTTTGGCTGGTTGTTTGGGAGTTTTATGCCCTTTTTTTTTTCTCCTTTTTTTTTTTTCTTTTCCTTTTTTTCTTTTTCCTCTCTCATGGTTACTCTGTAGGAAAGTAATCTCCAAAGCAGCTTCATGATGGGAGTCACTAGCTTCACCAGTCCTGTTCTAGGTGGAAACTGTATGAGGAATGAGACAGCTCTGCACAAGGGGGGAGCAGTGGCAGAAAGCCCAGTGAAACTACTGATGCTCATCCTGCATCCATCTGCAGGTGAGCTCATTCAGCTACCAGAAACAGTCTAACAGCAATAGCCTGTAGGCCAGGCTGGGCTAACTGATTTCAGTAGCAGCCTACATACACCAGCTGCCTAAAACTTCTTGTGAACCTGGGACGTTCAGCAACCAGGTCCTGCACTGGATCTACCTCGAAGTCACAGGGAGCCAAAATACTGGAGTTGAAAGTGTTTGGCTTATTGGATAACCCAAATAAATTCAGAAGGCTGTAAGTGATTCCCTCAAAAATGCCTCCGCTCTTCAAGCCATTTAGCAAATAAGCAGTAGTTTCACAGTCTTTGCTATAAAAACAAACACTTCCACAATAAACTGCCTTATACCAAGGATGAAACAGGTTTGCTGACACAGCAAGATTAGTCTAAAGGCTACAAGACCCTTTCTTGGTTGGGTCTCTAGACATCCAGCGTAATGGCCACATCCCACTACATTTGCTCTGCTGACTTAACAGTTTTTAGGACAGACAAAGTCATCAACAGATCTGGACTGGCAAGATGGCTCAATGTGGTTACTCTCCATTCACTTGAAGCCAACTTAACCTGCAGGTTGCCCCTGAAAATCTTTTATTTAATCATGGGGAGTACTGACAGCACCTCACCCAAGCTCCCATCACATCACTGGCATTCCCATGCTGCACAATTATTTTCCCTGTTACTAACCTGGTTGAAGCTCAGTGGTATCCAGCTGTACTCCCCAGGGCAGAGGTTGTCACACAACTGGGTGGGTAGGTAAGATCAGGGCTGTCCCTTCTTCTGGCACATCATTTTGGAATCATGCCCACAGACTGGCAGTCATCCCTTGGCACTCTCCTCTTACTTCCTTCAATTTTCCCACTATGCTGTTTGATTTTAGAAAGACTTCCCATGTTAAAATTAGTAAAAATCAGCAAGCAAAAAATCCTGCTGATCATCGGATTGGAAAGAGACTCCTATCTCTTAGCTTGTGGTTACTGTCATCTGACTCAAGGGCATGGTGTTCTAGCTGCTCCTAGACGAGCAGATAGACAAGATTACTCCCTGGATTTACCACAGATTTCATTATTTATGCTATATTAATTAACAGATTGCTTAAATTATAGATTAGCTTCTCATTCCTGTTTACTGCATATTATGCTGGCTAGTCAGCACTTGACATTTTTTTTTTCTTTATCAGCCCCTGGGGGGGATTGTTCTGGCTTCTCCATACAGTACTATTAATCAAAGTCTCTATCAAACTTTAATCAAAGTCTAATCAAAGTTTATATCATACAAAGCTGCAGTTCTTAATATAGACTGACAGTAGTGCAGAAGCAAGATGAGAAGTTCAGAACAGTTTATAAATTCATTAAATTTCATTGAAGTCACCACACTCTCATAGAGCTCCTGGATTCTGCTGAAACTGCATTTCCATGAAATCTCCCTGGCCAACCATTTTCCCATTTTCTACCAGCTCTGTTGGAAACTTCTACACTGTTTGTATGCTGACACTGCAGCCAGCATACAGGAGTTCACAGTGCCACCAAACATTGCTCTCCAGTCCTTCTACTCCAAATAAATTCCAGTTCCTGCCTGAGCTGAACAAGGTCAGAGACTTTCTGGCAGTTTATGACATGGCTGATAGGTCCTAACTTTATCTGGCAGAAGGAAATTATGTGTTAGCTAGTTCATTAAAAAAATCCTCTGCCAAAGCTCATTCTCACGCATCAGGAATTCAAATTTTTTTCATATAAGCGCAATGAACTGAAATTCATTTAAATCTATACATTTTTTTTGTGAGGACAACACTATGCTTTCACATAGCTTTTCTTTTTTTTTGTGACCTTCACAGTAGTTTCGGATTGCTCTGTAAAGTTCTGCCTACATTTGCAGTGCTCTTCAAATTAAAAAAAATAATAATAATTCTGATGTAAAATATTATACAATTCAATATGTATTTGTATGGAAATAAGGTGCGGCACTTGAGTTCTGGGCAAGCTGCCACTGCTTTGCTGTGCGCTGTCAGGGTTCTGCACCACTGCAGCCCAGCACCCAGACTTTCCAGAGAGAAAGAAAAGCAGAGGAAGCAATAGTCACAGATTCTGCCTACAACTTGGAAAAACAGATTTTCAGTGACAAAGCTGAACAAATACGATATACTATGGAGTAAATGTGTCTTCTGCAAGTGACTTTTAAACTGGTCTGTAGGCTCCTTTGCAAATCTTAGAATGCTATCTTTCACTTATTAGGACAGAGCCATCACATTAGCACACCCTTGCTCCTGATAGGACAGGAGAGGACTTCCTGAAGACAATCATATAGTATAATCCATTTCATAACCTGATTAGAATCTTAAAACTAGTTATACCCTTTGTATCTAATACACCAGTTGGAAGTTTAATTCTCTGATTGATTGAGACCTGCTGCTGCTGTCCTGCCTTTTTAATTTCATCAGCAGTCTGCCCCTTTTCATTTTTGTGCCATCCCTGTTTTTACACTCGTTCCCTAAGGAAATTAGGTTCATGTGATTATATAGTCCATTTCTGTCCTTCAGTCATGACTTTTAAGAACTTCTGATCCATTGCACTATTTAAATCAATATAAAAGAACAGCTAACATCTCAAAGATAATTGTGCTTCTTTAAATGTTGTGAAAAAGGCAATCAAGGAAAAAAAAAGAAAAATGAGAGCTTTCACGAAAGGGAAAGCAAGGCAGCCTTCAACTGTTAGTCTTTTTGTTAGGCACCAGCCACCAGTCAGTCCAAATATGCATCCTTCCAGACATGGCATTGAACGGCTCTCCCGTGCCCGGTGGGACTATTATGACAGACGGATGGGATTAGGGAATAAGAGACACTTTGA
Source organism: Nesoenas mayeri (assembly GCF_963082525.1). Taxonomy (NCBI): domain Eukaryota; kingdom Metazoa; phylum Chordata; class Aves; order Columbiformes; family Columbidae; genus Nesoenas; species Nesoenas mayeri. Next base: position 41,950,258 of record NC_137543.1, on the reverse strand, counting down.
TGGGGAAATAAGAGTCATTCCTCCTGCTGCACATTCTCTCATCTCATGAGAGGTTCTGCATTCCCTTGATTATCTTCACAGACTTTCCCCTCATCAGTTCCATTCTGAATTCATCTTTGGTGAATATGGATGACCAAGGCTGTACAAGAGTACTCCAGATTACCTTTCTTCAGAGCTCTCATATTTCTCATGGCAATATCTCACTAAGTACAATCTAGGATTGTAATTCCCTGTTGACTCAGTCATTGCGGAGGTGAATTCTGGTTATTTCAAGATCCTTTAAAACACCCAGGCTCTCCTGGTGTCATGTCACTCTGATGAGGCTTCAATTACATTAAAAAAAATATTAGCAACTAGATACACATGATTAAATTTCATCTCATTTCTACTTTTCTAGCCTGCAAGGTACTTCTAGTTTTTCCACATATCACCCTCCTTTTCTACATTGATAATGTCTCCTAAAACCTTATTTGTATATTGTCTTTTAAAATCAGGGCCATTAAGAGAAATATTCAGACAAGATCGGTTCCAAGGGTAATCAGTACTGAAAAAAAAAAATAGTAATCCTATTTCAACACAAGAATTTCTCAATAGCATTTCAACATGATTCTGTAGTGTCTTTCTCTACCTAGTTCCTCTATCTGCCTTACCTATCTTCTACTAATCCTCATTTTCTCAAGCTTCATCAGTACTTTCCCATTAGCATGGCAATCATCATTCTGCCAAAGTTTTGATAGATTAAATCTGCCACATTTTATTTGTTGAGAAGGGGGCTATAAAAGAAAGATTTCAAGTTAGCTGAGCTTCTGTGGCTCTCTTATGATCTGCTTTTTTGTAGATATCTGTTATTTTTCATCTTCCTTTCTGTTTACCTTAATTTGCAATTAGTTTTTTCCTTTAAAAGCTACTCTAAATCTTTGTATTGTATTGAAGCCTGTACTGTAGACCTGTTTTAGCCAGGTAATTGTGAAATGCCCCAGACTGCCTCTTTTCCAGTCGCATGGCACCAGTTCTGAGTGGAGAGACTTACTCAAGATGCTTCTCACCAGAAGCAAGATTTCATACATCAGCTTTTTTTGAATCCTGAAGCAGAGGTTTTCTGGTTGCACTGGGTAAAAACAAGGAGCTTTGAGTTTTGCTTCCACATAGTAATGCAGATTTCCTTTCTGATCTCATTTCTTATCAGCTGGCTCTGTCTCTGAGCCTTTGTTTCAAGAGCCCTTATTGAAAACTGACCTATAAGGCACAGCCTTTACTGCTAATCATCCAGTTTCCATTTCCACCTAGGCACCATTTTTGAGGTGGGTTTGTGTACAGCTAGTTTTTGAGACTTTTTCCAGAATTCTTTGCTTTGTAGGGTTTAGAAGCTCCAGAAGTTCTTCTGTGTTTTGCCTTAAAGAAAATCTGATTCTCTTCCACAGAGAAATCCTCGAACAATTAACTTCTACTGCCTTCACATATTTCTTTAAAATTCTGATAAAATTCTAACAGATTTATTTTTGTTTATCCCTCCATTTTATCTAAATTAAACCAACATTCATGTCATCTGATTCTGCTTTTTACAATTAGCTGTCCTATAATAACCTCAACACCTTCTGTAACTAAGTTTAGAAAGAAGCCTCTCTGCTTTCTGTCAGAAAATCTGTCAGTTGTCACACTCCAGAATATCTGGGCTGCCTTCAGTAGCATGTGTTCTCTGGTGTATATCTTAGAAATCAGAGTCTGCCATAAAGAGGCAATTCTCTGCAGAATTTCTCCCTGTAATAACCGTTTGAAGATCTCTATCCATATCCAAATTTAACTCTGGAATTCTACAGCAGACTCTCAACAACTACCCACTATCTTTCCCCAAAGTAATTTTGTATGCAAACAGAATCTGTTTTATTGGGGATCCCTTTCTGAAACATCAGCCTGTCATTCCATTCACATGAACTACTTTTACCGTTATTTCCATCTTTTCTGAATACCAGCTCCCCTTCAATACCTGTTTCTGGGAAGTGATCACAAGTCCATGATGTTTCTGTAACTCTATAGTTCTCTTTATAACCCTATAGTGCTTTGTGTCCTGCACCAATAGCTTTATTTCCTCCTTTTCCTGGTATCCTGTCCCCTGTCCGTTCATTCATCTATAGGAATGATACATCAATCTAACTTGTAAATGCAAAAGAGGAAATGTATGCAACATGGCAGGTATTGTCAGGAAGATAAAGAGCTGACAGCGATTATGTTGTTTCTTAGCACATCTAGTCCAAACCCTGCTTGAAGCAGGTCCATGTTCAAAGACAGATCAAGTTCCTCAGGGCATGTCTCTTTGAGTTTTGTGGGCTTCTGTGCATGGAGATCCCACAGCCTCTCTGGGTGAACTGTACCAGGGCTCACCACCCTGTGAAAATTTATTTTCTTACAGCAAATCAAAACTTCTCTTGCTGAGATTTGGGACCATTGCCTCTTGCCCTTTGACTGTGAGCACTGAAGAAAAGTTTATCTGAGTTTTCTGTACAATTCCCCTTTAGGCAGGAGAGAATGGCAATTAGATCTCTCTGCTTCACACCTCTCTCTCTGGGCTACCCAAACCCAGCTCATGTGCTGTGTGCTCCAGCCCCTGACCACCTCGGTGGCCCTCCACTGGCCTTGCTCTAGTTTGTCAGTGTCTTTCCTGTAGTGGAGGCCTAAAATGATATAGATATGCAACAGTTTGCCTTTGTAAGTCTTTTTGCAGGTCTTCTCAGCCTGCCGAGGTCCCTCTGCAGGGCAGACTTGCCCTCCAGCCCATCAGCTGCTCTCCTCTGATGGGTCCAGGCTTTAAGATCATTATGAGTCTGGAGGTATTGTGAAGAGAAATTCCTTACTGTTAGGGGTAATTAAAAAAAAAAAAAAAAAAGAAAGAAAGAAAAAAAAAAACAACACAAAATTACTTTCAGGTTATCTACAGGTTTTTAAATTTAATAGTGGCTTCACAAGCCTGCTAATATATACATAGTGGTAAGGACAGCCTGAGACACAAAGTAGTACATTTAATTTCTGCAAGCGTGATATATTGCCTACACACTGCATTTTTTTTCTGTTGGGGAATGTCAGAAAGTTAGTGGCATATCCTTCTGTTCTCTTTTTGTTGTGATCAAAGCACATTTGCCAAACAAATTCGTAGTTTCATTTTGGGTTACTATGTTTTCTATGAGTGCTACTTTTGTTCAGTGGTGGGAAAAAAGTGATGCATGCTTGGCACAGAAAAAGCTATCTTGTGTCTAATATAGAAGTGAGAAATTTCAGTCGTGATGTGTCTTACCCAAAGACTGCTCAGTACTGCAAAGATAAGAATTAACTTGAAGTCTTCATCAGGCAGTGGCCTTTAAAGCTCCAGTCTGAGAGATTTACTCATCTAGCTTTAACCCAAATACATAGATCTGAAATTTTCTTGGGCATTTTCTGTGTTGGTCCATGATATATCCCATCCTTATTTATCTTGTACCTTTTGGCCTATCTACAAAGTTTACCAGAAGAGTAATCCTTTCTGTTGAGAGTGATTTTAGCTGAAAGTTGCAGGTCAAAGTGGGACTGCATGTTCTAAAATGTGTCTTCTATGAGGTTCAAGTTTAGTTGTATACAGGATTTAACACAGGTGATGAAATTACTGGTGGAATTAGTATCAATAAATTATTTTATAGATATTAGCATAAACTAGGTGAATATTGAACTGCAAATATCAACACAACCCATTGAATTCATTTTCTGCACAGAGTTTTGCAAGTATCAATGAACAGCCAGTGCTATAGTGAGACTCAAGTGAAAAGTCCATTCTGGCAGAGCAGGTTGGGTCACTGCTGTGGTTGCCTTCTCACTGGAGTCACTGGAACTGCTTTCACCAGTAAAAACTATTTACCAGGCTGGGGTTTACAGGAACATTGTTTTACAAAAAAGTATTAAATAGCTCTGTTTTATGTTAGACTTGACATTCTACCTAACCTAATGGGGATACAAACCTATTAAGTATGTTTTATTAGTTTTGGGTTTTCTTAACTAAATTATAATGAAAATAAATTTCAAATCCTTTTTTTTCTTTGTCCTGTGGGTTTTATTTCTTGTAGTGCCAGTTAATAAAGTGGTAAAATATATTCCATTTTCTCTATATAATGAATATCATTGAAAAACAAATCATTAATGGCTTTTGTGTTACAGTTGAAGCAAGAATTTCTAGTTTTAGTTTTGAGTGAGACATTTAGTGTATTGTTTGTGCATGGGTGGCCAGTGTGCCCTCGTGAATTAAACAGCCTGGGCAGGAAGAATCTTCATGATATGAGGCTACCAAATCACTATTGATCGCAGCCCATTACATTTAATAGACACTGTGTCTGCAGGCTCTTTCCCACCCTGTGGGCTTTTCAAGGTGCAGAGGAATTATTCAATTCTCACTTAACTGACCAAAAACATGAACTGAATCCTCCCTCTGTGTGGCTTTCCTGGCACAGCCACCAACAGTCCCCTGTGCCACCCTCCAACAGCCCCCTGGGACTATGGCAGGGTTTTGCAGGAGCTCTGGCAGCAGCACCCTCCTGGAGCACCCACCCAGGAGGACCCAGCAACCCTGTGGTGGGATCAGAGAGTGGCTGAGGGACCAACTGAGAGCACCCCCAGGTGCTGGGCACTGGGGCCACACAGTTTTTGGGACTCACACGTGGCAGAGATCAGCTGCAGCAAACCCTCTTTGCCAGCTGCTGTATCGCTCTGAGCAAGGCTGCTGCCATGTCCCCGCTGGTGGGGACAGCCGAATGACTCACGAAAAACATCCTGATTCGCTCCAGTTTTCAGTCTGTGACATTAAATAAACTAACCCCCATCTCAGCTTACTGTGCTAAAAACTGCAGTAGCTCAGGGGCTGCTTCGTGAGCCGTGCTGTCGTCCCCATCACAGGGGCAAGCGAATGATGGGGTGTACCCCTCCTCCAGCCATCTGCTGCCACCCTCACATCAAAGTCCTCAGAAAGCTTATGCAACTTCAGACTGTTTTCAGGTTTTAATGAGTGCCTTCGGTGCTCTCATATATTCTCTTTCCTGCTCTGTGTAAAAACGTATTGAGTGGTTCATTATCAGTGGAAAGGTGGATAGATAGGAAAGAGCTGCTCGTGCACCCTCTAGTTAAATTGGATCTTTCCCAGGTCTCTCATGCCACAGAGAGGTGTTCAGAGCTCATTTTGAACTTCTAGGTTAGGCACTCTTGGTAATGAAGCTTAATAAGTAAAATGCCCCAAAGCCATAAAAAAATGAACTCTGGTCATCTTCTTGATCCTGACCCTAAGTGGCATGGCAGCATTTATTCTCTGGGTGCTCATGGCATCTTCGCATCCCTATTACCTATATATATCACAAAACATAACTGCTTTCCTTGGCAAATGATCTCATTGCTGGTTTTGCTCAGCAGAAAGAGGCAAACATGAATGTAAGTCCAAGGCAAACTGAAAATGGCTTCCTGTGTCTTTTCTTCAGACCCGCTGTAGTCCTAGCAGATCTCATAGGCACGCTGTGAGACCACAACTCTCATCTAGAGGATTTTAATCAGATATTTTCACCTACAAGCACAATAGAAACTAAAATGATTTGCAGTAAAAAGTGATTCTTCCTGGTGATGACTTTTTAAAATAATTTTTTCTTGGCATTTCTTTAAAAAGCTTGATTTTACTTTCCACTCTGATGTAGTCCATTTTGGTTTGAGGAGCTGTCTCGGAAGAGTCTGAAGGTGTCTTGAATAGTGATTCAGCAGGTAAGAAATGAGCTCACAATCATGTCCTCGAGAAAAAAATATGAAAGATGTTTTCTGCTTTTGATGGGTTTTTTTTCAGTCTTTCAATTTCACTTCCTTGATAATGAGGGTAGCAGAAGAACTGGGAAAACAAGTTGGAAAGAGTGCGTGATGCAGCCGTAGACCTGACTGACTCATTCTCCACACCTGCTTTGGGGTGGTTTACTTTCAGCTGCCTCAATGCCCTTCCTTGAGATGCAGAGTGGTGCAAGCAAGGGCGGAATCAGGTCTTTGGCTTTGCAGCGGCAGCACATCGCGTGGCAGCATCCTTTGGAGCCAGATGGGTTTTCTGAGCAGAGCATAATGGGCTGAAATTGAATTGATATTTTAAGCTAACAAATGTTTAGATCAGAGAGGCTCACAACACAGACGCTTACAATACTGGGCTGATTGCAGCATGACAGAAGTAGCTAAATGCTGTAATGGGGAAGGTGGTGTCAGCATTTCCCTTCTAAATTTCAATTCTCAATGACTTCAAGCAGCTGTAAAAATTCACTTTTAGCTGAGACTTGAACAAGGACATGGGCCAAGACCCAGAGCAATCTAAAAAGGGATCCCAGTTCATCTCTGCATGAAAGGCTTCCCAGTATGTAGTGCTTTTACTTACTTCCCAGTAAGTAAAAGCTTAAATGTAAGAAGGTAACAAAATCTGCTTTCCCGCAGGTAGGGTCCTGTGTTTGTTTCTGAAGCTGAGATGGAAGTGAGGCAATGAGAATGAGCAGAGTTTTGAAATAGCTCTTCTGAAAAAATCAGCTGGATTAAATGTATAGAGCTGCAAGTGATCTCTGGGAAAGCACAACCACTGTACTTCACCTAACATGAAAGCTAAAGGACTAGTAAATTGAACAGTGGCAAAGTCAAAATTGTGTATTGAGAAAGCGCTCTCTTTAAAGCATTAGCCTGTATAAGGTATCACTTTGTCATAAAGTATCACTGAGGACGAGCAACCTGTCAAAGTGACCAAGGACTGAAGAACTTTTTTAAAAATAATAATAATAATAATCAGAATTGTAACAGCGAATGCTTACAATCCATCCATTCTGGAGGTATTTACACTCTTGTATCTTTCAGAATTTTAAGTTTCCTGAGGCAGAAAAAGGCCTTTTCTTCATGGCAGGATATTCTTGAACTGTTGACTGTAGAATTTCTTATACCTTGCAGTGTAGCGTCTTGCACTAGTTGTTATCAGTAACACCAGTAAAGTAGCTGACCTGCAAATCCAGTGCAGCTGACTACACTTGGGGAACTATTCTGCACCGTAGCCCTTTTTCTTCTACTCAAGGTTTCATCATTAGGGAACAGTCACTGAGACCAAGTTTTTTCGATTATGCATTCAGAAGTATTTAAACTGGCTCTGCAGAACAAATCAAACAGATCAGACTTTCAAAAATATCTCCTGTTTTGACAGTCTTTATATCTGTACATACTGTGAACTGATTTCCAGATTTGATGCTAACTAGAGAGTTCTTTATGCAGCATTAGAACAGAAGAGACAGATCACTACATATACACAAGCTGAAAGGATTGCAAGGTATCATAGAAGATTATTAGACAAATATCTTAACATGACCAATTTGTAGAACAAAGTCCCCAAGTAAAAGAGTGTTGTGGTTTAACCCTAGCTGCCAGCTCAGCCCCACACAACCACTCATTCATCCTGTACCCCAGTGGGTCAGGAGAGAGAGTCGGAAGAGTAAAAGTGAGAAAACTCAGGCATTAAGACAAAGACAGTTTAATAGGTGAAGCAAAAGCCACACACACAAGCAAAGCAAAACAAGGAATTCAATCAAGCATGTGTCCAGACCTCTCCAGGAAAGCCGGGCTCTATCACATGTAATGGTTTCTTGGAAAGGTAAACACTCTAACTTTGAATGTCACCCCCTTCCTTCTTCTTCCCTCAGCTTTATATGCTGAACATGGTGTCATATGGTGTGGAATATCTCTTTGGTCAGTTGAGGTCAGCTATTTCAACTGTGTGTCTTCCCAGGTTCTTGTGGCACCCCCAGCCCCTTCACTGGTGGGGTAGGATGAGAAGCAGAAAAGGCCTCAACTCTGTGTAAGGCTGCTCAGCAGTAATGAAAACATCCCTGTGTTATCAACACTGTTTCCAGCACAGATCCAAAACATAGCCCCATACTAGTTACTGTGAAGAAAATTAACTCTATCCCAGCCAAAACCAGCACAGAGAGAATTCCAGTGAAAGACCTGCTGGCAAGACTATGGAAAGATGGTTCTCAGACATCAAATTCCTGGTCCCAAGAACTGTATAGAAAATTTTGCTAAATGTCTTCACAGCCAAGTCTGAAAGGTGACAAGACAAAGATCTGAAGTCTGGGGAAAGCTGGAATGTGAAGAGAACAGCAGACTTTTAGGTCAAGTCTTTCAGACACTATTTTGGTTTCTTCCTGTAACACACTAATAACCTGTTACTTTGAAAAACACTATAAAAATTTGGTATCTAAAGTTTGGAAAAAGGATCCATAATTAAGCACATAATTAAGCACAGAAATAGGTAATATGCTTTTCAAATGGATAAGCATTTGTTACTTCAAACAGTTTGCAGTTCTGCGTTTGTAAGTATGTTATGACTGCAGAGGAATTGTCTATATACCTGTTGACCCAGATGACAGCTTGCTCCATTGAAAATGTGAAATCATGTAGTGTTAAAAGCCATGAACATATTTGTGAGTGCCTTTATGATGTCCTGTGAAATCACTAAGATTTTGTAATCTCGTGACTGATAATAATTCAGTCACAAGGTATTCTGCATCTTATAATGCTGTCTTGATTCCATTAATAAGCACCATAAAAATCATTATTTGATTTAGAATATACACATTTCTTTAAAATACAGAGTTGTCTGAAGCCCAATTAGATTTTCTTTCATCTTTCCTTGTTTATTGAAGTATCTCATGTCCATCAGACTGCAAACTTACATATAAGTAGGTCTATGTTTTTGCTGCCTGAGGAGACAGCCAAGAGGAACAGAATCTTTCCTTAAGAATAATATTAATTAACTAATAGTTAATTTTTTATTGCTTCCCCTGTATGGACACAAGAACATGCATACAAATTCATTAACACCTCACCAGTGAGTGCTAAAATGTTTATTAGTTTTTTGCATTTGATGCTGGTTCCAGTTAAGCACTACTGCCCACACATTCCTCCTCTGGCTTATTAATGCACAGTGATAAATACTATTATTTCCTCCTCTTTCCTGTCCTCCCCTTCATTCCCCCTCCCAAACACACTTTCCCTCCCTGTCATTTGCAGAAAGTGCTAGTTTTAAAGACAGTGTCATAAATTTTGAAGAAAAGGGAGGTGACACTTTTGAATAGTATTTCTATTGTCAAAATGAGATGCTTTAGCTGCTGAGTGTCTTTGTGTACAATCTTTAAAATATGTTCAACTTTCTAAAGCCATTACAAAGGTTGTAATGGTAGAACTCACAGTGTGCTTTCATCACGACCTGTACCAATAGTTAAAGGAATGTCAGGTGTAGTATGAGAAGGAATAAATTTGTTGGGTCACCAAACTCACTCTCCTGCAACAAAACACCAAGAAACTAATAAAATAATACTAAGCTACAAAACAAACAAGCAAAAATAAAAACAAAAAAAAAATCAACAAAAATTAGCAAAATGTCATCTGTGTCTAAAGAAAGGGAAGAATAGGCAAACTTCCCAGAGTGGTTCCTGCATTTGTGTGTGTGGACGGACTCAGGACTGAGATTAGAGATTTCTGGGGAAACAGGCACTAAATCTGTATTGTTCTCCAGCATGTTTCTTGTGCCCACCTCTCCTTAATCAGGACAGTGAATTCAGCCTGCACATGAATGTCCTAAAAGCTACAAAGGCTTGGCAGAAGTCTGCATCTCTTCTAACATTTCCTTTAAACAATTGCAAGAAAAGAAATAAGAAGTTAAAAAAAGTAGTAGTTAAGTGCATGATCATAAATTCCTCTAGCCAGTGTGTTTCCATGTCCCAGTAAGCTTCAGGGTTTCACTAGGGAATACAAATTAAAACTGACTGCAACAGTTGGCTCTAGATTTTGTTGTCAGGGAGCAGTGTACATTTTCTTTAGTGCCTGGTTTCTGCTGTCTTTCTGCTTAATAGATAAAGAACAAAAGGAAGTAAGGAGGCAGATCAAGAGAGCATGGCATAAAAACTAAAATATGCTAAAATTATGCCTTTTGGTTGGCACAAAGTGCTGTAACCTGAGGATTCTGAAAAGACAGATCTAAAATAGCAGAAATATGCTGTTCTGAGAGGGGAAGAAGGAGGCGAACAGGTAAAGGCACTGGCCACCAGAGTACAAGCACTTAACTGACCCACTAAACCTTAACTTACATTTTAATTCTCATCCCTATGAAAGCTTCTCTCAGAGCCCTTGTGAGACATTGTGGGACTAAGTCCTTCTGCAACCGTATGCTGAAGAAAAGCATATGGCCCACATCTTTTCTTCCAGAAAAGACAGCTTTCTGGAATGACTGCAACACCAGCACCATGAGCAGCAGGTACCCAGCCATCACACCAGCCTTCAGCCTGTATCACACCTTCACCCTTGCTCAGCATGACCCCTTGACATTTATTCCAGCCTGTTTTGTTGTCTGTCAGAATTCAAGCTATCTCCAGTGAGCTTGCTTTAACAACGTTCTCCTTTCTGTTCTCTGTTTGGATGGGGTCTTGGTTTTATTCCATTGGTTTCAGTGGGCTTTTGATTCATACCTTCTTATAGATACTGCTCTGCATATCCAACTCTTCTTGTCAACAGTGGGAGTTTTATGCAAAAACATGTATAGTTAGGTCAACAGAAGAGAAAAGCTTTGTCCTAAGCTATATATTCCTCAGCCAGTTGTGGAGGAAAACTTGCCTGATATCAGCACCACACCAAACTGAGAGATGCCAACTGTCTCTATATGCTCCCTAGGTTCCCATGTGAAGAAATCATTGGAAGCTGCTCAAAAAAGTGACATGGTTTTTTGTATTTTTTTTTTAATTGAGAACATCAAGTGTCAACTATATCCTGCTTACACAATACTGATACAATTTATGGCCCAGTACTGTAATCTCTATCATCAACTGCCATGGGAGCTGCCTGAACAATGAGTCTTTATTATGTGTCGAGCATTTCATACCATCTGTGTCCCAGAACACTTAACAGAGTTAGATAAAACAGTCTCAGTAAATAACAGCAGAGAATAAATAAATTTAAAAGGTTTAGGCAAAGGCAAACAGAAATAATTCAAACTCTTAGTCAGACATGCAGCACACAGCAGTAAATGATGCCCTGTACTTCTTTCAAAAGTACCGAGAAATTAGAACAATTTGGTGGGGTTTTTTTTCCCATTTTCCCTCTGAAATACTGATGCTACTGCTCAAGAAAACTAAAGATAATTAGTGTCATAAACAAGCAGCCTGGAGTCTGAGACAGCCATGCAAAGGGTTAAATTTTCAGTTCAAGAAACTATCAAGTCCTGGTATAACAAGACATTCAAGCTGGTCCATGTGATTAGAGTTATTCAACTGTGGAAAGCTGGGCTTGTATTTAAATACCTTGCTGAATTGTGAAGATGATACTAAGGGAACTGTATGTTAAGGGTGGAATTAATCTCACTGAACTGTAGTTCTGTTTAAAAGTTAGCTGTCCTGTTTAAGCTACTTTTATACACAATTAAGGGAGAGAAGCATCTAAAGGACATTCTTTCTTTGTTGAGGGCCATCTGAGATAGGTGAGATGACTTGTCCTTTAGACATGTTCAGTTCTCTGCATGGACTAGAAATGGAGCGCAGGTAATTAATTTAGTTTTGATGGCTGACTTTGAGATGACTGAAATTAAGGGAGATGGACATATGTTCTTTTTTTTCTTCATCTTTCACTGCAAAGTAGCTTCCTGAAAAAATTGTGGAGAGAACTTTCACGTGGCTCCATGTGCATGCCAGGAGTTCACATTGCTTTGGAATCTGGGAAATATTTAATTCCTCCACCATGAAAACTTTTCCTGCATTATCACCCAGGACTAAGCTAAAAGTTTAGAATGGAAATAGGATGCTGCATTTAAAGAACTCATGGCCGAACTCATAGCAGTTGTGTCTCAAACCTGCAGTAATGAGAGACATTACAAATGTTTGTGACTTAATACTGCTACAGGTTGTATGGTGAGTTATAATATCTAGACTGCCCTCAAAAAGGACTGAGTGCTGCTCTCCATGGAAGGAACAGCTTGTTCCACCTGCCACAGAATCAGCCTTGCAGCCTTATGCAGAAAATGCTCCCATATGATACCTTGGGAGTATCCCCATACAACGGGTTTGTCTAATTCATAGTGGCAGACACAATCTGAATTCAGTGAATCAGAAGATACGTGAGATTTCATCAGTGATACCATTTGGAGAGATCAACACAGGCACCACCAGCATCTGTGAGCTACTTCAGAGAACTGTTGGAGTAAAGGAGAAGAGCAGAGAGACCAGCTAAGACCAGTCGATTGCAAGTGCCTGTGTTGCTAACACTTCGATAAAGAGACATGCATAAGGAAACTGGTTTTCTAGGGATGGAATATGAAATATCTGGCATATTTGTAGGGCCTGCTCTAACTGTCTCTTACAGGCAGACATGAAGTGTGCAGATCTTGCACTACGTGTTACAGTTCTAGTTCTAGTAATTATAAATGCCTCTTGTATACTGAAGACGTATCTTCACTGTCTAAAAGATCTTAATAACAATTTAATAACAAAATGAAAACATTATACTTTGTCAGCATAAACAAAACAACAATTATATCACAGGTCCTACAGGCATTACTCATTTGTACTAATAATTTCTGCTTTGCAATGAAGCTGCACAAGATGCCAAGTTAATTATTTTAAACACTTTTCACCACTTGGCACTTATTTTGGACTGCAAGTGGACAAGTGAGGAGCGGAACAAAGAGCAAGGAAACAGAAATTCTTTCACCATCAAATAACTGAGGCATATGACAAGAGATGATTTGGGATGAAAAAACCTTAAGGAGATTTTTGGAGGTTTCACTAGTTTGTTTAATGGTGAACCATCCAAAAATGAAATGCCTGAAAAGCTGGAGGCTGAACAGCATAAGATAGACTGTGCACACAGAAACATTGCAATGTTAACTGCTGGAAGAAGCATAAATTATGCATTTCTGATGTGTCTCCATAGGTCTTGTAACCTTTTTTTGCTCCTTAGGGTGCTCATTATCTGCAGGAGCAATTAGCAGATAGTATCTAGCAGCTAGCCTGATTCCTTACCTTTAGAGTGATTTCAAATCAAATAAAAGGGAGGCTATTAGAGCCAAGGAGACCTGAGCTGTGAAGTTCTATCTGAAGTATATTGGATAGAAACAATCAGTAAATTGAAGGTACATGGTGCCAGGGAGCCTGGATTATGTCTAGCTAGTTTTACTTACTGAATCTTTTCTGCTTTGTGTAGATATTGTTGTTACTGCAAAAGATTATGCAAGTGACACAAATAATGGAAAAACCCTCCATTAAGTAATTCTCTCCTTTCAGAGAGGGCTAACTTCCCTTACTTCAGCAACTTCAAGCTGATTAATTTATATATGTGATTTTTCAACAACCAAGAATAAATTAAAGACAAAGGAAGAGAAAAGCACACTTAAAACTGGTCTTAGAAAAAGAAGTCCTGATGATTAGCAATCTGCTTAAACCAAGTGGAAAATTTTCTAACATTTGAGACTTATGAGTAGCTTAGAAGAAATAGCTGATCAAGTAGAAACCACAAAATTCTAAGATAAAATTTGTACAAAACTAATTATTTTAAGTCTCCAAAAAATCTAAATTAGATGTTTCTTATCTGAAAGAGCAAATTGTTGAATATGAATCAGTCCTGTGTTAAGATACCTCTAGAGCTGTCCTACTGCAAAATGGAAATCCTTGAAAATGTTTAATATACAGAGCCTGTCACAGTCCTACATGATCCCCTAGTACTAGATGTGATGCACCATATTTTTTTAGTGGTAATATGCTTTATTTTCAGTTCCTTCCTAGTGTATGAAAACCATGCCCAAGGCTACCACCTCATATGCACTGAAATACATTATAAAAGCCATGTAAGTTTATAAAACAAGCAAACAAACAAACAAAACCCCAGAACTTTAAAATATATGCCAGAATGTTTGTTGGTGCTATATCCCTTCAGCTCATCCAAGCCGCCAGTGTCTAATATCACCTTTTTACTGTTTCATCATGAGTATATACAGAGTCTGGAAACGAGATTTGTGCAGGATCCTACACCATGCAGACCTGCTGATTTCATTAAGGATCGAAGTGGAGCCAGGAATCTGGCCCCCATTAAAATACTGAAGACTTAAGTCTCAAGTTCCTGAGACTTGGGATATTTTTTTGTCTGTAAACTACGAAGTCTTGAACATTTGAAAAAATATATACTTACAGAAAACCTTGATTTTATAAGTTTCTCCATGATTTGTTAATGAACTACATAATTAGAAACTTTCTATTGTATTACATTAAAAATTAAAAAATAATTACTGTAACTATTAGTATCAGGATTTCAAAGTAATCTAATTGCATCTAAATACATTGGGAATAGCATAAGAAAACTTACAGGGAAAAATCTTGGAGTCATTCAGCTCACCTGAAGTTTATAATTGCTTACATTGTGGCCAGGATTTCACTCCAGGACAAGAAAAACGAGGTAAGAAATGAGACTGGATGGGTAGCAACATGATTTTATTTTTCTCAAAACTATAAAAATAGCTATTGAGCCTAAAAAGTATGTTCAAGTTATGATAAAAGATGCAATTTTATCTTGCATGTAGAAACACAGATAGATTTATTATTTTTAAATGTATAAAGTGATACTTAGATTTCAGAAGCAGAAAATGAAAGGAGCCTATTGAGCTTGTAAGGAGGGGATATATTTTGGCACAGCAGAGGCAGACTGGTTAGCATTTTGGACAACAAGTCAAATCATCTGGCTCTGGATGTTGTTGTCCTCCTCTACAGGAGTCATAGAAAGCAGATCAGGAATGAGGGCAGTCAGAGGGTCAAAACTTTGATCTTGGAGGATTTCAATTACTCAGGTATTGATTAGGATGACAATTATACAAAAGCTGTAGAGAGGAACACATTTGTAAAGGTTGCCCAGGATTGCTTTCTTTAGCTGTTTGTTGAGGTGACTACATAATGAGAGCTTATTTAAAAACTCATCTTAATGGATGTGACAGCTCTGATAAATAAGCAGAGTTCAGTAAACAGCAAGGCCTTTCTAGGATCTGCAAAAGTCTGTCTGGTGGTGAGGAAACACGACACTATTCCCCTATCAAAACTGCAACAGCTATTTCCAGAAACTCCATGCCAGTTCATTTGTGAGAAATGACCATATGCCTTCCAAAGATATTTTCTCTCTCTTAGGTTAGCTCAGAATATGTCTCTACCCTGACTAAACTTTGAAAGTCAGATTTAAATCACAAACATACTACCAACACAGGCTCACAAAGACACATGTATCTGCACATGTGTGTCTGTAAGTATTGCCATCATCATAATATTGGAGGTTTTCTTGGGACTGATGCTTTATAGTCCTTCAAAAGATGGATAATTAGGTGAAACATCCTCAGAAATTACCACAATAACACTTTAAATTTCCTGTGTACTACGGATTTAGAAATATCTTTTCATAGTCTTTGCCAAATAGGTCAATGTAAATGAAATCTTATTCAGTCGGAATATGATCCACCTCTAGTATTAAACTGTTTACTCATCCTACACAGAGAGTACTTCTTAGTTATCAAAATAAAGGCTTTTCCAGGAGTTTCATTAAGCTGAGGACTGCTTCTAGTCCAAGGATCCGAGGTCATATTTGCAATTAATCCCATATATTTTTCTAATGCTTGAACACTGGTTTAATTTGTAATTCATCCAAAGGCTTAATGCTACCTTCAGATATTCAGGCTCAAAGCCTCACTAATATAGCATGTTTACTTTTTCACTTTTGAGAAGTGGAATGTGGAAATGCTGCTGTTGCCTCTAGCAGTGTTATTTACTTAGCATCCCCATGCCCTGTTTTAGCCAAATGCAATTAAAATGGAATTCCATCTATTTCCAGCCTGTCTTTCACGCAGCTTCTCTGACATGATCTGCAGTGAGCAGTTTGTGTCCTTCTGGCTTAGTCATGTGCAGAATCAAGAAATGCCAGCCTCCCCCCATTACATCAGGGATGCTGTTGTTTGTCAGCTGCTGCATTGTGTGTCCAGTCTGGGTGGGAAATTTCTGCAGGGGCTAGAACAAGGTCTTCATGACAGGTCAGCTCTATTTTGAGGAGTTTTGAAAGGTGCAAAGCATGTGTGAGTACAAGGTTCTCCTAAAATACTTTGTTATAACTCTGCTGCACAATTTAAAATTAAGGTAAGCTTGCAGTGAAGCTTGATTTCCCACTTCTGCAGACCACACAGATTTTTATGTGAGAGAAACCACCAGCCTCCATGCACCTGCTGGTAGAAACAGATGAGAAAAAGAATCCTTCTCGGTGCTTTATTCACTGTACAGAGAAGGTACGGGATTATTCAGCTGGCAGATCCCATTTTTCTCTCGCTGTCAAAACATACAGAAAAATCCGTCATTGGCTTCATCCAGACAAACTGGTCGAGGGAGCCGGCAGGGAAGGGTCCCTGTGCCGGGTGCTGGGCGGCAGCCCCCGCCACAGCGTCGCAGTGCCACCTAGTGATGCTGTCACAGTTCGGGCCTTCAACCATCGCAATTTTTCCACCCGAACTGGCCCCGCTTCACTTGCACAGTCGCTGCTCCGGGTTGGGCGGCTGTGAGCATCCTGTAAATGCGTTTTTTTAGCGAGATCCTCTTGAAGGCAAGAGTGCTTGGACGGAAGTTCCTGCGGGATGGTGGCCTGGGTCCTCGCTGGTGTCCACGGCACTGAGAAGTTGGATGCTGCAGTTACTACAACTGCTGAGTGCACCTGTAGCTGTTCGCTCTGGAGAGTGTGAAGGAAGGAGAGGAGAGGAGAGGAGAGGAGAGGAGAGGAGAGGAGAGGAGAGGACAGGACAGGACAGGACAGGACAGGACAGGACAGGACAGCTCTAACAGTTCAAAGCATAGACTTCACCTACTGAAGAGAGGTGCCAAGGAAAGTTAGGCTTAGGTCAAGAGAGGTTTTTCTCCCCCTCTACTCTGCCCCAGTGAGATCGCATCTGGAATATTGTGTCCAGTTCTGGGCCCCTCAGTTCAAGAAGGACAGGGAACTGCTGGAGAGAGTCCAGTGCAGAGCCATGAAGATGATTAAGGTAGTGGAGCATCTCCCTTATGAGGAAAGGCTGAGGGAGGTGGGGCTCTTTAGCTTGGAGAAGAGGAGACTGAGGATTGACCTCATTAATGTTTATAAATATGGAAAGGGTGAGTGTCACAAGGATGGAGCCAGGCTCTTCTCAGTGACAACCAATGATAGGACAAGGGGCAATGGGTACAAACTGGAACACAGGAGGTTCCACTTAAATATGAGAAGAAACTTCTTCACATTGAGAGTAACAGAACACTGGGACAGGCTGCCCAGGGAGGTCTTCTCTGGAGACATTCAAAACCCGCCTTTGTAGCCTCATCTAGATGTTCCTGCTCTGTCGGGAGGATCAGACTAGATGATCTTTTCAGGTCCATTCCAATCCCTAACATTCTGTGATTCTGTGATTCTGTTCTTGCAGGAGGGACTCTGAAGCATTCTGGTGGCTTTTGTCAGAATGGCTGGAGGTTGAATACATGCCACTGGGTATGTAATCTAGAGTTTATGACACTGAAAAAAAGAAATGGGAATTCAGGTCAGACTTTGTCTTTCACATCTCTGATAATAAATAAGCTACCAGAAACCCACATCATGTAAATATACTGCCAGAAACCCATAGTACAGGTATGTGAAGGGGAAGCTGAAAACAAGTGGATACAGAGTAGAATGGGCAGGAGGCTCTAGCAAAGGAGTACTCATGTAGGCTTGCATTGGTTGGGCTGCTTTGCTTATCCCTACTGGCTTCCTTAGCTTTCTTTCTGGGCTGCTTATACATGGTGTGCATATAATACAGTTCCAAACTGCAAAGAAGAAAGCATAGCAAGGCAGATTTGTTATATTGCTTGGGAAAAAAAAAAACAACTCCACACTTATTAAATAGTCAGTGCATCAAAATTCATACCTGTTTTTTTAGGAAAAGATATGCACACATTTATTACCAGTTTTAAGTTCTTTATAACATCAAATGTATCTACATCCAATCCCAGGGGGTCTCCCCTGCAGAAAAAGGGAAATATATTGCATCAGTATTTCATTACACAGTCCACTGATCACAAAACACATCCACTCTAGGTTTACCCCAGAGTCCCTACCCAACGCGCTGCTCGCTTAGAACAAATGCAGGCTCCGGAGTCTCAGAAAAGGGAGTTTAAACCGTAGTTTTTCATTGTAGCATCTTGTCCCCTGTAGATAATTAACACACTTCACAAAGCTCTGATTAAAGCAGTCTTTTTTTAATTCTTTTAATCTTGCCCTATCATCTAATGGTCTGGATACTGCAAAAAAATGATAATGCATTCATTGAGTTAATGATTTTGTGGACTGAGATTCAGTATCTCCTGTATTTTCTGTCTTCCCTAATAACTACCTCAGGAACCAGCTGGTGTCTGCAATGTTTACACGTTTTGGAATACAGAAACCTCCAGCTTCCATATAACAAGCTGAGAGTAAGTGGTCTAGGAGCGTGCTGGCAGGGTATCCCCTCAGTCCCAGAGGTGCCATCTGGCCTATTTAAATCTCTTTATATTCCCTTTATGATGTTAATATGGGCAAAATAAGATGGGGATGCAAGACTCAAGCAAGTAAATACTTTAAAAATGCCCATTTAGTCCATCAAGACACTAGTTCCTGAAACGGGTGTGGGGAAAACCAGATGATTTTATGTTTTCAAATATGACAGATTTAGTAAGTTAAGAGATCATGATGTCTACGGTAATGGGGAGCTGGAGTGACATATAAAGGCTGTTCTCTACATCCTGTGTAAAGTAGGCATGAAATATGATTAAATGGTATCTTTTAAATACCCACTTCACACAGCCATGAACCACTTGAAGAGATGTAAAGCAATGAGAAATCAAGCTCCCAGTGTTGAAGAGAGCAGTGGTATGCAGGGACATTACACTATTCAGCAACAAAGTGCTAACAGTACAATGCAAATTGTTCACTTTAAAATTCAAGTTGCCTGAAATGCTCTTGCTCCTGGTTGCATAACAAACTCAAACTCAAATCCTGATTGCTTTCCAGACTCAAGTACTGTTCAGCTAAAAGATCCCCATTGTTCAGACTTTTCTGGGACACTTGGAGTAGTTTATGCTGTTGAATCAAAATTCTAGTTTCCTGGTTTGATTCAAACTCAATGACTTCAGAATATAACAGAGCATTTGTGTCAAATAAGTTAATACATGAAAGCTTCTTGTTTTCTTCTCACAAATGGTCTACTACAGCTACAATTTCAACAGTGTCTCTTTCATGATAACTTGTCTTTTGAAGCTGAAATTCAAAGTGTGACTTTGAGAACGTAAAGATGAGAAACTGGAATCAGAGTCTTTATAGGAAAGTACTAGGAAGCTGAAAAGCCTTTAAGCAAGCTGGGTTCTGTCAAGGCACATATAGGAAAATATAGAAATTATTGTAAGAATTTCCTTACTTCTCTGTAATTAGTATCGTGCATTGTAGTGGTATTTATAAGTATTGTCAAACTTGCCAAATTGTGCTATGTGCCATCCTTACATACACAGAAAACAGTAACACATAGTGAGCTAAAACACATGGAAGGCAAAGTAGAAAGATAAAAAAATCAAAAGGACAGATAAACAGTCTGGTTTCTACCACTGAATAAAATAAACAGTTTCATAGGTTGTCACCTGCCTTACCTATCACAGAGAGAAGAGATTTGAGGAAGAAAGAAAAAGAGAATAGTTTTGTTCTGAATTCAGATATGTTATTGATGTTCTTGCTGTGAGTGGAAGACACCAGAGAGACTACAAAAGTATGCCAAGAAGATGTGGGCTGATGGACAGTGAAGACCTGTATTTTTGGGAAAGCAGAGGCAGAGAGAGGAACTGAGGAGAATAGACGAGACAATCGTGATGACAGTTCTGAGGAGAAATGTTACAAGTCTTGTCCTCAGTGAGATGGTAAGTTCATTGGGGTAGGGAGCAGGGTAATTTGGGTTTGCAGTTAGTGTAAGTAATAATTACATTGGCTTTCCTGAGAAAGGCTCAAAGCCATATTACCTTTGCTCTCTTTTCTGGTGGCTGGAGCTGGCTAGCACTGCAGACACCTTGACTACAGTTTAACAGGATCTGGATAAAGGAACGAAAGTGAAGAGCCACTTGAGAGACTCAACACTGTGAGAGCTGAAGTGGTCTGCACAAGATCAAGTGCCCTGGAATGCCTCCCCCTGTGCCATGAGTACTGGCACGAGGGCAGCTCTCCCAGATTTACATTTATTTATTCATCCTCAACAGCTTTAGA
Organism: Nesoenas mayeri; assembly: GCF_963082525.1. NCBI lineage: Eukaryota > Metazoa > Chordata > Aves > Columbiformes > Columbidae > Nesoenas > Nesoenas mayeri. Next base: position 41,929,924 of record NC_137543.1, on the reverse strand, counting down.
TTTCCCTTCATCATACCTCGGTAACACAAACACTTTTGCTTTTGTAAGCAAAGCTTAAGACATCATCCCCACCCAGACACCTGTGAACCAGAAGCTCTTTGTTGTTGCCTTACAGCTGGGTCACAAATGTGAAGCTACTTCTTCAGCATTCACTTAACTGGCAGCATGGCTTTGTAGCAAGTATCCGTCCTTCTCTTTGTGTTCCTCATTTTCCCTTTGTGTTGCTTGTGTAGGGATCATAGTTCAAGGCAGCTGTAAGCCTAACAAGAGGCATTCCAATGCACCTCCTTTGTGTGAAGCCCTGTCGCCCTGAATACAGGAGGGGAGAAGGGCTGTGAAATGGCCCATGACACATCATCTACTGAAAACAGTGGGTGTGGATGTGTCACCCTCATCACTCCACAACCAATACACAGCCTGGTGCCCTTTGTCACCTTTCACTGGGCTGCCTATTAAAATTGTACAGGACAGTGCTGGTGGTGTGAAGAAGACAAGCTGGGAGCTATTTCTGTGCACTAAACATGGGCAGAACAGGGATGCATTGCTGATGCTGTGTGGGGTGAAATGCCAGATGACTGGAGCAAGCTTAGAAAAGACCAAAGCAGCAGGATGGCCACATTTCAATGTGATGTGCAAAACACTGAGAAGCTGCAGGACATACTCAGGGATGAATCTGAAACAGGAACATGTGTGGACTGAAATCATCCCTGTGGAGGGTCAGAAATTCATCCATGGGGAGAAAGTCAGAAAATGTCATTGCTAATCCAGAAATGTCTGAAGCATCACCAAATGATTTGTTTTTGAGAGCCAAGGCCTGGCAGGTAGCTATCAACAGAAAGCCACAGGAAGACTTACTCATGCCTGGAAAGTAGGAGATGAATGGGATGGAAACATTAAAGATTAGCTTTAAGCTGTCATGGTGACAGTGAAGCAAATGACAGAAGAGGATTTAGGAGGAAGAAAACCCTAAGGAGATTTTTGAAGGCTTTGCACAATATAGTGGTGAGCCTTCCAAGCTGAAAGGTCTGAAAATCTGGAGGCTGATCAGAGGAAAACAGGCTGTGCACACAGACAGAACTGTTTCGTACAGCATCAAGTGGTACAGCTGTTCAGCTACATCTGGCCCAGCTCTGTTGGGACCAGACACCATCTTAAAGAGACAACAGAAAATACACTGACAGGAGGCTGGAGCATGACTGTCCAAAGAGTTTCATTTCATTGCTTGTATCCAGGCAGAAGCCAGCTACACTTAACCACTGGATTTACTATCTACAAGGTGGCAGAAGATCCCTACTGTTAGTAGTCATGCAGATAAAGTTAAAACACCTCCTGAGGAGTGGAAAGAAGTGACTGAACACAAGTCAGGCCAAAAGGGTGATTTTGCCATTTCTGGTGGTTGTTGCTATGATATATTGAAATACTAGGTTAGAGAGCACCATCCAGGAGTGGAGAAAAGGTTCCAGAACTGAGCAGAGGAATGTCAAATCCAGCTACACATAAGCATGCATTAATCTCTTACTGGTTTTGTAAATTTTTGTTTGTAGGTTTGTGTGCCTTGGATAGCTGGCTGCAAAACTGTATAAAAAACAGGGGTCCAAAATTCCTTCCCAAAATGGTTAGGAGAAGAAACAAAGAGCAGATCACAAAATCAAGGACTAGATGAGGGTGGAAGAGACCTCTGGTGACCATCTAGTCAAACCCCTTTACCCAAAGCAGAACCATGACCTCAACCCTATTGCCCTGGACCATGCCCAGTCAGGTTTTGAATATCTCCAAGCATGGAGATTCTACAGCCTCTCTGGGCAATCGGTTCCAATGTTCAACACCCTCACAGTAAAAAAAAGGGGGGGGTTGTGTGCAGAGGGTACCTCCTTTTTCTCCATTTGTGCCCATTGACTCTTGTCCTGTTGTTGGGCATCACTGAGGAGAGTCTGGCTCAATTTTCTTTACACCTTCCCTTCAGGTATTTGTATACATTAATAAGGTCCCCAGTGAGCCTTCTACTTATCAAAATCCTTTATGCAGAAAGGTTTTATGAGGTATAAAATCTAAGAGGTTGCCATAAGTCTTCATAAACTCTTCATAAAAGAGCCAGAGAGCGGGGATAGGGAAGAGTGTTGGTTTAGAAGAGGGGAGAAGATGAGATCTTTGCTAAGACAGCCCTTGCTCCTGCATCTCCGAGCAGCAAATGGATGAAGCAGGACAGGAGGAGGCATGAGTCTCCCTCTGCAAGAGAGAAAACTCTGCTTACTTCTCCAGCTGTGGAATCTGTCCCTTTGCAAACTGTGCTTCAGGGATAGTTCCTGCTCTGTGTGACAGCAGCATGTTCATGCTCCAGCCCAGTGGCCCCTGAGAGACAGGAGCTGATTTTACTGACACTGCAGGCAGAGAGCAGCAGGACCACTGGGCCAGCGCATCTCCCCTGAGCCTCTGCCCAGTGCCACCACCAGAACCTTGCATGTGAGGGAGAGAAAGTTCTCCCTGTAAGGGAACATAAAAAAACAAAAGTGTTGCATTAAAAAAAGAAAAAAACAAAACAAAACAAAAAACTAGGCAGGTGACCATCATGAATTAATTTCATAGTTTTGGCATTAAAAAAGGAAGCTTCAGAAGACCATTTACCGTTAAAATGGTTATCATACAATGTATGAGAATCCATGCAATGTGGCATTTCTTTTCATTTCTTTCCATACAATTTTTTTCCTGAATTGAGAAATGGGTGATGGGTTCCTATGCCACTACAGCTTGTTCAAGAAAAAAAAGTCACAAGTCATAACTATCTTGCATTGCAGTAAAAGAGAGAATTAGTTTCATTTTCAAAAGGTTTTTCAGCTTTCCTAATCCACTGTCTGGGACATGGTTTGCAGACGATCCCTGTTTATTCTACCATATCATGGACAACACAGCATCCTGGATTGGGGCAGAACTCTAGTCTGATTCCAGAAATCATTAACAGAACAGGACTTTAGAAGCAGAAAATAATGTTAGTAGGATCGCTGTAGATTAAAGACTTAAATTGAGCAAAAAGTATAGTATGTACAAACTTAATTTCACAACTATTATTAAAAGATAAAGACACTATGCTCAGTCCAATAGCTATGCTCATTCTGAGAAGTAACATTTTCAGATAAGGAAGGACATTCATTTTCTCTGTTTTGTGTCTGAGTTTTTTCTAGCAAGTAACAACTGGAGCAAAAATTTATCTCTGCATTTAGATATCCAAAGTTTTTAATCTCTGTTGAAAAAAATTATTTCAGATGGGTCACTGCAAGATTATTCTACTTGGTCATCGAAATAGGTTGTCTATGTTGATAAGTGTTGCTATCATAAGGGTAAAAGGTTGGTTAGGAAATGTAGTTTTTCTGTGGTGCGTCTGTATTTTGAATTTCGGGATACAATTCAAGACCACTTTTGTTAAAGTTATTTTAAATAATTAAAATTTTCAATCAAACTGGCCATTAACTCACCTCTAAATAATTTTTGCATTAATATTTTATTATTTATAATATTTGCAATAATATTTTAAACAGATTTTGGTATATTTCTATGCATGGCATAAAAATATGCATAACAAATTCCTTCCACTTTCTTAAAAGTTTTACAAGGCTGGAATAAAATCCTAGTGTAGCTTATTAACACTGTTTAGCAGCCAAGCACCCACACAACTGTTTGCTCGTGCCTCCTACCTCTTCCAGAAGGACAGGGGATAGAACAGGAAGAGGAAAAGCAAGAAAACTCCTGCCAGTTGAGCTAAACACAGCTTAATGCGTGAAGGAAAGAGAAAAAAAATATAAGTGATGCAAAGGCAGTCACTCACCAGCTTCCACAAGCAAATCAATGCCCAGCCAGTCACTGAGCAATGGAAAACTTGAAAGACAAAATCTCCAATTTCCTTCTTCCTCTACTGCAAATTTTGTTGCTGAGCATCATGTTATGGAGTATCCCATTAGCCAGTATGGCTCAGCTGGCCCACCTGTTTCTCTTTTCAGCTTCTTGCTCACCCCCACGCCGCTCACTGGGGGACACGAGAGGGGGAGCAGAACAGGAAAATAGAAAGCCTTGGTGCTGTGCCAGCGCTGCTCAGCAATAGCCAAAACATCAGTGTGTTGTCCACACTGTTTTAGCCACAAATCCAAAACACAGCACCATACAGCCTGATAAGAAGAAAGTTAACTCCACCCCAGCCAGACCCAGTACTCCCCATCTTACTGAGAATGGAAAGGATTGTTACTTCCTACTCCATTGTCACCTGTGCCTCTAATTGACACTGGGACTCTGGACTTAAAATCTAGGATGGGAAAGTTAGTTAATCTTCACGTCTGATCTTGTCCACAACCTCAGTTAAAAGAAGGAGACTAGTGATAGTAGACCGGAGCACAGGCACGTGCACAGAATGCACAAAGAGATTTTTAATGAACTTTAAATGATTTATAGTATGTAAATTCTGTTTTAGTGACGAGATAACTATGTCACTCATCAATGAATGATGTTTTTGGAGCATGCCACAGTCACATGCACTGCTCACTGATAGTAAGTAGCAGGCTACTGAGATGAGCAATCTGATCCTTCTTGCTCCTTCACCTGCACCAAAGAGAGGTGTTAAGGAAGAGTGTGTGCCAAAAAAAAATCAGGAAATTGGCTTACAAATCATTAGGGTTTTTCAATGGCATTGATTTTGCTTCTCTTGTCATAATTTGACTTTTAGAGTGAAGCTGACTTCAAATTTGTTAATGGTCATCTCAGGTTCATACTTCAATAAGTCAACCACTAGGCATTTAACCAGCTTCCCTCTCCATTGCTTTATGGCTGCTTTGTTTTACTTTGCTTAGGTGGGGACCTGCCTTGCTATCTTACTGCATCCCACAGCAATTAGCCTGTACACAAAGCTGTCTAAATAATGCTTTTCCATGTGTCTCCACCAGTCCTGGCTTCTGTGGTCCTCTGCATCCATTTGTGGCCTATATTTCCTTCTTTTATCAGTTGTCACTTCTCCATATCTGTATATATATCTATGTCTGTGTCTACATCTACATCTTATCTATGTGTGCCCATGAAATGGTGGAGTTCAGGATCTTGTGTGGCAGGAACAGAATAGCAAGCAGAATTGCAACCCTGGACTTCAGCACGGCAAACTTTGGCCTTTTCAAGCAATTGCTAGGGAAAATCTCTTGGGCAAGGCTGCTTGAAGGTAAAGGGGCCCAAGATAGTTGGTTAGTGCTCAGGGACTGCTTCTACCAGGCTCAAGATCAGAGCATCTCAACATGTAGGAAGTCAAGGAAGGGAGCCAGGAGACCTGAGTGGTTAAACAGGGAACTGCTGGGTAAACTCAAGTGGAAGAGGAGAGTTTACAGCTCATGGAAGGAGGGGCTGGCCACTTGGGAAGAATGTAAGGCTGTTGTCAGAGGGTGTAGGGAGGCAACTAGGAAAGCTAAGGCCTTCTTAGAATTAAACCTGGCAAGAGGGGTCAAAGACAACAGAAAGAGCTTTTTCAAATATGTTGCAGATAAAACTAACACCAGAGGCAATGTAGGGCCACTGATGAACAAGGTGGGTGCCCTGATGACAGAAGATACAGAGAAGGCAGAGTTACTGAATGTTACTTTGTTACTTTGTTACAGTTGAATGTTACAGTTGAACGTTACAGTTACTTTGTCTACTCTGCTGGAGGTTGTCCTGAGGAGCCCAGTACCCCTGAGGCCCCAGAGGAAGTCAGGACAATGGAGGAGTTTGCCTTGGTTGATGAGGACTGGGTTAGGGAGCAATTAGGCAATCTGGACACCCATAAATCCATGGGTCTGGATGGGATGCACCTGCGGGTGCTGAGGGAGCTGGCTGAGGTCATTGCTGGACCGCTCTCCATCCTCTTTGCCAGGTCTTGGGAAACGGGAGAGGTGCCTGAGGACTGGAGGAAAGCAAATGTCACTCTAGTCTTCAAAAAGGGCAAGAAGAAGGACCCGGGTAACTATAGACTGGTCAGCCTCACCTCCATCCCTGGGAAAGTGATGGAACAACTTATCCTTGGTGCCATCTCAAGGCATATCAAGGATAAGAGGGTCATTAGGGGCAGTCAACATGGCTTGACCAAGGGGAAGTCGTGCTTGACCAATCTCATCACCTTTTATGATGACATAACGAGGTGGATAGATGATGGCAGAGAGGTGGATGTGGTCTACCTTGACTTCAGTAAAGCATTTGACACAGTCTCCCACAGCATCCTCACAGCTAAACTGAGGGAGTGCGGTCTGGACCATTGGGTAGTGAGGTGGACTATGAACTGGCTGAAGAAAAGAAGCCAGAGAGTCATGGTCAATGGGGCAGAGTCTAGTTGGAGGCCTGTATCTAGTGGAGTGCCTCAGGGGTCAGTACTGGGGCCGATATTATTTAATATATTCATGAACGATTTGGATGAGGGAATAGAGTGTACTATCAGCAAGTTTGCTGATGACACCAAGCTGGGAGGAGTGGCTGACATGCCAGAAGGCTGTGCTGCCATCCAGCGAGACCTGGACAGACTGGAGAGTTGGATGGGGAAAAATGTAATGAAATATAACAAGGGAAAGTGTAGAGTCTTGCATCTGGGCAGGAACAACCCCAGGTTCCAGTATAGGTTGGGGAATGATCTATTAGAGAGCAGCGTAGGGGAAAGGGACCTGGGGGTCCTAGTGGACAACAGGATGACCATGAGCCAGCACTGTGCCCTTGTGGCCAGGAAGGCCAATGGCATCCTGGGGTGTATTAGAAGGGGGGTGGTTAGTAGGTCGAGAGAGGTTCTCCTCCCCCTCTACTCTGCCCCAGTGAGATCGCATCTGGAATATTGTGTCCAGTTCTGGGCCCCTCAGTTCCAGAAGGACAGGGAACTGCTGGAGAGAGTCCAGTGCAGAGCCATGAAGATGATTAAGGTAGTGGAGCATCTCCCTTATGAGGAAAGGCTGAGGGAGGTGGGGCTCTTTAGCTTGGAGAAGAGGAGAGTGAGGGGTGACCTTATTAATGTTTACAAATATATAAAGGATGAGTGTCACAAGGATGGAGCCAGGCTCTTCGCGGTGACAACCAATGGTAGGACAAAGGGTAATGGGTTCAAACTGGAACACAAGAGGTTCCACTTAAATTTGAGAAGAAACTTTTCTCAGTGAGGGTGACAGAACACTGGAACAGGCTGCCCAGGGAGGTTGTGGAGTCTCCTACTCTGGAGACATTCAAAACCCGCCTGGACACAGTCCTGTGTAGCCTCATCTATGTGTTCCTGCTCTGGCAGGGGGATTGGACTAGATGATCTTTTGAGGTCCCTTCCACTCTGTGATTCTGTGAAGTACACAAAACAGGACCAGGTTGTGGTGTATGTTAGTACACAGTGCACCTGCAAGCCACCAGTACTCTCCCAGGCAGCAGCTGGGCTACTCTGGAAACTAGCACAGACCTAGGGTCTGCTTCCAGAAGGCCCTGCTTGTCTGATTTTGGGGTTTTGGGGAGATGGAGGTGGAGCAGAAGAAAGATTGTAACTATAAAGATGCAAGTGAAGTTAGCCTCAGGGCCAGAAAACAGCTCCTGGCCTGTTTTATTCACCAGTCTAGACATTTTCCTGCACTGTGTTGGTTTTTTTCTTCTTCTTCTTATTGCCTTATATCCACCACCATTCTTGCTGTCCATTTTCTTGCTCCTTTTCAATGTCCAGTCCCATGTTCTCTATAGTTATTTGCATAACCCCTAAATAAATCTTTTCTAAGGCCTTTCTGTCTCCCTGGAAACGCTGGGAACTGATGCTCGTTTTACTAGGGTAGCAGCATGCACAGTCAGCAGTGCCCGCTTTTTGTCTTCTCTGAGCAGGGACTATTCTGAAAACTGGAAATTTTGCAAGACTGAAATTGGGAAATTGTTTGACACTAAGATTAAAATATATATAATAATAAAACCAGAGGAGCTGGCCACACTACTAATCCAGTGACATTTGCCAACAAGCACCTATAGGTAAGAAGGCAGCTCATCTCATCACCCTGATACCCAGAGAAGTTTCTCACAAGAGGGAAGTCTGGGATGTGACATCCTTTCAGACTCCCATGCCATGAAGTGTCCCCTTGCTCAGTTGACACCTGTGTTGGATAGCTGTGTGCTAGAGGAAAAATAGAGGAAAACAGGAACAGGCAGTTGCTGTGATGGAGCCCCGGGAAGCTGAGAGACCCCAAGTTTCTGTGGGGAACAGTGACACCGAAGGGACATTGAGACATTTAATCCCCGGGACAGGATAAAATAGAGGGAGGGGGACAAGGCTGCAGTGGTACCTGAGGCCAGGAGAGGGAGTCTGAGCCCAGGAGAAGTAAAGGGAGCCGGGAAAAATCCTCCTCACCTCCTGCCTTGGTGATGGGATTGATGAGGCAGATGGTGGGGGAACAGCAGAGGTCATTCGCACAGGGAAAGAGCCTGCCTGTGTGTGACCTTGCACCCTTGGCTACCAGCCAGGGCGGCCAGCTTCTGCCTCTCACCTTAAACCAGAAGCGTTTGATAATGGTGTTTTTGGTGGTATAATCAGCCAAGCAGCAGTGAGTGAGTTTTACACTCCAGCCATTCATTACTCTGACCATTTTGTTCTGTGAACATCGGGTAAGTTGTGCTTGAGTGCGTGCATGCAAAACTGTGAGTATATATATCTACTAAAATTTTCTGTCTATAAATAGTTTATATATATACATATAGACATGTGATTGACTGTACTAGTGACTAAATAAATCTATTTTTATCCAATCTCTTGGTTCACCAAATATGCACAGCTGTAATCAAAATGCCATCCACACTTTTCGCACCTTTACAGTGTGAAAATCATTCAGGCTGTGGACATATGTACTTTTTAAACTGCATTTCTTTACTTCTGTGCACCATAGCTATGAAATAATGCTTAAACACTTCCAGAATTGAAAATAATATACATAATCTGACTTATGTTGGGTCACCTTTGAAAAGTAGTGACAGCAAAGTTTCTAGGAGGCTGATGTTCCTTAACTCCATTTTTGTTTAATCTCCGTTTCCTTGTCTACTATGTCCTATAGGGCAAATCTCAAAAAAAAAAAAAAAAAAATCCACCAAAAAACACCACCGACTTGTCATTTGCCCAGAACGGGCATTCTCAGTTGAAGACACATATTAAACATTCTGTGATTATGATGAATCGCGGAGCTGAGAGCAGACAAGTGTGCACATAATATTTTCATTATATTGTCCTCTTTAAATTAAAGCTTGATGAGAATCAATGTCAGCATCCTTGCCCTTGCAAGAAGAAAGGCAATACTTCACTCAGAAGTATAAAAGCAGTCGATACTTCTAAATGGGAAAAGTTAGAGATGGACTATGTATGTATGAAATACTAAACCTAAGGCAAAGGCATGTTGCACCCACCCACTGTCTGAACATGGATAAAGACACGATATTTCATCCCAGTTACTTTATTGAAAGGATGTAAGAGACTTTCACAGGAAGGTAAGTTGAACTCGCTTCAAAAATGGCAGAAAGAATGAGCAAAGTATGTCTATAGCAGAATGGAAAACAAAGAAAGATATAATTACATGAAATTATCTTTCTCCATTAAATTAAACTTTCACATTTTTTCTTGATTGACTAATCTCTGCAATTTGCCAGATTTTGAGCTGATATTTTTAATACCACAGTGTAATGGTATCAGTTCCTCTCAAGATGTCTATTTGAAAAATTCCTGCCAAGTAGATTTGAATCTTCTTTTAATGCAAATGCTTTACTTCCAGCTGAATACAGAAGTATCTACACATGATGTTATGTTTCACTTGAAAATATATCCTCTAAATTAATTTACTTAGTCTTAAAGAGAAAGTAAAAAAATAAATCTCAGGTTTCTTTATTGTTATTAATCTTCTAATTGCTCTTTTAAGTTGAAAAAAATCAAGTTAAAAATATTTTAAAATCCCAATGAGTTATCGCATCTTAAAAAGAGGTTATGGCAGCTTAAATTAAGTACATAAAAATAGCAATAGCTGTTCCTATGGTGGTGAAAAGGTCAAAATTTCTGCATGTATTCTGGAAGGAAGTTCAAAAGCATTTTGCAAGAACCTAACAAAAAGTTTCATAAATCTGCTCCATGACGCACTTTCCATCCTATTGTGCAATACAGTATTTTGAGTGCACTTTTTTATGGATTTGCTTTAGGAGATGCAGTGAACCATGCGATAAACTTTCCACATTTTATTACACCAAACACAAGTTTGTCTCAAGAAAGTACACTATACAGATCAGGCTGGACTGTGTAGGGCTTGGTGTGACTGTTAATCTTTGCTTTTCATATTTTAATTTTTCTAATACAACTCAGAAATTATGACCATAACTTTAAAGCCCTTTTGCCTTTATATTCCATATTAATCCATTGAATTAGACGTTGAAATAAAGGTAGTTTAGTTAGTCCTGTTAAATTTATTTAGCTAATACACAAAACCAGATACCAGGTTCTAGCACTCCTGTGTGATCTTTCCCCTCATCTCTCCTCTTGCTATGCTTTATTTTTTATTTATTTTTTTCTGCTTTCCTTCTTGTCTTCTTTCTCTACCATCTTTTACTGCTGCTTTCTCTGTGTCACCTCTCCCTTCCTATATTTCTTCCTCTTTCTGCCCTCATATTTTTTTCTATTTCCATATTACTTTCCATCTCCATTGTTCTTCATTGTCCTTCTGCATCCTCCATGGACCTCCTTTTCTTTCCCTGCTTTCTCTTTTGCCCTCCCTTTCCCATTTTCTCTTTTTAGTTTTCTTCTTATATGAGGCTAAATAGGAAGAGGAGAGGGAGAGGGAGAGGGAGAGGGAGAGGGAGAGGGAGAGGGAGAGGGAGAGGGAGAGGGAGAGGGAGAGGGAGAGGGAGAGGAGAGGAGAGGAGAGGAGAGGAGAGGAGAGGAGAGGAGAGGAGAGGAGAGGAGAGGAGAGAGGAGTCATGTAGATATCAGATAACATGTAGATATCATCTTTCACTGTGAGTCCATTCCAGTGGCAAACACTGCCCAGCAGGATGAATGCTGATACCCACATCTGTACACAGATACCGTGTTAAGAAATAACTCTGGTACTAAGATAGATCGTAGTTGGTGGTTCATAGGCAGATAAGAAAACAGCTTCTCTGACCCCGTAACCTTCTAACATCGCAGTAAAAGATGGTGAAAGGTAAGCTTAGAAAGGCACAGGACATGCTGCCCTTAACATGCAAGTTTTCTTTGTGATTGCATCACAGATTTAACATGTGATCCTGGGTAAACCATTAAATCTCAGTGCTTCTGTTTCTTCATCTGAAAAGGTGAGGATCACACGTGCCTGCCTTACAAAATACTGTGAAACGAACACTGGCAATCCCTGTCTCTGGCGTTATGGGGAGGTCCATTAGAATTCTGAAGTATTGATATTTTTCGCTTAAATCCAGCATTTTATCCATCTCTTGAAGTAAAATGCACACAAGCACAAGACGCCAATCATTTCCTAATACATCCAAGAGAGTTTTATGTATGTGTTGTACAGCAATCACTCAACACCAGTGTGCCCGTAGAGATCAGCCTCATTGACTGTCAGAATTCTGATAATCAGTGCTGCATAATATGAACCTCTCCACACCCTTGTAACCAGTTCTGGCCCTCCACGAGCTCCTTGAAGGTTTAACTCTCTGCACTGTTGAGACAACTAAGAAATGTATGCAATACAGTAATAAACACTGTGTACAGAGTATTTTTTGCTTGGGGTAAACCTCTCAAGAAGTCATATCATAGCATACTCACAGACACAAATACACAAAAATATAGAGTATATAGAGACAGAGGGATAAACACCAACTCTTGTAGTGAAGTTCTTTGTGTTGCTTATCCAGTAGTTTTTAATGTAAAGACTGTGATACCACAGTATTCCTTTTTCATGTGTTTTTAAGGGCTGAAACCATTGTGTCTCATTTACTGACACAGTATGTCCCAATTGCTTGATCCTAGGGATAAAGAACACGTTTTCATCTATGTTTGGTTTATAGCAGAGGCAGTTCAAGCATTTGCTGATGCTGATGTAAATCACAGAGTCACTGGGTTTGGAAGAAACCTGTGCTTGAGGCAGGAGCAGCAGTGTGGTCACTTTGCAGGGATTTATCCTGTCAGGTCCTGAAAATTTCTAAAGACAGGGACTGCACAACTGCTCTGGGCAGAAAAAGGGAAAAAAGGGGACTTATTATGTTCAGCTTGAACCTCTCTTATTTCAACTTAAACCCATTGCCTTCATCCTCCCACCTTGCACCTCTGTGAAGAGCCTGGCTCTATCTTATTGATGACCTCCTTATAGATTCTCCAGGCTGAACAAGCCTTGGTCCTGTAACATCACTTCACAGGGCAAGTGCTCCAGCCCCTGACTATCTCATTGACCTTCTGCTGAACTCACTCCAGTTGATAGATGCATTTCTTGTATTGGGGGCCCAAAACTGGAGGCAATATGTGCACTTGGCCTAACAAGTGCTGCATAAAATGGGGTCATCAGTTTCCTCAATCTCCAGGCTGTGCTGCTAATGATACCCCTCAGGATGCCATTCCACCAAGGCACATGGGGCTCATGTGCTGCTTGCTGTCTGCCATGGCCCCCAGGACCTCTTAATTAGCGCTATTCTCCCACCAGTCTGCCGCAGCCTGCATTGCTGCCAGCCATTCTTCCTTTCCAGGGGCAGGACTACACTGTTCTTCCTGAATTTCATAAGTTTCCTGTTGATCCCTTCCTCCAGTCTGTCCAGATCCCTCTGGATGGCAGCACTGCCTTTGAGCACATTGACTGAGCCCACCAGGCTGGTATCATCTACACATCTGATGAGTGTGCAATGTCACATCCTCCAGGTTATTCATAAAAACGTAAAGGTCTCAAAAGACACCCCTGTGGTGCTCTCCTTCTCACTAGCCTCCTGGTAGAGTACAACCTGTTAACCATGACCTTCTGAGCCCAACCACCCAATCAATTTCTTTACCCACCCAGTTTTCCACCCCTCCAGACTATATCCCAACTTGAATACAAGAATAGTGGTGCAGACAGAGCTGGAAGCCTTGGTAGAGTCAAAGGAAATGACATCCATTGATCTCCTTTGCCCAGTGTCCTTGTCATTTCAGAGTAGGAGGCAATCAAGTTGGTCAGGTATGATTTACCCTTGGTCAATCTATGCTGGCTGTTCCAAGTCACTTTCTTCCTCATGTGCCCAGGAACATGCTCCAAGAGCAGCCACTCCACAAGTTTGTGTGAAAAAAAACTCACTCTCTGTTTGTGCAGAACTGAACAATAACCTGGGCAGAAATAGTTTTGGTTTTGGCTGGGTGACAGCTGTTATCCAGTTTGCTGCAGAGCCACACTTTCACATATGCCATGACAACAGTGGGGGAGGTGAGAAGATGGGAACCAGTTCAGGGCAGGGGGGGTGGTGACTGCTTAAACCAGTTTAAGTGACACTACTAAATGCATACAATAGTGACATACACCAAATGTTAAAACTTGAAATCCCTTAAACCACACATAAATTTATATGAATCTTGCTTGTCTGTGACCTTGTAAAAGTTTTCTGCAGCTTCCTAGACAAAATAGTTGCATACTCCAGGGGAAGATGACATATTTGTAACAAATAGTTTGTTCCTTGCCTGTTTAGTGCATGCAGTTAGAGTAAACAGAGCAGGATTTGCATTTTCTTACTCTCTGGGTCCATGTTGTACTCTGTCTTCGTTTGGTAAGTTGCACTCTATTGTCAAGTGAAAATGGTATGCAAACAGAAAAATTTTGGAGGAAAAGGTATTAGGCCTTTTAAATATTTGTCCAGAGTGAAAGAGGAAGCCCACAGCACAGCTGCGAATCTGTGCGAATTTCCCATATCTTAGTTCCAGTACCTTAATGATTATATTTTAAAGGCCTACAAAAATGTGTGTTCTTCCATTCACTACTTCAAAAAAAAGCCAAAGTGAACCAAAAAAACCCCTATTTACTTTATAAGACAAATAAAATATAAAAAATATAAGACAAATTAAAATTTAAAAGTTAAAGAATTAAAATTTTAAAAAGAGAAAAATATCTGACATGCTTACTTTATGCTTCTAGTGTGTTTACTTTTTTGCACAACATTTACTTCAAATCTCTTTCTATTGAAAGTCCTAAGTGAATACTAGTAGTGTATGGGTTGGCAGAGCCGATGAAGATCTCAGTTCCAAGAATGGCATGCAATCCACTTTGCTCTTTTCTAAGTAAATTGCAAATAATAATGTAACCATGATGCCATAGGTGTAGTTGTTATAATAGAAGGTATTGTTTCTCCCTACAAACTTATTGTAAAGTAAATTGTTTTCTTAAAAGAAGTAGAGAGTTTTACAGCACAGGCTAAAAATCCTAACCATAAAGGAGATGAAGGCAGAGGTTACAAAAGAATAGTGGATGAAATACGGCACTTCAAACTTTAGTAGAGAACCCTAGTATTCCATGTGCCTCTATATGCAGCATAAACTCCGAAATTAATTTGATAAATTTAAATAGTACACCTGAGTTCACTCTGCTACACTATGTGAACTCTGTGTGAAGAAATCAAGAGAGTGTCCTCAGACATAAACTCAATACCAGCCCACCCTAATCCCTCGTAACAATCCTGTTTGAGTAAGTCCCATTGAACCAGTCTTCTTGTTATGTGATAGCACCCTGTTTCATTACCCAAATCCTTTATGGTTCACATGCTTCCAGCTCACCTGTTAGCAAACCAGTCAAGTCACTAGTTTCAACAGCTTTGGCATCGCCTCCAAGCTGCACTCCTACAGGTCTGAACTTGTTGTTTCTTTCATCACTGCCAGGGCACTTCCCAGGGTGGGGGTGGTTGTAATCATGCATCCCCACACCCTCATCATACTGCTTGTAGTTTCTTCTTCTTGCACATTTATGTAAAAGCAGAGGTGCAAAAGTGTTAGAGCAGTAGGAGACGACGCTGTCCAGTTCAGAGTAATAGTGACACATTTGCTAACAAATGCACGTTTGGCACCTGCACTCTTTTTGCAAGCTCATTCTCAATGCTATTTTCTATCCCTGATCCCTGCTCTGTAATTCAATAGGTTCTGCTGTCAAATGATGTTTCCTGTGTGATGTTTTATCAAGATAACTAAATTCAGTTTTCTAAATTACAACATATAAAGCATTTAATGCCTTAAATAACTTTTGTAGTCTCTCTCTTTGTAGATCAGATCCTGTTTTGTTACATGCTTCTAAACATCAGTCATTGCTGAGCAGAAGTGTTAAAAAATAATCTAATAATTACTATTCAGTGGTCATATAGAAAAGTAGTGGTGGTTCCGTCATAAGAATGAGGCATTGTCCTTGATGAAACTAAAGGTTCTGCTAGACCAATAACTGATTTCTAACAGTATTCAGTAGGAGAGATACTTGGGGAAAATGTGTAGGAAATATTGATCCCTCCTCTTGGCAGGTTCTTTCCTGTGTTGCACAACAGGAGTATGAGAACCAGTGATCATAAGTTGAAACAGGAGATGTTCTGACTTTATGTAAGAGGGGAAAAAAACTCAGCAAGAAGAGACTTAATCATGGAACAAGTTGTTCTGAGAGGCTGTGAACCCTCCCTCCTTGGAGATTTTCAAAAGCCCTGAGAAGCCTGGCTTGCATTCAGTGTTGATCCTGTTTTGAGCATTAGTTTGACTGGGTGACCCAGGTCCCTCCAACTTCAGTGATTCATTGATTCTAGAAACCCTATAGGAGTAATTGTCCCTTCTGCAATCAGAGAGCTATCACATCCCTGAGCAGTTCTCACCCTGATTGCATGTGTCTAAATCTGCTCTTCATGAAATGAGCAGTTGCCATTTTGCCTGTTCTAAAGGCAACATTATTTAGAGTATTATTTCATAGAATTTTATTCTGTCTGAGGCCATGATTATTTTTATTCAAACACTGGCTCAAATGCCCCCCTTAGATGCATGGAATGGCAGCTGTAGCTACCAAAAAGATAACAGTGACATCTGCAGGATACCTTCTGTGGAAATAAGTGTTCTTGATTTTAAAAAGTTTTAATTATGGCCCCATGGGGCAATTACTTTGAGCATGTCTGAGATGCTTTTTATGTGATGTATCTGCTATAGGTATCTGCCCTGCTTTCCAGAATAATAATGCAACATCCCTCTGTTTATGATAAGAACATCATTTATCTCTTTATCTACATGCTTGTGGACTTTAGTAACAATAAGAAGTACCTAAGTATTATTAAGTTCATTGCACATTCAAAATAATCTACAAAGAGTTTGAGCTTTTTATATTGGTTTGATGCCTCTAATTTCTAGAGCAAACTAGAAATTAACTGTGTAGATTGGTACCTTGGCAGTTATAGCTGGGACCAAAAGTACTACTTAATCTGGAAAAAAACATACGACACCTACCCAGTAGTTCTGGCAAGGCCAAAGTAGAACACGATTCATTAGCACGTAAGTGTGGGATTTTGTGAGTCTCCATACCAATGGGGATGACTTGAAAGCATTTTTGTATTGTGAAGGGACTAATTTAACAAAAGGATTCTGTTAATATATTGATTTCAGACTCAGTGAGTGACGATGTGCATTTTTGTCTGTTGTTTCTGAAAACAATCCATGGAGTTAAGTGGATACAATGCCTGTCAGTTCTCAAGGGATACAAGCCCACTGCCAATCCAGGCATACACACAGGTTTTTTGTAGAACTTGACTTGAGATGACTAAACTAAAAGATTTCCTGTCATGTCTGATGAACAGGATGCAAAAATCATTTGTCCTTTACGATGTCCTAAGAGGCGAAGAAGAAATTTCAGAGACCATCCAACATCGCTTTGATGAGAAAGTAATTAAAGTCAGTGACTGAGCTGTCCACATGTTTGAGTCAGATAACAATATAATTGACTGTAATGGTCCCTGTGCTGAAGGACAGTAAGCAGAAGATAGATGTGACTGAACCAAATTTACTAAGGGAAATTTTATCGACATTTCTAGCTAGCAGTAATAAGTTAAAAAAATAATTTTACTGTATGCAAGAGTTAAGTAGGCTATGCTATGCTGATTTCTGAAGAGGAAAAAATATAACATAATTCAGTGTCTAGATTATTTTCTTTTTTTCATGATAATAGCCTGCTCTTCGTAGTTTACAGTTACTATTATCATCTCCTTCGTCTTGCAGTGGTTATCACATGTGCACCACGTATACACCTCAGCAGCTCTACCAGCAGCAATGGACTTTGCAAGCACTGTGGAGGGGCTCAGCCTACATCACAGCCTCATCACACTGTACAGTAGCTTTAGGAGCTCATCTCCTCCCTCTCCAAGATGGTTAGAAACTAATTTTAACTACAGATAATTTTGTAATTTGCAGGCAAAGAAGTCAGTTTGACATACTTCTCTTAGCCTGATTGAATTAATTTTAAATGCTTTGGCAGTTTTTCTCTATGCTGCTGTTAAAAGAATTGTAGATAATGACACGACTCACAGCTGATCTCAATCCTTCCTCTAAAGGAAGAAAATAGCAACCCCTAAAAAAAACACAGCCAGCTTAATACATTTTGGCCATCATGTAGCACGAATTGCTTCTTTTCTCCCCCCAATTTTTTGTCAGTTCAAGCTCACATGGTTATTTTGGAATGTAAAGTGACCAAGCATACATATTCTGATTTTTAACTGTATTAAGTTTTCTGGGTATGCTTATAAACAACTAACATTTTCCACTTATGTTAATTTTTACAAGATTTGATACTATAAGTTACGTTGTTATTCCTTTACTGTATTCCTTACATAGTCCATTTGCTCTGCAAAAAAAATCTCCCAGAGGAGCCAGGGTGACACAGTCCAGTTTAAATATAAACCACTAGTCTTGTTTTCCTTTATTGCAGGTTCATGCAGCTGTCATTTGTAGCCAAGAGGTTTAAGCCATGCAAAGTTGAACACAATACCTAAGCACCATACCAGTCTTTACACAAATGGTCCTCGAGCCTCTAACAAACCTGCAAAGCATGCTTTGTTTTCAGCTTGTGCATCATCTAAGCAGCTGATGATTCTCCTTTCAGTATTCAAGTACTCGTCAACTACAGCTAGCACTGCTGGGGGAGGAAAGGTTACTTCTCCCTATTCTGCCCTCTGATCAGTTGGGAGAAATACCTGGTTTTGGCCATGAAAATCAGTGCATTTTGGAGTACGATGGTCATAGTTCTGTGCCAGTCAGGGAAGTTTTAGCTCCTTACTTAGTCAAATGAGCACCAAGAAACCTTTCTTTGAACCAGAATTTAGCCCTAAATTTCAGATGCACAATTCTCATAGTAAGACACTAGAGTCACTTTTAAGAGTATCCTGAATTTGTGTTACTGGCAGCAAAAGCAGCACACCTTTAAGCTATACGTTGAGTAGATTGGATTTGAAAGAAACAAATCCTACCCCATACTTTTCTTGCAATATTGTTCTTCCAGTAACTTTTCAGCAAAGAACCATACTTAAGGCACCATTTTTAAAGGAACCCACAGCCAGCCTTTAATTTTCATGTAAACTAATCATTTGCACACTTAAGCAGTAGAAGAGCACCCACAACTTCTTATGTCTGTTAAATGATGCTGACAACTTCTGGGCTCATAAACTGGTCTTATCATTCAAATTCAGCCTGTAACCACAAGATAAGTTTCAGAGCAACCTGTTTATACCTGCCCACTCCTGAAACTAACCACTTGTGTTAGTGCAGCTGGTCATGACATTACCTTCTAAACTGGATAACTTCAGTAATCAAAGTTTTTCAATTCCTGTTTTCCTCAAAGGCTTCCTTAATAATATAGATGTTTCTAAAGATGAGGTGAAGTTTAAGGCATGTGAGGGAGTGGAGAGAGAAAGAGGACGATCACTTTTTAAGCCAGTGGTGCCTCTGAGGAAAAAGTGTGTGGGACCAGATCTTCAGCCATTAAAAACACAATTTTGTAACATATAAACTGATTTTTATTTTTTTTTTTTTTATTACAAAAAAACATCCCTGGCACTCCATGTATTATTGATCAGTTCTTTGTAGATGATTGTATCGATCCTTCAAATCTAAATTTCTTCTTTAGACTCTAGTTCAGAAAAATCCTTAAACAGTTACTTGGCGTTAAGCATTTGAATGCTTTTTATTAAAGCTCATTATAAATAAAATTCACCACAACCTTAAGTATTTTCCTAAATTTGGGTGTAGTTGTTTGATTGTTTGAAGTTAAGCATGCACCTTGGTGTTCAACTGAATCTGGGCCCTCTTAATTGTTATAAAGTCCCTGTTAAGGATTGTATAGCCGATAACTGTCTTTGAACACATCTTATGGAAGAAAAGATCTTGTTTTTTCTTGTACAAATTCCATTTTTCAGGATAGCTGTTCAGAAGCTTTAGCCCTGCCAAAGCAGACTGTGTACATTTTTTAGTTAAAGGTGGCCTCTGATCGCTGAAATGAAATAGCTGAAGCCCCAGAAGATGATTCACACTAAGATCCAGAGACACATTAATTCTTTTCAAAGCATTGTTCTATTTAGCATTTTCTTAAAGTAGGAAAGCCAAACAATCATTGCCTAAAATTCATTTCTATGGCCAGTATCTCAAGACACTCATGCCAATTTAAGGTCACGCTACTGGTGAAATGGTCAGTCCTAATCCCATTTTGTCACACTTTTCTACCTTTCCAATATCTAGTGGTAGGACTTTGGGGGCCATTCAGTTCCTGCTGAAACTAATGCTACATACAAACAAAATGTATTCGTTTTCAACCAGATCATCTTGCAAACTGTCAAGCTGCACAAGTGCTGCTGCTGGCACAAGGGATGTGCAGGAGCGAACAGGATGGAGGAGCCTGGGAACCCTGTGGAGAAGAGGGGAGGTGGGCTAGAAGACCTCTCTTCTGTTTTGCTGGAGGAAAAACTCCCACTTTCCACCCAAAAAGCCTTGTTTAATCAGAAAGCTCTTAGTCAAACTGGAGGTTCACTTAGAGAAGGTCAAACATGAAAGTACAGGGAGAATATTTGAATGTGTCTGAATGAATGAAACCAAACGGTTATGTCTTAGAAATGGTTTTGCCAACTTTACTGTCATTATGGGGAAAAAAAAAAAAAAAAAAGGCGGCACTCAATTTTCAGCAACACCTCTTTGCAAGATCAGGACGGGAACTTGTTTAATGATTCTGATATCTAGACTGGGAAGAGGAGATGCTGAGATCAAGTCAAATCATTGTTTGTATTACATTTTTTCCTCTACTCTTTTCACACAAGAAAAAATGGTTTCAATGGAAAATTCATACATGTAATTCACAGTGTGATCTATTCATTAACAAAAAGCAAGCTTTTACTGGTAAAGCCAATCAGCAATTGAGCTAAAAGTATGTATTTTTATGGTGTTTGAAGACTAACCCCAGGTCTGGTCTGAACAGGAGTCTGTCTTTATTTTAGTCTTAATGAGTAATAATGTATTTTCACTGAGCTTAGATGCTTAAAATCTGAATCCAAACATTTTACTGTGTTCCCTTTTTACTTTACTCCCATTTTGAGTGACCTGAATCAGATAGGGAATAATGCAGGGAATTAAGCATAATAGCACAGAAGTGTCTAATTTTCAGTGTAGTCACAGTCTCTGAGTCACTGCAAGACCTTGTGCTCCTTTCCTAACCTCCTCCCTACCTTGTTTACACCTCAGATAAAATTAAGGCAGTAAATTTCCTTACCTAAACCTGCACAGTGCACTCAAGTCAGTAGTGACTGAGCAACTGAATGTACATCACAGAGGCTCAGCTTATTTTGTACAGCACTTTGAAGATTAAAATGATTTATTAAGTTGCAAGGCACAGCGTAGACATCTTGCTCCAAATGGTCAGT
Source organism: Nesoenas mayeri (assembly GCF_963082525.1). Classification (NCBI taxonomy): domain Eukaryota; kingdom Metazoa; phylum Chordata; class Aves; order Columbiformes; family Columbidae; genus Nesoenas; species Nesoenas mayeri. The sequence goes on along the minus strand of NC_137543.1, from coordinate 41,909,074 downwards.
TCACCAAAACAAAAAGAAAGAAACCTCCAAACCAGCCATGTTGCCCTTGGTGCTCTTCAAACTCCTGGAGCTTGCTGTCCTGACTGCAGGGACCCATCTCAGCCTTGAGGATCTGTTTGCAATATCAGTTTCTTCAAAGCTTCTAAGCCCAGGAGGTTTTGTAACTCATGTCTTTCCTCAGCATTTCCAACTGTTTCACCCAGTGTGCCAGCTGTTAGGGATCGCTCCTGAAGCATCTACCTCACCTCTTTTTGTCCCTCACCTAAGCCAAGAGTAAGGCACCCAGCTCAGCACTGGGACACGCAGCATCAGAAGGGCTGAGTCAGTGCTGGCTGTGGGTGCATTTATCAACAAAGTGTGAACAATACTTTCTAACCAGTTTCTAACAGACCTAATTTGCTTCTTTGAGAGGCTGTTGTCCTCCCTATTCTAGCTGCTTTTCTTCTCAGATCTACACAGCAGTCCCCAGTGTTTTAGGCAACAGCATGAGCTTTGCAGTCTTTTTGTGTCTGCCAGCTCAGGTAGTGGCAATCTTCAGATCGAAATATTATTTAGAGTTTCAGGTACAGAGCAAACAGAGAGAATAGACCCTACTTAAACCATGGTCCCTATAAGCTTCTACATCCCTGCAGGTCACCTGCTTCACTGTACTTGGAGAAGTAAATAATGTCACACACTGTCTCTCCCTCCCAGAGAGCATGTATCCCTGACTACTTCCATAAATCAATCATAGTTGTAGTTCGACTATCTAGAAGAGCAGGAAGACACTTGAAGTTACACTGAATAATATTATAACTGCATAATGTTAGCAGAATCTTTTAATACATATGGAGAAATATCATACTTACATTTCAAATATTTTTTCTACTAAACTTTCATAAGTCAGGATAAGACCTTTTGAAGTCTCTTTATAGAGTCATATTTCAGCTTAATTGAAATATTTGGTTATAAGTGAAACCAACACTTTAGCATTGAGGCATTCAAGTAGAGTATCTTACTTTTCATAGCACCTTTAAAATGCTTCTAGATCTGACCTATTTTGGCCCACCATAGCTTACAAAATCCTCAGAGGCAAGTAAGAGAAAGAAATAAACTCCAAGTAGGCTGTGAAATAATAATTTCCAATATTTTTTTTCATATTATGTCAGTAATATTATTAATATTTGTATTTCTTATTTACTTGAAAAATGTAAGTATTCTTACATAAGAACAAAAGGTCCTGAAAGTGTTTGCAATAGAAATATATCAGTCTAAGGTATTAACTGGTTTTGGTTAAGACTTGGATCAATAATATGTTGCACATCCCATTACAGAGTATGTACCCAGTCTTCTTGTACCATTGCCTAGTTTCTTACAGTGCTAACTAGAAAATCTGCATTTTTTAGCTCAGGCTGTAGAATGTTCATACTTTTTAGCTATAGAGGTCCCCAGTCTAATCTTTCAATTTTTGGTCAGTGTGGATATCCTTGTGGCAGTATCGAAAGACTTCAGCTACATAGTGCTTCAGTGGTAGATATTACATAGAACTTCAGCATTATAAAATGCACAACTTACACTTACTTCAGAAACTATACTCAATATAAAAATGTAAACAGGATCCATGCACAAATACGGCAGCAAACTCTTAGGTGAATTCTTCTAATTCTCCTCATCAAAAAAGCAAAAATTAGTTTTCAGACTCCAGGGTGTCTCACTGAATACACCTTACCACTGATATGCCTGCCAACTGGTAAAAAGGAGCTGTTAGTTTAAGCATACTTTTTGCAGACCCTGATGGTTGTCTGATAGCCAGGATCTAAATCAAACAGAGCTTTGTGCCTTGGGCTGTGCCTGTGTAAACCTTACTGTTTAACTAAGCAACTGTACCAGAGATTATCCACATAAAATAAACGCTGTATTACTACTGTCAAATGCTTACCTGGTAGCCAAAGAACACTTGAGGCTTTGTGAATAAAAGAAAGATTGGAATTAGAAATTCAGCAGCCATTCAAGAGGAATCTTAAAGTTATTGCATGTTTAATTACTCTTTGCGTTTAACCCTTCTTATCTAACAGCCATTTGCCAGCACTGCAAGACTATATTAATCTAGAACAGAGAACAATAATACAAGCTGTCACTATAATATTTTTTTTCCACTAATATATCTTCGACCCTTGTAGATGGGACAACCCTGGGATGAATGTCAACTCCAATTTCCATTTAGTATACCCAATGAATAAAATGTTCACAATCAAGATACACTCTAATGCTTCTGCTACCAACCTGAATGTTGTATTTTGGGCAACCAGAGGCAGAGTTTTCTCTGAGATGATGCTTTTTTTTTGGTGATGTAGTTAGTTCAGAAAATCTCAAGTTTACTGGCCAGGGAGCGACACTACAAGGTTTATCTGTTTGCCAAAGTCATATTCTTGGTGAATGGTTACAATGGCAAACGGGAACAGTTTTTCTATTACTGTTGTTTCAGCAGTAGGTAGTATGGTCTTATCTTGAACACTTCTACAACTCATTACTGTCTTTTATGCTTGTTCACAGACTTTTGGATGAATAGTCAGAGGAAAAATCATGGACATTGGCACTTCACAACATCAAAAATGGTTTATTTTCTTCACAGACAAACTGACTTAGAAGACTGCTTTGAGTGGTCATTAGCAGGGTTTTCTTTAGTTATTTTGTAGATTAGATATCTCAGTTTTATACTCTCCTAAAAACAGTACTGGAAAGACACCAGTCACTGAGTCAACTTTTAAGTATATTAATTTCTGTTCTAGAAATTCTTTCATCTACCAGATTGTGAAGGCCATGTACCCATGGTTGTTGGAGTAGCAGTGCTCTCCTGAAAAGAAATGGATTACGCTGTTCAGCTTTGCACAAAAACTCTTGACAATTCATGGTTAAAGTCTTGACTATTATCTGAATTGTTCTTTCTCCAGTTTTGGTTTTTGTGGGTTTTTTTGTTGTGTTTTTTTCAGTTTTGGTTTGGTTTGGTTGGCTGGTTGGTTTGTTTGTTTGCTTGTTTGTTGTGGAGATTTTTTGGGAAGAGATGCCAGAGTAAATTTGGCTTTTGGTTTTCATCAGCTTCTCAGATTGGACTCTGAATGTGGAAAAGAAGTCAAATGGTCTGTTCACCTACTCCTGGCAGCAGAAAGAACAAGTTACAAACTCTGATTCTTCTAGATCTGTGAGAAGTTAGGAACTGTTATTATGAAAGTGACATTGCAAGCCCTAACAGGGCGGGTGGTACAGCCCTTAAGTTGTTCTGGTTTTGTCCTCTGGCAGGACCTAATGAGTAGCTGTGGGTAATTGCTCTCCTGTCATGAGATCTCTTTAATATGGGTTATGAGTAAATGCAATGTACTCCCAGCTCTGTGGTGTTCTGTAGGAGGTATCTACAAATCAATCCAGGCTGAAAGGTGATAAGTGGAGAGAAGCTGGCAGAGAGAGCAAGGGATCATACTGATATTAGCTAACAAGGATTATATTATTTGTACCATAGGTGAATGTACTGGCCCCCTTCTGCTCTGGTTACCTGTAACCAAATGCAATTTCTTTCACTTTTAGGTGGCCACTTAAGTGCAATCTCTTGCTATCATTGCAGGGTTCAGTCTCTCACCTTCTCATGCACCACACAGCTGGCATGGATACCAGAATAACTTTTCCATGTTCTCTCCTTCAAGTAACATGCCAGAACAACAGCTGTTATCACTTCGAAGCTGAGTAATTTGGTGCAACCTGCTTCTTACTGCTGCAGCTGGTATTGCTGAAGCACTGCAACTCCATTGACATGAGTAGGTGCATTCAGGCAAATACTCTTCATGATGAACTTCTGAGCTCTAAACTGTGTCCTATATGATCCATTAAGACCTTTGTTAGTTATCTTACAAACTCTCTGGAAAGCTCAGCTTTAGCATAAGGTATTTATAAAGGGAGCTAGGTATACTGCCTAGGATTTTATTTAATTTCTTATTTTTCAGAGCATTTATTGTTGGGTGAGTGAGACTAGATGTATTGTAAAATTATATATATTTTTATAAAATTTTTATATATATATTTTATATTATATATATTTAAATATATTGTATTAAATTATACTCAGACCATGAGGCAGATACTTATTTATGTTATGAATCTAAAGAATGTAATAATTAATAGTTCTTCATAATAAAGCAATGAATTGTACATATGTTTTTGATATAAACATGTCCTATCAACTGACTGAAAGATATGTTTATGACCCATGAATCAGAGTTGGCCTGGCCAGCAACTATTGACAGACAAGGAAGCAGAACAAAACTAACCTTCTACAAGATACCTTCAGTGAAATTATATTGAAATGTGTCGGTACTTGTCTGATAGAGAATCTAAACCTGCCTTTGTACAAAGGCTTTGATTGCTACACTCAGTCACCATAAAAGAAAACTTCCATTACGTCATCTAGTACATCATTTAGGCAGTGCAAGTAGATCAGCAACACACCATTTCCTCTGCTGAAGAACTATATTTCTTTATAAGAATAAAATTGATGTGTTGAGCAAGTGGCTGCCATAACTAAGGAGAGCATTGCGTTCTCTTCAAATAGCAAAACATTCAGACTCCATTCAACTGAAGTTAATAACTTATCTTATTCCAGGTTGAGGGCTCTTTTCTGTCCTAAGTTACAGACAAGGCTTACCAAGATAGTTTTTTTAGTATTCATTAGTATGTGCTGTACAACGTACTGAATATATATTTTTTATATATATACAAAATTATATATATATAAAATATATATACACTGAACAGATATATATTCTCTGTACATATTTTCAGCTGGTAGCATATACCACAGTGTACATTGCTGTTACTCCAGAATGTCACTTGTGATCATGTTCTGAGAAACAATGCAAAAAAGGCCCAAGCTCACATTCATTGCCAAGAAAACAGTGACAGTTTCAGTCCCTATGACATATACACATAGAGCCCCTCTGCAAACCAGTGGGGAAATTTCCAATATAACTCATAGAAATATATGCATGGAACTGCTACAGGGAAAAAAATATTGGTTGAATGGGCTCTAATGCTAAAGTGTATGTCACGAATACTTTCCAAAGCCAATTGGAGCTGTTGGTTCATGATACAATACCTAACAACTCTAGGGAAAATACTTTAAAAAAATTATCTAATTGCCAAAATTATTTCTAGGACAATTGTCCAAATAAGCAGCATTTAGGGACTTTGAGGGCAGCAGGTCCTGTACACATTCTGTTGACTTCACCATCTTCTTCAGCCAGTTCAGCATAATTGCTCCTATTACAAGCAGAGTTCAGTTCTCCGTTCTTTTTATTTTTTGGAGGGAGCAGGAAAAGATAATCTAGTAATAAAAGAAGTTCAGGTAAACAGGCTTAATAGCTTCTTTTTGCCTCCTATGCCAGCCTGTTAAAAAGGTACATGTTCAAATTATGTGTTTCTTTTCAACCACTTTCTTAACTTTTATTCTTCCTGTAGGTGACATCAGCAGTCTTGACACCTCAGACTTCATTGGCTCATAAACAGAGATACTGAGCAACACTGATCAACCAGTGTGTTGCAGGCTTCCATTTTATCATTTTATTTCTCGTGTCTATAAAGAATACATGAGTGTCTATTGACTTAAATAGACCTGATTTTCTTCCAGTATCTTCCTTCATCAATAGGATGTGTCTGATGTCTTAGTGTATGCTGTGAGAATTGTACAGACTTGGAAACTGAGAATAAAGTAAGAAAAGTCTCACATTAAAGCTTCTGTTGCTCCTGCCAGAAGCTCTGTTCAGATGAGTTGGAAGATAACTTGCTCTTGTTTGAGTCTGACATTTTATCCACTAGAATCTCAGTTTAGTTATTTCTAAAGTTCCCAGTCCCTATAGTAACAAAGTAAATTAAAACAACTCCAGATCAAGAAAGTGATCTGTGTCTGTGTTTGCAGAAAGTCTGAATAAATGATGTTGAGCACTGTGTGAATAACCTCCTTTGTGTCAATGGGTTTTCAGGTGTTTAGTGGCAGTTACTGAACTGAGCCTACTTTGTTAACTATTTCTGCACTGTTCACAGTGAATAAAAATGAAGATTAATAAATACATAGAAAGAAAAGTATTATATATGCAGATATTTTGGTTTGGTCTCATTGTTAGGGAGTTTACTGAAAAGCTGTGTCATTTTCTCCCTCATCTTTCTGCCTGGAACAGCCCACTATGCAGCAGGAAAAACCTAGCGTTGGCTTTTGTCCACCCTCCACCAAGAATGAGTCAATCCTAGGGTACTTGATTCAGCTCTGCAGTTTCTTCTTTGTCCTAGCGGCAGCTCTTCTACTAAGGAGAACAAAGGTAGATGTGTTCTTATATGGAAGATATTGGACACATACTAGCCATGTTTTCAGCCTTTTCTGAAAACTGAAAGCTAAAATTATGCCTACCAAATGTGAACTTGTGAGTGCAATGAGGAGTGACCAGTGGTTTGTGATTTCTTTGGGTACCAGGTCTGATGACTAAGAAGGGAAGTTAAGCAGATGGTAGGTTCCGAATGAATAAACAGATGTGGATTTTCATAGAGTCTGTATTTAAGATGTGGAGCTTCTTGCTAGAGGATGTTCTGAGCGATAAATGTTATACAAGTCCAAAGAGAAGCTGGGAGTGGTCATAGGAGAGTAAGAGAATTTAAAGTAGCTAAAACATTAATCCACATTTTGGGAAAGAGGAGAGTATGGCTGTCCTATTTGTGTACTTTCCCGTAGGTGACTGATCTGGGCCATTGCCAGAGATACAAGTCTTCATGGACCTCTGCCTGACCCAGTGTGGCAACTCCTATATTCTTAATCTTTCTTCATTGGTATTTAGGTACGAGAGAGGTTTCTCTTTTGCTTTGTTATTAACAAAAAAAAAAAATAAAAAAGAGTCACCACCACTGTCCTTTACAAGTAATCGGGTACTTTAGAAAGACTCAAAGTAGGAAATTATCTACAAGATGGTGTCTGTGTCTGTTGAATCAGCCATCTACATATTATAGGATTTCTAATACTTCTATCAGCTAAATAAACAAACATTTACTCCTGCAGGCCTCCTCAGTGCTTATCACTTCTTAGCAGCAAGACCTAGGTTTCCATCACCCAAATTCCTCTGCCTAAAGGGTAGTATCGACTCCTGCAGAAATTACATCAGCCGTCTTAAACCTATCCTAACCTCAACTATGGTCCTGTCAGGACCATTATCTTTGAGGATGTTGCCTTAAAGCCACCATGGAGTCAGTCACGCTCAGGTAAAGCTGCGTGAGCTGGCACAGCCTGCCAGAAGGATTAGGTGAAAAGTGATGGGGACATGGATACACAGGGACATGGTGCTGCAGAGCTGCACAGTCTCAGTCATATCCTGCAACACAGGACTGCGCACCATACTGACTGGTCTGAAGACCCTGGAGATGACTTGGCTTCACTGGTAATCCTGCATTTGCCTGTATGCAATTAACTGCTTCTTCTGGTTTGGTGTGCTCAAGGCAGAACATCTTTCTTTTGAATTTACTTTCTCTTTTAGTAACCCTTAAGGGCAACATTTTCTTTCAAGGCTTCTTTTTGCCAAGACTGATTTATTTTTAGACTGTTTACCAAAACACCCTACAAGGAAATAAAATGTGTAAATTTGAACATAGGTGAATGGTTTTTCCTTTTTATCAATGTCTTTAATTACCAGATACTATTGCTATTATATTTCTGTATGACAAGCAAGGTGAACAATCATCTGATTCTGCAGAGAGTTAACATGCCATGGACAGGTTATTTGCCTCTCTCAATTATGCTTTTGTGACCATCACAACACATTTATGTGAAAATGGATTTTGTGTATTCTCAAGCTTATTAAGTGTCAGTAAGTACAGCTTCTGATATCCTTAAAATGATCCTGAGTAGTGCTGCTACTATGGGAACAGGACAATGCTATCTAGCATGAACAAGATTATATAAACACTGCCCTGCAGCTTTTTCTCTTTCATTCACTGGAGATTAACAAAGTCTTGTATTTTTACCTTGGACTACATGTGACGGATATTATGAGTTATACCGTATTGCTGGGTGGGGTTTTTTCATTCATTTTGTTCTTATATTTTTGTGTCCATGGAATATGCTTTCTGAAATATCAAGGCACGGCATGCACTTGAAGATGTATTGATGGGCTTAAGTGAAAAAAATATAATGCTTTCTGTAAAATATTCTCAACTGTGGAATTATCTGTTCTTCTTAGCAAGAGGAAATAGAGCCTTGTAGAAAAGGAAGGAACAGAGACATGGGAAAATTGATTAATTTTACAACTTTTCCCAAAGGTCATTGTGTTGGTTTGGACGGTTGCAGTTTCATAGAAATTAAGGTCTGACTGTCTGTGTATCACTATCCATTAAGGTTTACCTAGATACCTTACACCAAGCACAGAGACTTGAGTCAGATTGCATTTGATTTCTAAAAATACCTAACTTGGCTACATGGAGAGAATGAGATGAACTGATGGTTCATCCATGCTTGAAGTATCAAAGAAACTGCTTAAATAAACTCTATTTCTTAACAGAGTCTATGTATGTCTCCATTTTTAATTTATAAAAATAAGAATAGAGACATCATAATACTTTACAAGGGTATTTGAGGTTCTCCCATAAATATTGAGGAGACTCTAATTGAGAGATTTGTTTGAAAGTGTAGGCTCTATTAGCTGGAACAGGAGTGCATCACAAACTGGATTTACTAACACTCAGCTCATATTTGCTTAGGAGATTGTCAGAGGACAGATGAGTGTGAGATATGTTTATTTTAAGTCTGCACTAAATTAGACCTTGAGAATATTTTGGAGGATTTTTGCATGCTTGTCTAGGGTGACTGTGTTTGAAGTCTTACATTTTTTAACTAATACTATATTAAAAATATGTTTACAATAAATATATTTACGTACTGTCGAGTATAAATAATTCATTATTTTAAATAAATATTAATGATCTCAGGCATACAACTCACTCAGGATTAAGTCAGTTGTGAGCCTATTCCCAGTCTTCACATCCACATCATTGACCTTCCTACAATATCCTATGCTTTTTCTATCCTAGCACTTTAAGTTGTAAATTTTCATCCAAATAAGCAGCTGTCTCCTCTCCTGACATACCCACAGCTCTTCTTCTCTAGTGTTGTCAGCAGACAGTGAGGATGTCACAGCACATCACAGCCGAGGAGGGTTAACCTTTCAAAACTGTTTACCTCCAAATGTGACCAGTTTTTGCAGCACTGCAGTACTGTGGCACAACCTCTACGTATGGCCTTTAGATGTGTTTCTAGGAACACCGACTTATAAATAAGTACAGTTGACAGTCTGCTGATCAAAAGTCTATATTTACCACAGAGAAGTTGTCATGATGTCATGTACAGTTTGACAGTTAACCTTGGAAATTCCTGAAGTATGTTGGACATATTAGGAAATCTTTTTGAGTTAAAAAACAAACAAACAAAAAAAGTTATGGGACACTGTTCCTTTGGATTGCACAGGGTAATCACAAACAATGAGCAGGCAATAATAATTTCATCTCTCACAATCATGCATAGGATTTTTAAATGTGTTCTAGGTTTGCCATTTGATGTTTTAGCTGTCTGTACATTTGTGAAGCAGCTGGATATATTACTGCCCCTTCTGTTCCTCTGTATTCTGTTAATTAAGAAGAAAAGTTGGCCATATCTACTTGTTGGGTTCTTTTCTATACCCTGTGTATGTGTAATTTTCCCAGACAGGCAGTGAGTATGTCCTCAGCAAGGGACCAGGTCAGCGTGCCCTCAGGTTACATTTCCAAAACTCTTTCATCTTCACAGTTCAAAAACTGCAGAGAAGTATCTTTGGCAGGAAATACTTGAGACATTGAATCTGGTTTTACCTCTGCGCAAGTCACTGCAGCATCTACTTCTAAGGTGCCAATTGTGAATTGTGAAGTGCTATAAAGCAGGGATAGAAGTTAGTGTTACATTAGGACATTGTTGCTACATGCTAGTCTTGGAACAATAATTATATTTTAAGGCCTAGTTATGACATTCATTGTAAAGCAATTAAAAAAATTAGAAGCACCTAAATCCTAGGTACATAAGGCATTTAGGATACGCCAGTTAGACTTTTATAAAAAATATCAACCCTGATATTAACTGCAAACATCAGCCCACCCTTAATGAGACCATACAATAGCCTTTTCCACACGCTTAATATAGTGAGCTGCACAAGTGCTTCATGTCTGCAGTGCAGAGCTCTTCCACAAAGAAAGTATAAAGACTTGGACACCAAGAAGAAAGAGCTGTGAGGTTGGTGGTTCTGGACATCCTAAGCCTGAGATCTGCATAATTGCATAATCCCTGCCCATGCTGCCAGAGGAGGAAGAGTGACTGGTCATGGTCAAGTGTTACACTCCAAAGTTCAAAAGAGCTTTCCAACTTGAACTGGAACTGGCACTGAGATTCAACATAAGGGTTTATTTTGAGCTGTAGTAGGGGTCTTACAGCAACTCAGTGTCAATGTTATTTTTAAATGTGGAGGTCTTGGCCCATAGGATTTCATCTGAAGGGCTTTGATGTCTGATTCTCACTGACATCAGGGGGGTTAAGTGCCTAAATACTGGCAAAGAGCCAAGTTTAAGTTACTTTTGAAACTAAAACCAGGACTTTTCACGAATTTCAACTAAAATCTTTCTTATGCTGCACTTAACAACTCAAACTCTACTGTGTTATGTTTTGCTTTTGCACCTTGCTGTACCATGGGTCACCATTCAGCAAACAAGAGTTTTACACGTAAGGTGAAACATTGGCAAGTACAGTCAGCACAAGAAAGAGAAGTTTATGGAGAAACAGCTCTTTATGTTCCTTTGCAGTACTCTTTTCCTCGCTTGTGTATTTGTGCCTGTACTGAAAGCAGTTCTGGAGAGGCCTATTTTTCTTTACAGAAAAAATCACAACTCTTATCTAGTTGCTTACAACCCATTAAACCTTTGCTCCACTTTCTTTCCTCCTTCCCTCACCCTCTTCTCTCTCCGACATTTAGCTTAGGTGGTTTTCTGTGGCTTTGATGCTTTGTAACTGGGGGAAGATCCTTGCATTGCTTGAGAGGCTGACCTGTTTCACAAGCACAGGCAATCACTCCCACCACAGAGCAGCCCTTAATTCCCAGCTAGGGGCTGCAGGAGAGCTTTCCAGTGTGCAATGATCCCCTGATGTTCTGGAAGGTGAGTAGCTGCTCCCTCTCATGCAAAGAACATGGCCGCAGGAAAGGTGACGTGTCTACACTCCTCCAAACCTCATCAGCTGAATCAATAGTCCTTTAAAACTACTGGGAGCAAAGTCAAACGACAGCCACCTCCAATCTGCTTTAATTTACACCAGGTTAATGTATCGGCAAACTCCCTTGTTCCACTCTCCAGCTGCTCCGAGGGCTGAGGACTTACATTTCCTATGACAAATATGTGTGATTATTTAAGCATTTGTCTTCAAAAGCACAAAGGGTGCTTTAATTAATTTCATCTTAAGAAACCAAAAATGAGCAAACTAATTATATTAACAATTTATTTAATTTCTTTAATTAACCGGCATTTTAGCCAAGGTATGTGATGTCTGCCTTTCGGGATGCAAAGCCATCCTGTGCTGCACTGTGAATGCTTGCTGCCTGCAGGCCACCAGGCTTGGCATTCCAGTTCTCCTCAGGTCTGTTACCATGCATGCCTTACAAAGTCATTTATTATACAAATTGGCTACTTCAATTCCTTTTTCTGGATGGTGTTTGCATTTTTAAAATGCAGTGTGGGATGTTCACTTATTAGTCAGTTTTCTTTAGCTGCCACTCAAAGTGACTGCACGACTTTTTTCCCTGCTGGTTAAAAAAAAAATTAACAGAGAAGCTGCCAGTCAAGTTTACCAAACAGTCCAACAATAGAGAAACTGCAAGCCCAGAATATTTTCTGTAATTATACACTGTGCAGAGTAATAAATGTATGATAGCCTTGCATTCATTATGTGAGCTTAAGTACTCACGTTATAGACTTCTATTTGAGGACATTATTACCATGCAGTAATAATTCTGTTCAGGTTGGTGATACCTAGTATACATTAGCTTTTTTAGAGTTAGGGAAATGTGTTAATATTCTACTTTACAAATATGCCAATAAAATTGGTGCTTGACTTCTGTTCTAAAAATGCAAAGTATTTTTTTAAAGACAAGTAGCAAATCTTTGCCTCCATTAATCTTGAATATTTCAGAAAATATGGATTTAAGCCAATATCCCTATTTAGCCAATGCTGCTATTAAATTGCTATTTGAACAGCAGAGTATATACCCTATGGCAACAACTACAGAAGTACCAGATGTGACTGTGCTGGAATGTGCCGTTGGCCAGAAATAATAAATTCTAGTCACAGTGTTTGATTGAATAACTGCACTAAGTATATCAGAGAAGATGTTTTCAAAAGACCCATAAGGATTTAGAAAATCAGATTCTGCCAATGATCCATAGCACTTATGCTCATAAATACCAGGTCCTTGATTCTCTTTCAGATGAGGAAAATTACTGAAATTTTACATTTCTGTAAAACTAATCTAAGAAGAATTAGCTTATTTAACAGTTATTGCCAGTGAATTAGCATGAACCCCATTAGAAGTTTGTTTGCACAAATGTGGAGACTTGAACAAATCTATCACTGCTGCAATAATCTTGTGAATGGCATCTAAGGATGGAAAAGCTCCAAGAAAATTTCTCTCAGACTCACCCAAAGATGTGCCAGTGTTCAGGGTTAAACACTGTTTCAGGTGAGCACAGACACAGAACTTCAGCTGCAGTTGTGAGAAGCTAAACCAAGCACTTCTTCATCTAGGATGTAGAAAGCTGGTAAGGTGATAAGATGGTTTAATTTACACAGCTCTTGAGAAAAGCTAATCATGGTTCTTCTGAACTGTAATTGTTCTAGCCATATGCTTAAAAGAATGAAATCCCTGTGGTTACCCAGTACTGTTAAAGGGTAATTTGAAAACATTTTCTCCTTGTTGCTGAGACCTGTTTTCAAAGCCCAGTTGTTCTTGTTAGATTGAATGGAACTCAAGTGGCTTCCCAAACACACAAATTGATTATCTTTTTGGTAACCTGATCACTCAGGAAACAACTTTCCAAAGACACAGCTCTATGCAGATAGGCTGGCTTTTCCAGTGTGGGCATCAATTGTAATGATGCTCAAGTCCAATGACAAGCACAAACAGCTAATTTGTCATCTGAAAGTTTGACCAAGGGTTTTGCTGCAAAGTGGTACTGAGGTGCCACTGAAGGCATGTTCATTGTGGCGAGGCTAACAGACTCTGCTTTAAAACCTCTGTGTTCCTCCTCTTGAAAAGGTTTTGTGTGCTGATATTCCAGGCAAATTATTCAGTTCCTCTTTCTCTGGTTCATCCATCAGGAAAATGAATGTCATACTGACATTCTTCATGAGCTATTTTAAGAATAATGTAATGACTATTGAGAATACTAAAATATTTTTTAAAAAGGTGTTGGATCTGCAAAGCATTGTTAAAATATCTCATTCACAGGAATACACACATTCTGGAACCTAATACGTTGCTTAGCTTGAATAGTTTAGATTAATACAATGGAGCCATAAGGGGAAATTTTGTCCCCTTTTCAGGCCAGATAAAGGAGAGGGAATTTTATACTAGGGGTAGAAATAATGTGTGTTATCAACTGAATATTGGCAGGCAAATCTTTTGCATGAACATCACTTACATTTCCTGTAAGCCTTTGAGAGAGAGAGTTCATGAACTTTTGCAATTGCACTGAGATGGTGTGTTGAGATCATGCCTAAAACTTTATCTATTTTAATATTAAATTATGAATGAATTTATGGGCCCAGATACTCTGTGAATAGCATAAATTATTTTAATGCAGACAGAAATACAATGTGGCAGCAAATAATTACAAATGTATTCCTGCATTTGACGGCACTTTACCTTGATTATTTAACTATTGTATGCAGGTTTTTCTCACCTCATTATGAGAAAGAGAGGTAATAAAAATGAATAGAGGCACAGTGCAGAGGTCATTCAGATGACATAATTTAGCAAGCAGGAGAGTTAATCAGAACAGAAGAAAGTGAATTGAAATGCCCCAGATCCTACTCCTACATTTATACAGTCCTAAAATTACATTTGGCACTTTGAAGGCAACCTCGAGGCTCATGTGGCCCCTGGTGAAAATGAGTTTGACACACCTGTCCTAGATAATGAGGGCTGCTTAGGAAAAAGTAAGAAGCAGTGAATACCCTTGCTCACTTGGTAGTTAACCCCACAAGCAGACCTTTGTCCTCAATATGACATCAAGAAGCAGTCAATAAAACTACACTTTCTTTACAACAAGAATATTAATTTCCTATGGAATTCATTGCTGTATGAAGAACTTGATGCGGGGAGGAACCACAGAACACAGTTGTTTAACAGGATTTTGACAGAACTGGATGTTTAAAGGAAAAAGAGCTGACGTGGGGGAAAGGCTGAAGAATAACAAATGGGAACGACATGTCTGTGACTGTGTACACGCTGGACACCAGAGCAGTGAGCTGAGAGGCATGCCTGAAGTGGTAGCTGTCTAGGTTTTATGGTGGACTGTGATGCATTCCTGAACCAGACAGTGATGACCTCAATGCCTCAGCTATCAAGGTGCTGTACCTACAAGCAGAAGCCTGAGTGCCTTGTCCCGGTGCTGGGACAGCCATGAAACTCTGGAGACATCAGGTGAAGTAGATGTGGGAAAGGAGGATACAGGGCTGAGGGTTCAGGGCGCCTCTAGAGAAAACAAATATAGGGGCTGGGAACCTGTTGAAAAGCAAGAAATATCAAGAGCCTTGCAAAAATATTTGTTTGAAAGCCTTGCAGGTGAGTCAACGAAGAGGGAGGAGAGGAGTCTCAGAGAACATTTGCCAGACAGGTGATGCTGAAGACCTTTATGGGCAGCAGCACTTGAAGGAAAAGGTGTGGAAACTAAATGGATGTGATATTGCTGATGATGGTTCTTTTGTGGCAGTAGAAGGAGGCATTGAGTATCTGAGAAAGCATAAATCGACTCACACTCTTGCACATCAGTAGACCTTATTTTTCAGAAGCAGAAAAAGGAAAAAGTTCTAGATCTTTGTACTCATATATTATTCTAATTCAAAACAAAAAAAATCTCTGTTCCCTGCCTTCCAAATTAGATTAAGATTGAAAGTAAATAATAATACTAATAATTTAAGTATACTAGGTCATTGCAAGCGTTGCATTTATTCCTAAACTATTATCAATGTCCATAATATGTTGTTCCTAGATAGTCAGTAATAGTAACAGGAAAATGTTAAATTCATTAGGATATAACCAGGCCATAAAGTGCTTAGAATTCAAATTCAGTGCTAATATCTCAAAATATAGTGCTTTTTTTGCTATCCTAACATTAAATCAGGTAGATGCAATCTACCTGCATAATGAATGGATTTCTGATTAATGTGAAATATTTTTTTTCCTACCAGTGCCTGAGTGTTTCAGGGAAGTTATTTTGCATTTGCTCTAATAAGAACTGCAATTGTAAAAAAAGCTTTTACTTATTTACTTCATCTTTCTGTGGAAGATCACTTACTCAGATCATGACACTTTTTTTTTTGCTATAGTGGGAATGTGAATTCTTTGATGTATGTTTACAGGTTACCTTTCAAACCTTGACATGTGATGTGTATTTGTCATGGTACTGGTTTTAATTCTTTGTTAGTGTATTTGTGGCATGGCTCGGAGGGCTTTCTATGAACCCTGTTTTCTAGGGAATACCTATGTTTTTAATTGACTGAGAGGGACAAGTTATCTAAGTGTAGCAGTAGCAGGGATAAACTTTTTCTTGCAGGCTGAATGAAGAGTCAGTCACTGTTGCACATTGAAACACCTACCAAAGTTGAAGGGAAATAGCATATCCTCAGCCCTCTAATGAAGGGCACATGCTTTACCCTGTTTCCTCTCCAAATCAGAATGATTAAGGTGGACCAGAGTGGGGGCATTTTGTTGGTCTGGTGTATTCACCAGTAGATTTAGAGCTAGTGCTTCTGAGCTTTTAACAGTTGTTGTTCCTGCTGCTGTTTTTCAGAAGACTGGATTTTTGTGTCAAAATATTTGGTGTTGTTAGGTTACTAGTGCAGGCTGAATGTTTTGTTATTGTTTCCTATTTGTAAAAATTTGCCAGTGATGGAAATTGTTAACTTCTTGATCACCTTGAGAGTCAGAAAACATGCCTTGTTAATCTGCTGTCACACCATATCAACAAACCAATACATCAAATAAATAGTAGATATGCAGCTGACTGCCACTTCCCCCCTTGTGTCTGCAAAGAACCTGATTGAAAGTCACACTGCAGTAAAACTAGTACCCATTGATTTGCTTTTTGAGGTAGATGCTCAGTAATCTCTAAAACATAATCTGAGTCTCTGAATTCCAGTTATAGGGCCCTCTTTGTATTCTATTTCCAGCCTAAACTATATCGTCTTCAGCTTAGCAGACCCTGTTGTGAATGTCTATAGACACTGAAACATTCACTTTTAACAAAATATTGGAGAAGTAGGTGAATTCCAGATACACAGAGTGCCTATTAATATAATTTCGTGAGTTCTTCAAGCAGAAAAAATAATGAAGCCACATTTCCTACTGGCTCCTTTCTATATCTATTGTAGGAATAAACATATAATATCCTCATAGGCTTCTCATAGTGTCTCCTACTCCTGCCCTTAACCATCGCCCTCAAAATATCTCGAGTTTTTCCTCAAATCCCCTGGACACTGCACTGTTCACTCACTGTTTTCTTCCCAGTTCTCTCTTATGCTTTGGGTTTGGATGTGTAAGAGGCAATATCTGCTGGGCTTAGCTCAAAGTTATATCTATGTGGATTTGCCAGCTGCCAGGAACATGTTTATTCACTTACTAATTGGTCCCTGGCTTTTGGAATAAAAATGCCTAAAATTCAGGCATAAAAATACCTGAATTCTACTTTCAGTGGGAACACTTCTTTGGGCCCTTCTCTAGTTGTTGTTTGCCCTGAACTTTGCAAAACTTAGTGGATTTGAGATGTCTGTTTCTGTGTCAAATTCTGTTGAAAACAGTTGGTCATTCTGAAAAGTTACTATGGAACAGACTGATGTGCAGATGCGTAAAGAAACAAATCTAAAAATTATAAAAGAAAAGGTGCACAGAGCTAAAAATAAATGTAGATTAGCCTGACATTAATTCAGTATAAAGTAACAGAAAGGTCAACTGCATACTGAAGTAACAAAGAATTAGAAGATAGATAGTAGAATTCTACAAACCTTTTTTTATTGAGCACCCGTCTTGTTACCCAAACCTCTTATCTTTCATTGACAAGCTTACAAGTTAGAATGATGACAGCAACTATAATGAATAATGCACTTTTTTTTAAAGTCCATGGGACTTAAATTCATACAAGATCTTGAAGCAGGATTGAGTAGGGCTCACATTAAGTTAACAAAAATCTGTCATCTAGATGGATATGAAAATTAGGAAAGAATGAGCGTGGAAATGCACAGAAACACCTACCGAATATTTGCCCTTGTTCTCATCTTGTTTGATAGCCTTATGAATGATGATATGTAATATTTGCTGGCTGAGCTTCCAGTGACAGGTTGTTTTCCCAGGCTTTGCACAGAGGTGTGAGTGTAGTCAATAGTACATAGGACAGGTACCATCACAGGCTGATCTGAATCATTTGGACAAAATTATCACATCCAATTATGTTTTAATGCAGAAAGGTGTATTTGACAATCAGAATCACAGACTACACCTGTAAAATGGGAAAATCTCTGTCTTAAAAACCAGTAATTCAGAACATGGTGTAGCAGTCAGCATGGAGAAGAGCTTTTTTGTGAGATGTCAGTGTCAAGTTGTGGCTTTGAGCCTTATTTGATCCATAGATCTAGGAGATGGAAGATATGAAGTAGACACATTGAAGTGAGCATGCCACTGTGAACACCACCAGTAAGGCCACTGATAAAAGCCCATGCCCTGTTCTGTGACTCACACCTCCTGGAGGATGGAGCTACTGAAAGATCAAAGGAGAGGAACAAAATGATCCAAGAGGCCATCAGTCAGCCATCGGGATAAAAGTCTTAAAGGAACTGATCAGCCCAGAATACTGGGAAAAGATTGAAAAAGTGATTCAGTCACTCTCTCTGGGTATTTTTACAGGGAAAAAAATGTTCAATGCAGGAGCCAGGGAAGCTTTTCCAATCTTCTAGGCAAGCTCCAGAAACTGAAATTAGATTAATTTAATCTTGCAATAAGGTGCAACTTTCTGGCACAAACCACAGATAAATATTGAAAAAGCTTTTCAGAGGAAATGTTGAGTCATTATTTTGCTTGGAGTCTTCAAATTGTGCCAGTTTATCTCTTCGTATGTAGTATATAGATCTAAATATTCTGTACATACAAAATGTACACAGATAAATAATATCTACCTATATATATATGTCACATAGACATATTCTAGCTATATCAGAGATAGGTAGAGATATAGCTGTAGAACTTTCTTAACAATAACTAATACCTTTGTAATTAATATTGAAGACAAAGCTATAAATATTACTCTAAAATAATCCAAAGCTGGGCATGAGCTAGAACCAGAATTAAACTCCAGAGCCCCCAGAATACACTGAATATTATTGCAATCAGTTAGTTATATTTTGCTTCAATTTACATTATCTGCACAATAGGAGAAAATATGGATTTTATTTTGGGAGGGAGGAGAGAAGGTTAGTGATTGCTTTTCCAGTAACAGAAAAATAAGTCTATTTAGTGAATTATTGTGAAAATGTATTTGAAGTTTTTCAAAGTGAAAGAAACATAACAAATAGTGAGAACTACAGTATTTCAGTTTGATCCAAAGGAAACTTAAATAGCATCATGTACCAGACAAAGGTGACATCTCCAGTTTTCCTTCTGCTAAGAGGGATTGCACAAATGCTGAATCAATTTCCTTTTTGGAGTGATACTAATTGCCTTTTGTCCCAGAGCACCATATCAGGCATTATCCCCAGCATCATTTCAGAGATGAAGAGCATAGTGAATCTTAAAAGGCAAACACAGAAAAATGCTATATATATAAAATATTTCTTAGATCGACTGTGTCAAATAAGGTACTAACTTTAGACTGACTTTAGTGTGCAAGTGGGAGAAATATAAGTTGGTTAATGAGGCTGAAATTTATCCCCTTTCAGAAATCCAATATGAGCATATGAACCACTGAAAGCCAATCATAAACTTACGGCTTAAGGAGATTTAAGGGGAGTGATGGCCCCATGCTATCTTTCTGCATGCAGTCAGTATTTTGTTGTCAGTGACCTGGTCCCCTGCTATTGATTTGTAGTAAGACTCAGTGTAAGGTATTTGGGATATTTTTCATGCCAAAACATGCCTTGACTTCTAGTCTTCTCTGTGTTGGATCCTGGCCACTGCTAGTGCAATTTCAATAATAATAATAATAATAATAATAGTAGTAGTAGTAGCAGTAGTAGTAGTAGTAGTAGTAGTAGTAAAACCTGGTGTATTTGGAATATTGATTTAGCCCTTCCTTTTCAAAATCCTCAATAGATATTTCAAGAGCCAGTGTGATACTGCTATGTGTATTCTATGATATTCAGTTTCTCTTGAGAAAAATAATTAGGAGAGACAGTTTGGATCCACCAGATGCTATTTCTGCTATGTTCTACCATATTGCAGCCAGTAAGGTCATTTCAAGCTGTTTTGCTTGTGAGGTGCTGGTGGAAAACACATCAGAAATCCTGTTTGATAGTGATAACATATCTTTCACCAGCTCATTTCAGGCTTAGAAAAACTGTGTTCTAATATTTAAAATTTGTTTTAAGTTGTTTTGTCCATGGTCTTGGCATTTCTATGAATCTTCTTTTAGCCATACAGATGATTAAGAGCCCTAGAGCTATCAGGAATAATGCTTTAAGCCCTCATTCTGAAGACCATATATGACGGGGCTTTCACAGTCCACATCTCCCTCTCTTCCAGCATTTAGTCTTTACATAACTGGAAACATGAAGGTTCTATTAATTTAAAAACAATTACTTGGAAACACATGTAACCATCAAGTCTTCTTTGTAGATTATACCCTGACCTCTGTAGTATCATTGCATATTGAGAAGGGAAGGAGATATTGTCCCCCAAGCAAGAAAGAAAGAAAGAAAAGCATTATCTCTAAGGATGCCCTGACATTATGCTATTTCAAAGGTACCAAGGGCTTCTAAGTGAAAAATTGGAAACCTTGGCTTTTAAGATTCTAAATGTACATTAAATGTTATGCTGAAGTTGTTTGAATTCTACAGAACTTGAGCCAAAATGGTGCCTGAAAAGCAAAAGTAGATAAGGTCAGATAGGAAAAAAAAAAAGTGCATTTTTAAAGTGAAGGTAAATCTCCCTTGGAAGAATGTTTTCTCCCTTGTCTAAAACTTTTTAATACTCAGGTGCCTGTTTTATCACAAGTATAGGATTCACTCAGTGAATGTACTGTGTACTTTTTTTTTTTCCAATTGATGAATATTTTTCCAAAGTGTTACCAATAGAAGAATTCCAGTTGATCTTGTCAGCCGCCATGGAATGAAAAACTGTGTTACTGCTTCCTCTGAGCAAGTGGAATATACCAAGAGAAGCTTTGTCCAGAAGTTGCACGAGTAAAAAAAAAAAAGCTCAGCAGCTCAAAAATAAAAGCTCAACAGAAACATAAAGGTAAAAACACAGAAATGTGGACTGATACAAAGTTTTTGCAGGATTTTTAATGTCTCTAGTGGCCTATATCTTTTTCTCCTGTTGAGCAGCAGGGAGAAGTTGCTACTGCTTCTGCTGTTGGCTTTATGGAAGGTGTCCATATGTGCAGTGCATTGGATGGCGCAGTGCAGGTGGAGCCTTCTCCTGTAGGTGGTGCCCTTTCTTTAACTTAACATTATGGTATCATGATGTTGATTCTCCTCAAGAGCTAATGGAAGGGCTTTTGTTCTGCTTGGAATTGCTGCAGTCTCCAAATAATCCCTTGATTTCTATAAGCTACTTGCAGCAGCCTCAAGACATCCAAAGCACTTTTAGTCTAAGAAGAAATGTACAAATCATGGAAATGAGCCCGGAGTCAGTGGGTATGTTTATGCTGCACTTACTTCACCAGAATATAAAGATACCAAATTGCCTAACAGACAAGGAGTCTAGCTGTGAAAGTACAGAAATCTAAGTTTAGCTTCCTAGCAGGCAAAATGATCTCATGCTGTCTTGCCAAGCCTGGCAGCACACAGATTGCATGACATACATGAGTACCTGATGGTTCTCACTGCCTGTGAAGGACTGGACTTGATTAGTGGCTAGTAAAGACTCCCGAATTGTAAGTTATAATATTAGGAAAATGTGAGGGAGGAGATCACCCAGGATGCTCAGTCAGCTAGTAACTGGCCTTAGCCAGAATATTCTGGCAGTATGACTTCAACTCAAGCATCTTAAACAGTCAGTTACTTCTACAGATTGATGAGAAAGAAGCAAAGCTTTTAGTTGTTGTCCCACAAAACCGTTTCATCATCAGCTGACTGTGAAGAAAGAGGAGGTCTGAATTATTGATTGTGGTCTCTTGAAAGACAGAAGTCCAGGTTTCATGATTCTTGTGGTCTCTGCATGCTAAGTTGACTTTCTTTATCTGTAGTAGATTTTATTCCTAGTTTCCAAAAGAACTCTTGGGAAACTAACAACAAAATTTGGGTAAAATACTTAGTTTGGGTTTGGGGGAGAGGCAACTGTTCTTGATGTTAGCTTGAGATAAAATTAGGACCATCATTCAGCTGTAGATCTGATTAAAGCAAAGGCCAGGATAGTTGTTCAGCGGAAGAAACTTAACAGTATGTCGAACAGATTTGGTAAGGTGGATATGACCTTGAGTGCAGCAAGGGATAAATCATTAGTCAGGTGTCTGGTACAGCCCCTAAGAATCTGCTAAAGATACATACAATGACCCAGCATTTTGTCAGTTGACTTTGGTCCCCTACACAGAATCCAAACCACCACTGGAAAAAATTTAGGGGGAGGTAAAATGAGTAAGGTTGAAACTAACATTTTATATATGTAATGTTTCTAGACTTCCAGGGCAATAGTAAGTTGTTATGGAGAGCCAAATTCAAGAAACAGCTGTAAGTTGTCTCACCGGAAGTGTCTACAAAAAGCAGCTGAAAGGAATGATGGGAGAAATTATTCCTGTATATGCTAGCATGTTCTCTAAGCATTATGTAACACTTAGGAGAAGTAATATCAGGCATAAATCTGACTTACATTTCAACAAGAAAGAGTTTGTGTCATCCCTTATGCTCTATGACCCCACCCCAGTATGTAGTGGGAGAAAGTTAAGCTGAAAGTTGGCAGACAAGCTGATCAAGCCATCAATATTGCCTTGAATATCCCCAGTTGTGAAAGCAGGCTGTGGCAAACACTGGAAACGTGGATGACTAGATACTCATCCTCAAACACTGTCACTCCCATGTTTGTGGGCAGCCAACAGTCTAAGCCTAAAACAGTCTAAAAGTCTAAAACTACAGAAGTGGAATATTTCAGTAAAGTGCCATTTCCATCTAAACACAATCAGCTAGTGACACCTAAGAAAAGTCCTTTTCTGACCTCAAGCAGCTTGTTTCAATTACACAGAAAGCCTTTGACTAGGGTTTAGGACAGTGTGCTGGATTGACTGAAAATGAGTTAATTTTCCTTCACTATTATAAACCTTTCTTTTTTGTAGCTAGCACAGTCATAGTTTGAATTTAGTTTGCGAGCAAGAAGATAAAAGCCCAGGACAGAGTTAATGTTTTTAATTGCTGTAGTCAAAGACTTTCTGAGCCCTCTGCCCACAGATATGAGGCAGTTGGGAAGGGGGGTATAGATGGGGCAGACCTTGACTGACACACAGACTTATCAGTAAGAATATTCCATTCCATTAGCATCATGCTTCATATTTAAGGAGGGTCGGGATCTTTCAGTTTTCTCTTTGTTGGAGCCAGGACGGAGACCTGTTCAGGGGAGTTCTGTTAGGGACTTTCTGTAGTTTGGCCTTTTGCCGTTTTGCAGAGGCCTCTGGCCTTTTCTGCCTTTTTCTCTTTCTGGGATGGATTGTTTTGGACCAGGTGCTGCTTCACGGAACTGGCTGCTTGGTGTAGACAGTTTGTGAGGAATTGCATTGACTATCTTTTATTCTATATTCTATTTCTATTAAATATATATTGTTAGTAATAGTTGTATATTAATGTTATTTTGTTATTTTATTAAACTGTGTTTATCTCAAATCAAAAGTTTCTCCCTTTCCTTTTGATTCTTTCCCCTATTTAGGGGTGGAGAGTAGGGAGTGATCAAGTGGTTATCAGTTATATTACTAGCTCAGGTTAAATCATGACAGACAGCTAGTATAAGACAAACTCACTGAGGTAAGGAAGAAATAGGATTATTTTGGCAAGATACTTATAGAGAATGACCCTGGACAACAAGGCCACAAACCCTGGAATACAGAAAGATATGTTAAAATCAGCATGCAACACATTTTAGGGGGTTGGACCTGGCTGCAGTCATTAAGTTAGTGGTGCTCTCTTCTTCTGAAAAACAAATATGCCAGCAAGACTGTGTCAACAGGAATCCTTATACAATAAATGTCCCTAACTAAGAAACCCGATGGTAGACTCTTAAGGCTGTAAGGATGGATTCCAGTATGGATGCTTTAGTACAGTGCTACATCTGCAGTCATCAGGGAAGGAAATAACCTGGGTGAGGGCAAGAGTTTATATTGTTACCTCTTTTGATAATAGGAAAGCATTAAAAAGTATGCTTCATCTTTAGGTTTTATCTCACATTATTGATCAGGGAATGAGACTCATGAGCATGAAACACATGGTGAGAACCTAGACATGGTCTCTGGTATGATCAAAAGCTGCCCTGAATCTTGTAAAGCATCCTGTGTACTAAACCACACAGAATGAATCGTAGAATGTCCTGAGTTGGAAGGGGCCCACAAGGATCATTGAGTCCAACTCCTGTCCCTGCGTATGACAATTCCACAGCTCACACCATGTGTCTGAGGGCGTTGTCCAATTGCTTCTTGAACACTGTCAGGCTTGGGGTGGTGACACCTCCCTGGGGAGCCTGTTCCAGTGTTCACCACCCTCTGGGTGAAGAACCTTTTCCTAGTTTTTCCATGCGGAAGTACAGTATGTATACCATGTCATACATTGCCATACTACTGTATGTGAATAAAAAAGTAGTGCAGAAGTTCCTAGACTGCCTTGCCAAGCTGCAAGGCCTCCATGTGAATGTCAAGCTTGTTGCCTATACTCGCAGAGCAGCATGGCAGAAGCTGTGTAAATATAGCATGCCAAATGTTTTGTAGTCTCAGATCCCAGGCAAAGTTGTCATGCCCAGATGACCAACTACATTTGATATTCCTACTTTTACATTAATTTATTCCTGGAAATGATGAGATGAGTACAAGTTTAGAAAGGAGGACGAAGCAGAGACAGAAGCTTTGGCAGGAGTTTGATTTCTGAAATCAGATTGAATGTCAAAGAGCACTTTTTCTGATCAGTTCTTTCATTTGTAGGTTTTCCAGCTGACCTGAGATGTACTCATTCTATGTAGGATTTATGGACTGAAGTGATTAGAAAAAATTAAAAAAAACCTGATTTATGGACCTGAATGTGCCTTTTACTCTCTCGAGTACAAAACAGGACTAAGATAAAATTAATGTGAGAATGAGACTCATATTTTTTTCAGTTACACCCCAGCCAAGGATTATATTATGGGAGTGGGAGAAAATTACAAACTAGTAAATCATATATGCCACTTAGACACTGAGTTGCTTTCCTCAGAGTTAAATCAATTGGGAGAACCATAATGCAAAGGCAGAGGTGTCAGCAGGATACAATTAAGTTGTGAATTGCCAAGCAGAGATGTAATACGGAAAACCTTTAGCTGTTGTGAGCAATTCTATTTGGATTACTCACAAATAAAACATTTCAGTCAGATTTCTCACAAATACCATTGAAGAGAACTTCATTGGCTCTCCTATAACTATTTGAGCTCGTGTTCTTGAAGCAGTATTACATTTGTGAGTGTATCCATCTCTATATACATTCTCTTTTCTCTCATACATGTTTACTCTCACTTGTGAAAATCATGTTCATGTTGCTTTTATCTTGTCTTTAATGAGCTGTAGCTCGTAGCAGTCTATTATGTATCAGATTTGAAGTACCAGTACAGCTATGCCACACTCTATAAAAAGCAAGAACGTTTCCTATACATGGAGAAATTAATCATTTCCAGGTAAAGAAGTTAAAATTACAACTCAATCAAGGCAATTCTGTTCTTTGTTTTCAGACAGGAAGTGTATTGTCTTAAATTCAACTATGATTACGAAGTTGTCATTCCTTTATATAAACACTATAAACAAGAAATGCAAACAGTTAACAGAAGAGGTTAAATTGTCTTTTTCACTCAAAACAGATTCTAATTAGTTCCTGACAGAAAGTTGTCCTGGCACAATGCATTATTGGCCAGTCTCACTATTGAGACTATTATTGATGGGCTGGAAGTAGGTAAGTACACTCCCCATCTGCTATGCAGAGTTTTTCGGGTGTTCATTTTAGAAACAAGCAAAAGCATCATTTGTCTGATGGAATATGTGAAGTG
Organism: Nesoenas mayeri; assembly: GCF_963082525.1. Taxonomy (NCBI): domain Eukaryota; kingdom Metazoa; phylum Chordata; class Aves; order Columbiformes; family Columbidae; genus Nesoenas; species Nesoenas mayeri. Next base: position 41,883,329 of record NC_137543.1, on the reverse strand, counting down.
ATCTTTTTCCCATGCAAAGGCCGTATTTCTTTCCTCGTCAGGACAGAATGTTAGAGACCAAATCATATACTTCAATAAAAATGTGAAGCTTAGAAAAGGAAGAAACAGAAACATGCTTTCATGTTTCCCGAGGGCATTTTACAGAATTCCTAATTCCCTGGCCTTTTAACAGTCTGTAATGGATGAATATACAGTTTCTTGAGTATATATTCACTGAGAATGGCTAGATAATCTTAATTTGTAAGATCAAGACCCCAAATACAAGACTCTGATATACAAGACTGTCAAATACACCAGAAAGTGGCTGCAGCACCCAAAGACAGTGCGGAGGCTGCAGCTGAGCAGGCAGGTGCTTGTTCTTTATGAATGGTGGCTCCACAGATCACAGACTAGTCTTCTCTGTTCATTTCTCGGTGGCGAATAAGCCTTCCCCACCGCAGAAGTTAAATCACCTGCATCATTACTAATTGCTTGGTTCCCATTAGGTCTATAGGACATTCATTTTTCCCAGTGGTATGTTATTGCCTTTAAAGTTTGTCTTGATAGTAATAGAAATTAATTTCACTTCTTCTTTTGGAATATGGATAAAGGGATTTATACAAACACATACTCAGCCAATGCATTGATATGTTCTAATTAATGAGTTATCCATGCAGGGCTACAGTAATTCACTTTATCTCTAACCGTCCCCAGCAAATTATTTATATAGTGACATTTCTTTATTAGAAAACTGCCATTTGCATCACTTTTACATTATTGTTCTCATTATTCATTATACTTTTAATAATTCTTTACTGCTTCACCTCATCAATAAGAAAAATGGATGATGCCTATGAAGCCTTTAGGCTTATTTTAATTCTGCATCCCTAACACCTTTGCCAATAGCATGAGAATAGATACATAATACTTTAACTGGCAGTTATTTCCCTTTGTACAATCCCTTGTCTACTTTTCTCTCCTGTATACCAATATTCCTGAGTTTGCTCTGTAAAAGCAAAGGATAATTTCCTACTAATGACTATTTAAATAACAGAATCACCTTGCTATTGTACTTGCTTCTTTCTGTCCCAGACAATGGCTGAATTAATTATCATTATAACATCAGAAATTTCTATGAATTTTAACATTTAATTTGGAACATTCTGTGTGCATTATTGCATGATTTTACACCTCCTAATGCAAAACTGATGATATCTCTAGAAACCTCTGGGGGAGTGCGTGAGATCATCAAATTTAGATTTGCAAAGAAAATATACGGATTTCTCCCTCACATTATTATTTCCTATGCTGATAATGCTGTTCTTGAGCTCTTGTTCAGAGTGGCTCGTTTGTATTGAAGGATTCTCTTATCCTTTATCCTACTCATCTACCTTTCCAAAATTTTCATTTCATAAGGGAAATTACTGTGTTTTTTCTTAAAACATTCCTACAGGAAAATGAGAACTCATGTTTTCAGCTGTTACAGTTGTCTCCAAAGATAATGGCCCCTGAAAGACAGTCCAGTGTGAAAAGCAAATCTACATGTCAGAAATTAAAATAACAATTTATACCATGTCTCTTTCCTGTTTTCATTGCTGATAGTTTTTTCCTTCCGTGATTCCAGAAGTAACGCTGATGTTTTGGCATCCAAGCATCTGTGGGGGAAGAAAAATGATGAAGTTTTTTAAAAAAATATTTCCCTGGAAGCCTAAGTTTGTTGTATCTTTCTGCTGGTTGTTTACTATTTTTATTTTTAAAACAAAGGGGGTTTAAAATCATGGATTCATGGGAGCTCATCACGTAATTAGCACCCTGCCAGTGACTGAGGGAGAAACACTGGCAAACACAATCCCTCCTGAAGAGCAATGAATCTCTCTGTACTATTTACTGAGCGAAAAAAAAAACATGTTAAGCTGATGGATTGCTGAAATAGATTTTTTTTTTCCTTCAGAATCAGGTATTTTTTCCGTAGGCTACATTTTTCTGTTTTAAAATAAACCTTTTTTTTTTTTTTTTCCCAAAAGTGAATAGCAAGATGTATTTAGACTTAAACTCACTACTCTGAATTTTAAAAATTTGCATAAAATTCGTAATATTTAAGTAATACATTCTTGATGGCTAGGTTTAGTGAAAGATGTTGAACAGGGAAGAAAAATACTGTATATGCATCCAGAACCAATGCTTGTTGAAATTATTAAACAGCTTATAGAAGCAGACAAAAGAAATGTTTTCTTCATTCCAGTTTGATTTACTTTAATAACTAGTTCAAAGTTAAGGAGCTGTTTAGAAATTGAGTAAGCTGAATTCTCAGTCTGGGATGCTGAGACTTATGAATTCATTCATTAACTGTATATAAAATTTGCTTTGGTAAGAAACCAGTTTTAAGTATAAAATCTTTGATACATTTTTCTTCTGTATACAACGTATTTATTGCAATTTTATTTAAATAATAAATACAGTTAAAATGATGGGGTTTTGCATTTCATTTCAATTCCCGTTTCCATCCAAAGCAGCTGGATACAAGTCATAAGTAAATCAAAATTAATCATCTAGTAAAGAAGAATTATCATTCATTTCTAGCAGAATGCTATGTAACTGTTATGAATTTCAATAACTATGCTGAACTACATTACAGCTTAAATGGGAACGTAAGGTATTTTTCTGGTAGTGCATGGAAATAACAGATTAGTTTAAAAATTAGATTCAGTTGCCGAGCAACTTCTTTTTTTAAGTTTACCTACCAAGAACAATCAAACTGGAGGAAAACAGAATAATACACATTCAAAATAAGCATAGAAAGGGTTTGTTGTTGTGGGATTTTTTTACTGACTTTGTATTTTCATGTGAATATGAATTATTTTTACAAAACTAATATTTTTAAAATCTCATGGAAGTAATTTTATATTGAACTCTTTTTGTGAAAAATATTTGACAGGTTTTCCAGAAATACTATAGTTCAAGGCCTCATAAATAGGCAATTCTGTGATATATGGGAGACAGAACGGCTATACGAACATTAAGTCACGACTCCCTGCTTTAGGAGCATCTGTACTCAGAATTTTAATTCAGTAGAAAATTCCAACATTTCTAAAATTAATTTGATTTCTAACTGGAAGAAAATACAGTTTTTATATTTTCTACTTCTTAAAATTCTTTTTAAAAGTAGTGGAAATATCAAAATAGGCAACATTTTTCCCTCAGCAAGAGTTTAAACTTTGGTGTAACAAGAATAACATTAGTTTTTTTAAAATGTAGATTTACACTTGAATTATTATTGATTTAGTTTATATGTATTTGATGCTGACATTTTAATTCAGAAGACCTGATTGCTTTTTATTAGGCTTCTTTAATGACTTATTAAAATCAGAAAACTCATATTCTTTCTTTAAAACTATAACCACAGTAGATACTGTTAAATCACACAGAGACACCTATTCCTGACTTGCTCAAAGTTGTGAGTCAATAAATTTTTTTCAAATATTAAATTGCTAGAGAAAGGCTGAGAGAGCTGGGTCTCTTTACTTTGGAGAAGAGGAGACTGAGGGGTGACCTTATTAATGTTTATAAATATATAAAGGGTGAGTGCCATGAGGATGGAGCCAGGCTCTTCTCGGTGGCAAACAATGATAGGACAAGGGGTAATGGGATCAAGCTGGAACACAAGAGGTTCCACTTAAATTTGAGAAAAAACTTCTCAGTAAGGGTGACAGAGCACTGGAACAGGCTGCCCAGGAGGGTTGTAGAGTCTCCTTCTCTGGAGACATTCAAGACCCACCTGGACATGTTCCTGTGCGACCTCACCTAGGCATTCCTGCTCCAGCAGGGGAATTGGACTAGATGATCTTTTGAGGTCCCTTCCAATCCCAAACATACTGTGATACTGTGATACTGTGTTTTGGAGTGTAGTTTGCTGGCTTCTCTTGTTTGTGTGCATCCAGCCTTGTAAGGACAATGACATCTCAGCAGTAGAAGTCCATTTCTCAGTGCTGGCTGAGCTAAAGGAGGAGGAGGAGGTTTGATTATGTGAGTGGTGAAGAGCTCATTTAAACCAGCAAGGATCTCACCAGTTTCAACCAAGGGCTGGTATACTAATTATGCCTTAACAGCATCTCCTGTTTCCTTCCAGGTCTTACTGCTGCAGCATCTCTCGTATCCCTGGCTTGGGCTTTGGCCTCCTACCAAAAGGCCCTTCGTGACTCCCGTGATGACAAGAAACCCATCAGTTATATGGCTGTTATAATCCAGTTTTGCTGGCATTTCTTCACAATTGCAGCACGGGTCATTACTTTTGCTTTGTTTGCCTCGGTTTTCCAGCTGTACTTTGGGATCTTCATCGTGCTGCACTGGTGCATCATGACCTTCTGGATTGTCCACTGCGAGACAGAGTTTTGCATCACTAAATGGGAGGAGATAGTTTTCGACATGGTTGTTGGCATAATCTATATCTTCAGCTGGTTCAATGTCAAGGAAGGAAGGACACGCTGTAGGCTTTTCATTTACTATTTTGTGATCCTTTTAGAAAACACCGCCTTGAGTGCTCTCTGGTATCTGTACAAGGCCCCACCGATCTCTGATGCATTTGCCATACCAGCACTGTGTGTAGTGTTCAGCAGCTTTTTAACAGGCATTGTTTTTATGCTCATGTACTATGCCTTCTTTCACCCCAATGGACCAAGGTTTGGGCAGTCACCAAGCTGTGCTTGTGAGGACCCTGCCACTGCCTTCACCCTACCCCCTGAAGGGGCCACAAACACTCTACGGTCCATCTCCAACAACCGAAGCGTCACGAGTGAGCGGGATCAAAAATTTGCGGAGAGAGATGGGTGTGTGCCTGTGTTTCAGGTGAGACCTACCGCACCATCCACACCTTCATCCCGGCCACCAAGGATTGAGGAGTCTGTCATTAAAATCGATCTGTTCAGGAACAGGTACCCAGCATGGGAGAGACATGTGTTGGACAGGAGCCTGAGGAAGGCGATCTTAGCATTTGAATGTTCCCCTGCTCCTCCACGGCTACAGTATAAGGATGACGCTCTTATCCAGGAGCGCTTGGAATATGAAACCACATTGTAAACAAAACAGAAACACAGCTTGAAGAAGCTCTGATTTTACAGTCCAAATTAAGGGTTGACAGTGGGGCTATAGGAGTAACTGAACAGCGTACTACAAGTAGAGCAGCAAGCTGTAGTGTTCTTAGTCTGGTTATCATCATGATTATCATTTGATCCACTGTGTGCAGTCTGTCTGCAGGACACTGATACAGCAGCATCATCTGAAAGCCTCAAAAAAACCCAAACCCTGAACCACACATACAGATCAGTTACTTCAGCTGGGGAAACTCACCCACGACTCCTTGCTGCTATGAAACTCTGACTGCACAGTACTTAAAATCAAACTAGTAGGAAGGCTCTGACCAGAGCTTTCAGCTTTAGCCAGTAGTACATTTTATTTTAGAAATGAATGATTGACGTTTGCATAACCAATGGCAAAAACAAACAAACAAACAAAAGAAACCTTTTCAAAAATAACAAAACTGTAGCATTCAATGTTGCTGTTGTGAAAACTGTTTTCTGGGGAAAATATAGGAGCATAGTAGTCTTCAACACTCCCATAAATCAACCATCCAGGTTAGAATAGGTTTGCAAAATAGTTCTTAATTAAAAAGATACATTGTCATGTTTGTAAGGCTGTCAATGGAAAATAAACTAAATTCTGTTGAATTAGGTCATAAACATTAATACTATCAGAACTGATTTTTAATTTCAAAGTCTTTTAAAATGCAATTTAAGTTATTTATGTTACTTTCAACACAAATCCTATGCAGCTCACTTCTGGTTTTCAGAAGAAATACAGAGCTCTAGCACGTAGTGATGTAAATTAAATGATAATCATGATTCAGTGTTCAATTTGCAAAAAAAAAAAATAGAATATATATATATAAATGTAAAAGAAAGGGAAGTATAGTATAGTTTTTGTATTCTAAACTTTTTGGAGGACCCCATTCAGATACTTCAGAAGAAACTAGGAGGAGATGAACACACTATAACTTCTCTGTTTCAGGACTGAGAATGCATGATTCAGTGTGTGAATGTATGCAGGGGTGACAAGAGACTGTGACATGCCATACCCTTCTAGTGCCAAACATTGTATATCTGCAAGGTTGATATTGCCTGAGGGACAGATAATGAGTGGCACGAGCCCAACAGAACAAGAAGCAGGAAAGACCAATCAAGTTCTCAACATGCAGAGACAGCTCTGATTTTTCCCACTCAAGGTGAAAGTGATGTCTTTTAAAGGCTTTCAGCCACCTCTTAGTAAGTATATTCACCGAAGTATGATATAAGCAAGTTTCGTGGAAGACTCCCTTCTGCCTGTTCAAGACTTATACCCAGATATGTCTAAAAATTACGTTGAATCTCTTGTAACAGAGTGCTTGTGCTGCAAGCTTTTGGGTTTTAAATACCTCCCTAAATCTAGTCAACGGTATCCTCCTTTATGTTAAAAGTATCCCCTGATGGTGCTTTCAGATGCATTAAAGGTGCAAGTCAAAATTTGATAGTATTTTTTTTAAAGCTGGTGCAGAGTGAAAAACTCATGAATTATTTCAATATTTTTGTAAAGTAAAAATATGGTATAAAAAGGTTACTTTTTATAAACCTCAAATCTTTTAATACATTTCATTCTCTTTATAGCTTAGATTTTAAGAATTGGTCCATGAATTTTATCAGCTGGCTTTTGCAGGTTGATATAAACCTGGTTTTCACACATTATGGATTTGTTTTGCAGTGTAATGCCATATGAAAGCCTACATGGGTACTTTTAGAATTCTCCATAAACCGTGGATGCTGCTTCAAATGTAAGTGGCTTGTAAAGACACCAAGCAATTCCATAAAAAACAATTTGCTATAACTATTTCCATCCATTTTAGGAGAGTGAAGCAGAACTGAAGAGTTTCTATTGTAAATGGCATTGTCAGGATGGAGAAGACCTGATGATTGGTATTGTAATTTCCACTGTCAAGTATACCCAGTGTAGTAACTGCTGTATATGCTGCTGGATAAATTTCAGTCTTTCCTGTTATTAATATTTGTACTATGAAATGGCCAAGGTTGCACAGCCTATGCTTATTTGTATGCATTCAATTAGCCATTTTTAATGTTGACTTTTTTTATTAGTGAAATGTTCGATACCTGTTGTTCTTTGCTGGGGCAAGTTCCTCAAAAGAAAACATCTGTGGAAGTGCAGGAATCTGCAAGTCAGAGGGAACTTTACACAGATCAGAAAACACCCATGCTTCAAGGGTTTCTTAGGTATTTTCAAATTAAGCAGTGGACAACTGCCTCTATTACAATTTTTTTAATAAAGTAATTCTTTGATAGTCCAAACCTGAAGCTTTGTACAAAGTGATTGCCCTTTCCTCCATGGAGATATAGCTGATTACTCAGAGTTTTACTCAGTTTTACTCATATTTTATCAGAAGATATACCACTGCAAGAACTGCTAAAAAAAGATTTTGGGAGCAAGTCCTTTGTCCTGTCAAATTCAGTAAAGCCTTCACTCCAGAATCAAATGCTTTACTACACAAGGGAATTGCTGGTTTTCTTTACAAACAAGGCAAACAGTAAGCTTTGTAATCCAAGATGTGAGGGTTTCTTTTGGAAGCAGTTCGATGTGTTTGCTGCTGCTTTAACAACTCAGAATTTTGAGCATGAGGGAGGCACAGCAGGCAGCTCTCTCAAGCCCTTTGGTCAGGGCTTACGGAACTGAAGAAACCTTGCTTCATATGGAATGTAAAGGGCTACAGTCTGCACCTGTGCTTGCATTGAGAGGTTTGCAAACAAGGTTTGGGGTGAGATTCGTTTTTTGCTCTTGTTTGGTTTTGGAAGGAAGGACACAGAGGCGTTATTTATCCCTGTGATTTTTAATATACAGCATTTACTTTCTTTACTCTCTTTACTCTCCCAGCATTTTTTTTTAATAATGTTTCTAAATTTCTCTTAAGCAAACTGCTGCAGTAGTGGCAGTACATACACACAGCTTGTCTTCAAAATCTAATCCAGCTGTTTGAGGAAGGAGGAGAAGTCATACTGAGTCAAAATTTGCTCTCCAAAATCTTGCTCTGTTACATTACATACAGTGATGCTTGTATTGAGAACTGGATGGCCATTGAAATCTTAACACTCAGATGACTACATGGACAGTTTCTTAATTTGCTTTGCTGTCAACGGTCACATTAAAAGGTGTAAGAATTTTTTCTAGAAATTGTCAAGATTAAACATAGTCCATGTCAAAATTCCACGATGGCCTTATTAACAGTTAATAATAAAAATGCACTGTTCTTTTTACCACAAATAGTTTTAAAGTCAATAAAGTTCAATTAAGACAGCAGCAATAGCAAAAAAAAAATAATAATAATTGTAAAAAAAATTCACTTCCATTTTTGAAATAATGAAAAATTCAGGTCTTTTAAATTCCTTTTCAGAATACAGGAAAATAAAAAAGTTCATCATTACATTCTGGTAAAGAAAAACAATCACATCTCTTTGTTAGGAGCAAGTATTATGTCGGCATTGTTCTAATGAACAAAACAAACTTGCCGGCAGATTTAGTGGTACTTTATCTGGTTAAAGATTGGTCCTAAAATTTTGAGACTTGCGGATTTGTATGTTACAGAAAAGACAATTAAAGTAGTATTCACTACTTTAATTAGATAAAGAAGAGATAACGTGTACCCGTGTTCATTCAGAAAACATATAAGAAAATGTAAGATAAACATTTGTCTTATTTTAGAAGAAAAGTTATTTGTTCTATAACAGGATAAGCTTTTTTTTTAAAAAAAAACCAAACTGAATTATTTGGAAATATGTGCAATACTTTGTTTTTTTTTTTTTTCCCTGCAGGTTTAATGATGAAAAAACTCATTTCCACTTTTGTTTAAATATGCTTCTTGTGCTAGAACAATGTGTCTGTGCTTGGGTTATATGGGTTTGATGGCATATAAACACTATTTGCATTGACAAATCAAGGAATTTCCTATTAATTCATTTCTGTAACACTGGAGAAGATTTTCCTTACAAAACTAAATGCTAGGCCTCAGCTGCCTGATTTTGTAAACTTTTAAGCAGAGGAAGTAAATTAATGTTTTAATTGGATCTGCAATTTTTAACATGTGGTGAATAGCTATTAAACCCAAATTTGTTTAAAACATATGACAGTCTGGCCAATATATCGTCTCCCCAAAAGGGCAACTCATGAGTGGTGCTAAAAATACAAGTGCTGCTTTATTTGGAAAAAGACTCCTAATCACACGATATATTCATTTACTCTGTATTGGCCAGCAAATATTCACAACTAGCCTGTTGGTTTTTTTAGAACCGAAATTAAACCATTTTGAAGTGTTTGTTATTTGATCATACAACTCCTTGAGAGCCTTAAAAGTGGCGCTGTATGGAGTTTTAGTTGTCTCTGCCAGTGATTCTGCCCCTAAAGCCACTGCCCTTTCTCTGCTCTGTCCCTGAAGTCGTGCAGTCCGAAGTGACAGAGATGTCGTGATTTACTCTGCACACCCTTCACTGCCTGCACAACGCCAAGGAAAAGACTTCAGCAGATTGCTGGGGTCCTACTGCTGCCTCTCTTGCTCCTGTGCAGGGTGGGAAGCAGAGTAAATTGCATTTGTGCATTCATCTAAACAAGCTTCTTTAGGTTGCGTCCCTGCAAGGGGTGTGTGATTAAAATAATCTCAACACGTGTCCATGAATTTACAAACCCAACACTGTAATTACTAATTCTGTAGTATAACAATGCAGGATGTAGGAAGAATTGTCTAAATACAGAATAAGCCATTTAATTTTGCTAATTGTAGCAATTAAACTAGCTTGCATGAAGCCCGTGCTCTCAGCAGAAAGCCAAATGGAGTAAGTGGCAAACAGCCATTTATATACCAGAGACATTACATTATGAAACTGTCCCTTGATTGTTTATAGAACTATGTCTTTTCGTTACAGCATTGAATTCATTCCTCTTTATTCTGATAAAACAGATGAAGTGCAAAATGAGAACAGATTCTTTAAAATCTGGGAATTTAAAAAAAAAAAAAAAACAAACGAAACTGGAACTCACAGATAGTGGTTTTTTGAAATAAATTCCATCATCATTTTCATCATTTTCACTTGGCTGCAAATTGCTGAGTGATCTGCTTCTGAGATGATTTCTCACATCTGGTACAAGCAGATTTCATATACAGAAGAGACAGGGATGACCTTGTAAAACTTTGCTCATGTAGGTTAGGGGAAAAGTGTCACTGGTCTGCAGATGGCTTGCAAAGGTTTTTCAACATCTGAGGGGTCCCCTGGGAGCATTTGTTTTATCATAGTGAACTCAGTGCAGGTGTTTGGTGGGATTTCTTCGCTTACACTGGTATGAATATGAGAAAATCGGGCACTGGACTTTGAGAGAATACTTGCATGAATTCAGACCACCACAGTGAAATTCTTCACTTCCTAGTTCCTAACTGAAGTGAGCTGGAGATTCGTTTCATATCAAAAAGCCCGGATGTCACTTGGTTCAATCAGAAATGCATACTCTAAACTTAGTGCCAACTCAGCATGAATCAAAACATTTTTCCTTCTTTCCTTTTTAGTTCAAACATATAACCATATTGACCAAGTTGCCATATTGTGATCCTTTTAAGAAGGCGGAAAAATGTCTATGAAACCAGTCATTTCCAGTGATTCTTACAAAACCCAATTGCTGCCCAGTGCATTCATTAAAAGGAACTTTTTCTAAACACATAAGCTTGGCTCCTGTGCTTAGGTTTTGTTCTGAATGCTTAGCATCCAATTCTTATGCAGAGGATCTTATATACTCATTAATAACCCATGTGCCTGCTCTGAAACCTGAAGCAAAGAGGACAGATATGTAAAACACAGGGGAAAAAGTCCTCTTCTGCACATATATGGGATGATTTGCATGAGCTAGAGAGGTAAGAGAGAATTTTGTGTATAATTACAACAGAGCTGTATCCGTTGATGGAGATTTACAAGAAAATATGAGATAAGTGGCCAAGTAACGGACCAAACCTAAATTTCTACATGCAAGGCACTGTAAAAATAAAAACAGTAAAGAAACATTAAAGTGTAACCAAAAACCTGGTTTCCAGGACTGGTTTGGATATATTCAAAATGTGGGGGATTTGTCAATGTAACTAGATGCTACATCCATAGAAAGAAAGACATGACTGCTATAGGTACAAACATTTTCTGTATCTGTAGATTTCAGCCTCTTATTTCAGCTGTCTTTGAAAGCAATTGTTTCTGCATCTTATGGGGATGCTGTAGCCCTAGACATGCTACCAACTTTTCTACACAAGATCTGTTCTGTTGCAGGAAAGTCCACGTCCTTTTAACAAAGCATTGAGTTTGGGTTGGTTTGGGGCTGTTTTTGGTTTTGTTTTTGTTTTTTGCACTGAACTAAACCTCACAAAAGCATTTTAAGTATGAAACAGGTGTGTCCGTTCAGCCACCTAGTGTGTAAAAGGTACTGCAAGACAGAATTTCACTGACAAATGATTTCCTCAAGGTAAAAAAAAGCTGCTAGTTGAATGTCTAGAGGAGCCTTTGGAGATGTAAGGTAGCGCTAAGGCAAGCTGTAGGCTGTATTTGGGTGCTACGACTCTGCTCAGGGCAAGGCCTGGTCATAGTCCAGCACTCTCTCCCCCACCTCATGCACCAAAGATCCCACAGAGAGGACAACGGTGTGCATGGGCTGGACAAAAGCCACAACACATGGAGACCAGATATCTGGCATGCTGCGGCACATGCACAGAAGTCAACACAGGCATATCAGGGGCCTCAGGCTAATAATGTGATCCTCTAAACTGCACTAACCAGGAGCTCCTGAACTTTTTATGCTAGACATTCAAACACCTAGAGTTTGCTCCTGAACTTGGTCAGAAACACCTTGGTCTTCACAGTACCGAGTAGCTCAGCTCCTATTTTCTACATAAGCCTGCCAGGATCCCCTGAGCAGGTATTCTTCTGCCTATCTTACCTGAAGGACTCAGGTCCTCTGGGGTGCTATCAGATAGAGCTTTGAACAGGAATACTCATAACTGCTTTTCCAGCAGCAGATTTGTGGTAAGCAAAGAGCAAGGGCAAGCCAGATATCAGTTATCTCTTGAGCTAGCAATGATTCATATCTCTAACTACTATGTCTCAGGGGAAGGCTATAGGGCTGCACACTACTGAGGAGGAGGGCATCATCCTTTCCTCTGATTTTGAGGCTGTTCTTCCTCTTTGTAGAAAATGTAGAGGTTATTCTGTGCAACACAGACATGTTTCTAGTATTTTGAGGTATTCAGTTCCCTTAGTGTTGAGGACTCTGAAGTTGTTGCACATGTCCAGTGCCATTACTTGCGTCCAGCCAGAGTAACATCAACAATACAATAAAATTTGGGGCAGATGTAACATCACTCTGCTCACCTTCCAACCTGACCGAAAGCTGTATGAACATGGTTAGCACTGTGACAAAACCTGAGTCTCTACATGTTGCCTTGAATCAGGTCTATTAATACACTCTGTGCTACTCTGGCCACGTTCACCTGGTTTCTTGTTGGAGCTCAGGAAGACTTTGTGTGTACACCAGAGCTACACCTTGTGGCTTCTCCATAGTTCCATGAGCCCATGATGCACTCCCTTTGCGATCCCAGTTCTTTTGCTGGACAAAGATCAGTTTGGGCAAAGCAAAGGGCAAACAGGCTGTATGCTGTCTTGTGAAGCATGTGGAGCAGACATGGTTTCTCAGGATCGTACATTTGAACCACAGCTGGGTGCAAATTGCCCAGGTTATGGTAAATGTACAAACTAAGTTTAGTACCCACAGTTCACAGCATGCTAGAAAACATATTCTTTGTGAGAGAGTTTGTTTTCATTTGTTTGTTTGTTTGTTTTCTCATAATAAAAATAGTAGGATCATGTCTCATACTTGTGAGCAAATTTGCAGTATCAAATGCATTTATGTATATATACATACATGTGTGTGTGTGTATACACATGACAATGAGTCCTGAGATTTTATTAGGATTCAATCTCAGAGTTAATTTAAATTCTAAGTCTGAAAAAAAAAGCATCAGGAGCATTGTCATCAAGGGTAATCAAGAGATAACGGAAAAGAGAAAATAACATTATTGGAAAACACATTCTAGTCATTATTGGAGACAGCTTTGCAATGTATTATGCCAGTACTTTAATGAAAACTTGTTGAGAAAATATGTCTAATGCTAGATTTCATAATGTTAAATGTTTGGGTAAAAGAACAGAGTGGGGAAAAAATATTTATACAAAATAAATAAGCATTTATCACATTTTGTTAATCAAGGGGGAAAACAGACAAATGACAAAGGCATCAATTAAACCTTTGTTTCATTTAATGTTGGTTGTATTTGTTTCACTGACTATCAGTTATCAATGTCAGTAGTTTACGAAGGAAATTGCCTGCAATAATTAGGGTGGTTTACTTGAATTTTTACTGAAGAACACTAAAGAGGATTTGTTATCCAACACATGCAGTTGCCTGATACATGCTGTCAGAAGGAAAGATTAGCTAGTTCATGGATTATGTACCGAAGATAAATTTCAAATGCAGGTATTTGAAAACAACACCCATGCCAATTTAAATGAACCATGCACACACAGGAGCTATTTCTGTAATTTTAATTACTTATGCTTTTTTCAGTATGTGTTCAGTATTATTATCTGCATATTCCAGATTTTTTCTTAGACGATATTTGATAAGAACTCATTTTAGATTTTATGAAGCTGAAGGAAAGATTACTAGTGAGTGAATGCACTTGCTGCACTGAAGTTCAAGTTTATGTCTTGAGTTCCTGATCTGCACCACCATTCAGCATTAAGGGCAGCATTTGAAAAATACACTAGCTTTCCAACAGGATCTGAATTATGAACAGATAAATTTATAATTGTTGCAGTGACTGGTCGGACAATGGTAGTGGCTACAGAGGGAAAGTTCAGGAGCAGTTACTAATGACTCCCAGCATCTTTCTCTGCATTCCTATTTTGAGACACACATAGCCTTCCTGTCAGCCAGTGTCCACATGTGCTGGGACCAATCTCAGCACCAGCACCACGGGCATTTGCTCTTGCTGGAAGGGAAGACAAAGTTGGCTGCTCATTTCCAGCTTCAGTTCCTGCTGGGTTATCGGGCTGGCCCACAGGAGATATTTCACTGAGAACACTTTAGGCATCAGTGAGATTGGCACACCGACCTGGGCAGGATTCAGCCTTCAGACAGCACTGTACAGACAATGAAAAATCTTCCTTTGTCAGCAGAGAGGGCAGCTGCCACTATTTATAGTTGCAAAGTGCCAGCATATTGTCATGTATTTGCTGCTGTTATCGATTCCTCCTTTTTTATTGTATTGGAACAGCTTGGAACTTGTCAAGCTTTGCTAAGGTTGATTTGCAGCTAATTAATTCAACAGACATTTTTAATCGTGCAAATTTGTGACTTGTAATAGAGTAATCAAGCTCCCGTGAGCAAACATTAATCAAGAGGGGGGGAAAGAAAGTCATTGTTAACTGTATTCATTGTGGTGCTCACACTGGAAAGAGAGATCCAGAAAAAATGGAACATTAGTAAATTCATCCTAGCAAAGCTTTCATCATTCATCTTATGAATCATTCATCCCTTTGATTTGTTTTGTACATGCAAGGCATTGTATTTAAAAGAGGATTGCTGGGATTGAGACAGCTCTAGTTACTGTCAAGGGGAACTGGCCAAATTTCTTGCCAGTCATCTACTTTCTCATCAACCAAAAAGTCATTCTACCCAGGAGCAGTACAATTTCATTTCTGTGGTAACTTTGCTGGTCGTGGAACAGTTTGTCCTGGAGAAATTACAGTAACAAAACACATACTCCATTTTGCAATAGCACGAAGAACTGAATGAATGAGTGGAGATTCTATTTCACTGGTTGCTTTCAGCACAGGGGTAGATTTTACCTACTTTGAGGTGAAACAGAAGGCAAAAAAAAGTCTAATGTTGCCTATACCAAACCTGATCTCTGAATAATGATCAGCAAAGCATTTAAGTCCTTTCATAAGCAGGAAGAATGTAGGTCAGCAAACCTGCAGTTTACAAAAATTACTAGGAACAGTGGGTAAATTAATATTTACCCCTCTCTGGTACTGGGATGAACATAGTTGCAGCAACACAGAACTTGACAGAAGCTCACAGCTTGACTGCTAGAATCATAGAATAGTTTAGGTTGGAAAAGATCTTTAAGATCATCAGGTGCAACCATGTCCCTAAGCACCTTATCTACGCCGTTTGAACACCTCCAGGGTTGGTGACTCAACCACTTCTCTGGGCAGCCTGTTGCAAGGACTGAAAACACTTTTTGTGAAAAACTCTTTCCTAAAAGCCAATTTGAACATTCCCTGGTGCAACTTGAGGCCATTTCCTCTTGTCCTATCACTCATTACTTAGGAGAAGAGACCATCACCCACCTCACTACAACCTCCTTTCAGGTAGCTGTAGACAGCAACCCTCAGCCTCCTTTTCTCCAGGCTAAACAGTCCCAGATGACTCAGCTGCTCCTCATCAGACATGTTCTCCAGACCCCTCATCATCTTTGTTGCCCTTCTCTGAACTCTCTCCAGCACCTCAATGTCTTTCTTATGATGAGGGGCCCAAAACTGAACACAGGATTCAAGGTGGGGCCTCACCAGCACCGAGTACAGTGGCACTATCACTTCTCTAGTCCTGCTGGCCACACTATTCCTGATACAAGCCAGGATGCTGTTGGACTTCTTGGCCACCTGGGTACACTGCTGGCTCATGTTGACCAACACCCCCAGATTCTTTTCCAATGGCCACCTTTCCAGCCACTCTTCCCACTCCTCCTAGTACCAAGCTTTCAAGCAGGTGGATGTCTCAGCCTCCTCCAGTCCATCTGCCCAGGATGCACATGTATGTACGTCAATGACTAATCTGTACATATCTCATATTGTGGAAGAATCTCCACTGGTAAGCTTAGCAGGGAGGCCAGAGATCAAAAAGACATGAAGGCAAAGAAATTATTCCTTCAGTCAGGATTAAGAGATGTTTGTGAAACACCATGGAAAAGCTGCCTCTGCTGTTTCTGTAGATAAAAGGAGGAGCAGAGTCTTTAAAAAGAAAAAGGAAAAAGAAAAAAAAAAAAAAAAGGCAAAAAAAAAGGCTTACTTAATGCCAAAATACTATTTATGGTGCAATTACTCTCTCCTCTGGGAAAGATGTTGACTGAAAATTTCTAGATGTATTACAAACCAACTGGAATACATGGACACAGTGAAAGATACTTCTTAGATATAACTTTGTTCCTACTGACAAGAGTTGTTTATTAGCAATAAGATATAAAGGTGTCTCAAACTAAAGCCTAGGAGACAAGGATTTTATATGGCAGTTATGCCAGTGATTGTTAAATTTAGGAAACATAGATTATAGGTCAAGGAAGTTTTTTAAATTATTTTCTTTACAGAGGATAAATCTCAGATGGCTTCCACAGAAAAACAAAACAAAAGAAAACAAAACAAAAGGTTTAAAATAAGCTCAGAAGACAGGCTTTTCTTTATCTGAAATATTATAGGCTTGGTGTTGTTCAAGTGCTTGTGCATTTTCTCATGCTCTTGGTTTCTCATGCAGTACGTCCATAAGCAAATAGTGGAGTTGTAAGCACGTGTTCCTTCAATGCTAATAGTCCTCACATCAACTTGTTCCTGCATAGCTGAGGAGCACATACATGGCAGGGGGAGATGGGTACATTTGTAAAGCTGTAGAGCAAGACAAAAGTAGAGAAGTAGATGATGTGGTAGAAGCCTTATTATAATTAGGGAACAGGTGTGAATCTTTAAAGCAGGTGAGCCCTCATAGTATTTATTCATGCTCAGGTATTCTGTCACTCAGCTCATCATGAAAATCACGACTGAACAACTTTGAACCATATTATCAGTTATCAATTTTTGCTTGTTTAGAAGCAGGATCAGTATCACCCTGATTTCAGCAGAAATCACTATGGAGGCATCCATAGCCTCATGCATGATCTGTAAGTGCAGTATGTCATGACTGGCCTGTTTTCTTCAAAGATTTGCTCAAACAAGTCTGCAAAATTTACTAGAAACTGTTCTGATTTTTTTCCTTGCTCTCGTTTTCCTCCTATGTTTATGAGTCTCATATGCAAACCCCACTGATGAGAGAAGACAACACTCAGGTTATCTAACAGTTGTTTTTTTTTTCTTCATGGAATAGTACAAAACCCAAAAATTTCTTCTGCATAACACCTGGCTGTTGAGATAACCTCTATAGTTAGAGAAGAAAAAGCAAGTTAAAGATGCAAATACTGAAGTAATTTTATCTAGTGCAAAGCAGGAACATTTTTAATGATGGCTGTCACATTTTGCTGCTCAGCTGATCTTACTTCATCATTCCAAAAAGCCTTGGTATATGCTTATAGCAACCAAGAAGTAAATATCTTTTGTTTAAGAGATTATTTCTGACTCACAGAACAGCCACTAACTGGGGATCATGTTGGATTAGCAAGCACAGATCTGCTGTACCACTGTAGTTCTTCTTTAACAGGACTGCAGTTCCTTTAAATCAATTCCCATTGATTCACAAGGGCAGAAACTGTCCCCTGTGTACTTCGTTCTACTTCAGGGGACAGATATTTTGCTGTCTATTCTGTGAGTTGTGTATTATTAACAAGCTAATGTTTATCCTAACAAATGAGCATCACTGTATTTTCCTGTAGGTGCTGTTCCTTGTATAAAGCTGTCTCTACAGTGGAAGCTGGCTCTGTTCTTCTTCCCGTGCTTGCTTACCTGCATTTTTAATCAAACCCTAACTTAATGATTGCTATTTATCATGCTGCAGAGCCATGCAAAACCCTGTTTGACTTCTGGATTTGACCCGTAACATTAGCAAATGGAAGAGTCATCTTCTCTCTGTAAGCCCAGTGTTATGGAAATGGTACCCACTGCGATACAATAAACAGTTCCTTACCATGCTGATTTGATAGTAATTTTCCAGAGTATAGCTGTGCTTTAAAACTTTGTACAGCTCTCTGCAGTCCTATTTTATTTAGGGGAAAAAAAAATAAAACAAACAAAAAAATAAAACCAATTATAATTGTTCTTCCGCAGTAGATATAGTATTCTCTCAAAATTTGCGATGTGCAAGGAGCATGTCAGTTAATTCATATTGGACATTCCAAATGGATTCCTACAAAACCTCTTAATAAATCCAGTAGTAATTAAAAAGAGAGTATCCTTCATTCTTTACAGCAAAATGTATACTCAGATAAGGCTAACTAATTTGTGTATGTTTCCACCCTTCATCTCTTAGGATACAGAACTCAAAGTTTATTTTCAGACTGGCTGGTGAATTTTATTTGGTTTTGGGGAAATGTGTGCAAAAGTGTTTCTAGGCTGTTAGTAAAACAGGTGAGCCTTCCAAAGCAATTTCATGTGAGGCAAATGATCCTAAAAGACAGATTTGGTAACAGTTGTGCTTATAAAACTTCTTGAATGATCTACAGCTAAGCAAAAATGAAAAACAAACCAAAAGATGCTTTTAAAGAACTGATAGAGAAATTCTGCCTGGTGAACATGTCAATAAGTCATTCTTCCACCAGCACTGGACAAGAGCATTTATTATACTGGGATATGCTTTGATTACAGGTAGTTTAAAATCATAAAGAGCTTCCCTGAAGGGTTGCTGTAGGAAATGGATTACTTTCTTTTGACTTCAATGGAGTCCAATAAGCCCCAGGAGTAAGCACATGGGCATTTTGCTTTTAAATTTCACAATGCCTCTCTAAGTGAAATTTATTTTTAAGGAATCTCTTTTTATAACTATTTTACAGCTCACTTGAACTTTACTATCAAGTTAAACTGTCAGTCATTTTGTACCCAATAGTGATTAGGCTAAGTCAATGAAAATGTCTGAGGAAGGAATATCAGGCTTTGTATTAAAAAAAAACAGTCCAATGGAAATAATACTAAAGCATTTCTGTTACGGATCCTCCAATTCTGCTAGTCACTGGATAAGTCCAAGATAGTCATCTGAATTCCAGGATAAATTTAAATAATTGTTTAAATTTTCAAATGGCTTGTTACTATATTAATAATATTTTAATATTTTCTATTTTTAAAAGTATCCTTTAAGCAATATATTTTAATTTCAATAAAATTCTTTCTGTAAAGCCTAAGTCACTGGGCATTAGGACAGCAGGGCAAAAAGTGGAGAAGTTGCGGTGGCAAAATTTTACCCTAAGCTCAGATAAGAGTTCCCCTGTTTTTCCCACCATCCTGCCACCCCAGCCCTCCATGGCACTTGCCTGTCGTGCTTTCACCACTGAAACCTCTGAAAATGGATCTAGAGTTTAAATCCTGACAATCCTTATCGCAGTCTTAAGTGCCAAGTCACACAAAGAAGAGACAGAGGCACCTCAGTGGCATGAGGGTAGGATCAGGCAGGTGCAGGCAGATCCTCTTTTGTTCCAGTTCCTCCAGCAGTTGTCAATGACACAGCTGCACTGGTGATGTGGAGAGAGGGAAACTGCTGCTTCTTGGGGCAGGTGTTGCCTGTGAGCACTGAGACTTGAGGATGTTACTTGTAGGACATCCTTGTGGAAAGGAAAGGTGGCAAATAATAGTGTGATGCAGTGAAGAGCATGCCTATGTACATCAAATACCCACAATGCCAAAACACTGAAACATCAAGCTGGATGCCTAGGTTTTAGGGATTAGTGCCAAGAACACAAATAAATTTATTAGCTGGTGCAATGCAGTCCTCAAAAATGCAGTTTGTAGTTTTCTGTCCTTTGCAAACTGATATGCAAAGGGAAAAAAATAAGAAGATTGCCTTTACTGTGGTTTCACGTGTAGAAAAAGATTTTTACATCTCTTTCAAAGGTGTGCCTTTTAGCATCTTTGTATTTTGTGAAACAAGGCCTGAAAAATACTTATCTCCCCTTCAAAATCAGATTATCTCTTTCTCCTTAGGTTTACATAAAACTATAAAGCCCTGACTTCTCTGAGAACATGAGATTCTCACAGCCCTACTGCCTCCCCCTGAAAAAAAATCTGAGCAATTGATCAGGAACTCCTGACAAAAATTTTGGGGGAAGATGCAATACCACATCACTCCAAGAAATCTCATTACTACAGTTTTCTAGTATTCTGCTTACACCTGTGGCAAGAAGAGGAAAAATGAAAGGCCATGATGTGCAGGATATGCAAGTGTAATTGGCAATTTCCAGTGGCTCTGCCACCGTACTACATAGGTTCAGCACACTGTGGACATCAGTGACTCCTCATTTTGGGCTGCCAGAGACGAAGCTGGCTGAAATCACACATCACTTTTGAAAATCATAATCAAAATGCAGGGAGTTTAGAAAGGTAAAATTAAGCAAAAACCATGGAGTTTCAGGATTTCATCGTTTAATAGGAAACAAAAAGATGGCACAAATACATATTTTCTCTTTTGTAAGTTGTATGTAAACTATATGCACACACTTCAACAGTACAAACCCTACGATTTCACGGGCAAATAAAAAAAAAAGACAACACCAAAACCATTTCATTTTGTGATGCTCCCTGTTGCGATTTCTTCATGTCAGGTGCCTAGTGCAGAGTTCATGGTAACAAATTGCATGTATCCATGTTGTGACCATCAACAGGAGGATTTAACAGTAAAACTTAGAAGAGCCAGCATGTCAGACGTTCAGTAATGGGGTGTATTAGGTGGTCGTTAGCGAAGACAGGAACACATCTCCAAATTTGTCTGTCTCCTAGAAGTAGCCTATTTTTTGTGAAATTCATTCCCAGAGCCTGAAGCCTCTTCTCACACCTGCACACTCAAATTGCGCCTTTTGGTAGAGAAATCTGCCCACTCCTCCTCCTAGGCAAGAATGGAAGGGAAAGATGGGGCTCTGCAAGCATGATGCAAGCTAAATCCTTGCTTATCCTGAGTGGACTCAAGCCAACACTTTCTTGGTGACTGTCTTGTCTGCAGGAGGGGGAACACCATCCCTGTGTCTGTATGAGAAAAGGTCACCATGGGGGCTGAAATGCAGTGGTGCTGGGTGTGGGCAGGAAGGTCCCAAGAAGAGCTGTGACTCTGCGGTCCAAGGTGGAGGCTGATCCTCTGTTTGGGGACTACTCAGTGTTCAGGGCCTCTGTCTGGGCTGGGTGTTCACACGTTGCAGAAACATTCACATGGGTCATCCCCACCATATGGGCACAGCCAGCATGGATCCAGACATGTGGGTACATCCCAGGCAGGTTCACAGGGCATCTATCCGATCAGTCCCTGGGACGTGTAAGCATGGGGACCCCTGGCCCTATGACACTCAGGTGGCCTTGGTGGAGGATGGGTGTGTAGAAGTTCACCCAAGCTGAGATGGTGGTGCCTCTAGGCATATGTGGTGGTGCATCTTCAGGCACTCGCAGTGTATTTCTGCTTTCCAGGAGCTGCAGTCCCAGAGGTAGATCAGATCTCATGTGATGCCTAATAAAAAGTAAATTACTTCCTAATACTATAAACAGCCTGTAAAAAAAAATGCACATGCAAATAGACTCAAATACTTGAAATTCAAATCCCAGTAGTATATTCTGTGTTCATTCCTATGTTACTATTACTAAAATAATATTTTCTTTTTTTTTCAGAAATCATAAAGTTTCCCACTTTAAGTCGTTGCATGATATAAAACTAATTCAAAATGAGTGGATTTTTACTATATATGTCCTGAGTTTAGTTTTTCAGTTATTTTTCATAAATGCATTTTACATCTAACTACCTCAGCTGCTTTGTGTTTTGTTTTGGCGCATATGAAGTCATGCACTTTCTATATTTGGGGATTGGGGGGAGTTGTTGTTTCCATTTTGAATAACCAGGTTCAAAGCCATGTTGATCAATTTATAGAGCAGATCGATTTAACAAGACATAATTATTGACAGTTGCAGATCATACATTTTATTTTTAGGTTCTGTTGGGGTATAGTTTAGCAAAAAACACCATAAGCTGCTTATTAATTTGCCTTAAAAATGTGCGCTCTTTCCTATTCAAGTTGTGTTATTTAACTCTTCTCTTGTACACAATTTATTTGACAAAGACTAACAGTTGGCAGATAAACAGCAAATTGAACAGAATGGACCAATAGTTTCTCAGTTCTCTGTTGTAAACTGTTGCATTATACACTGATTGTGCTAAAATAATTGTTACTGTGCTTATACTCCTTAGTCACTGTTGCGGAAATAAAGTGATGGAAGATCACATTTGTGCTTATGAAACAGTGTAGATATCCCCCCAGTACAGGCACAGTGACTTGAGGTGAATGATGATCATTGCAGAACTTGTGCTTTGACTTGTAAACATTGTAAAAATGTATTTGGTATTTTATTTGAAATGAAGAATCAAAATAGTTATTAAAAAAAAAAAAAAAAGAAGAAGAAGAAGAAATCTTCCTGTAAATATATATATTCTGAATCCATGTATACAAACATTCCTTTAGAGTTCAGATTGTGAAGAGTGTCTTTATTGGCTAGAGACCGCTGTCTCCCGTGGCAGAGGTTACATGTGCTATAGTAAAGAACACAGTGTGTGAAGTATTTGATGTACTGCAGTACCATAGTTCTTTTGGTCTGTTAAGTAAGTTGCAATTTGTGATGAAATGAAGTTGAAAGTAGTGCTTCATACTAACAAATTTCCTCGGTTACAACTTGATTTTTCTTGTAAAACTTAAAAGGAAAACTTGAAAATTTTATATATTTGGATTTTGTAGATTTTTTTTATTTTATTGCAACACAAGGTACCAAAATCATTAAATAAAGTACACTGTGGTCATTTTACCATGGTTCTAGAGTCTTTCTTAAAACTCTTTTACCCTGGTGGATCAGTAGAAGCACGCTAACTTTTGAGCTTCTGAAATTATTACCAAACAAGATAAAAGTTGGCCCAGCTTGGACAAGGCACTGGTCCAGATGATCTCCAGAAGCCCCTTTTCCAACATTAATTATTCTATTATTCTAGTCAGTATTATAACAGGAGCTCTCTTCTCTGAGCTCAGGAGTGGTGTGAGTGTCTCCCAGGTTACCTCTGGGACTGGGGAAAGATTTGGCCTGGAACTTGGACAACCTTACTGGTGTTGTCCCAGCAGGAACATCCAGAAAAACACCAGATACCCCAACAGGCATCTTGTCCAGAGTAGTACAACATGGTGTTCTGGCCACCACAGTCGGGGTCCTGAGTGCTGTCTTGAAGGAAGATCTCCAAAAAAGCTGTCCTTGCCCAGGGAACATATCCCCTCTTTTGCCTCTCAGAGGGGCATGGGGACAGTCTCCCCAGCTGTCAGAGTGGAGAAGCAAGAGGAGCCTGACCCTACCTCCAGAAAGGGTATTTCTGGGCTCTGCTCTCAGTACTGTCAAGGGGGTGCAGAAACCCAGGACTCCTCCATCACTTGAGAAGGTCCTTGCTCACAGGGGACAGAAGAAGGTACTCTGTTGTTTTTATTCGCCCTTCAGGGCCCTGAAAGCATTGCTATTTGCAGTGTAGTGAGCACCATCAAGTAGAAGCACAGGTAGAGCTCGACCTCACCCCAGTCTTGTTGTGAGCCCACTAATGAGAAAAAATACCAGGGAATGATGCAGCTGCATCCTCAGTCTTACTGTGTTCAAACCCCCTAGGGTTGAGAAGGGTTTAGTTTCTTCTACTTCTGCCTCATGGACAAGTGCTTTAATCACTAAACTATTACACAAGTTGTTGCTATCTTTGGCAGCATCTTCAATGGCCTTAATAGCCCTCTTGGACTTCATTGCCACATTTTTGTGTGCAATGTCACCCCAAGCAGCACCCATAGTTTCTGCAATGAAGGCCAGCATCCAGGCCTTTCTGTCCCAAAGCCATGTTCCCCCTCCTTGGATGCTGCTTCTTGACCTCCCTCAGGTGACCAAGAAAGGGAGATGAGGGGAAAACAACTCACCAAACAACTAAATAATTAGCATGAATTCAAAACAGGGAAAGAATATATATGTATATGTCTTGCATAAGTGAATTTGACTGCAAGTAGAGATGATATGTGGCTGATACATTCTTGAAGGTTTTATTTTTCACGTGTATCTTGTTGTTTGGCTAAGCACATGGAGAGAGTAGATTGTTATTGTAGCTTGGCAAAGTGTAATGGTGGGAGCAGCAGCCCAGCAACACTACTGGTAGCTGTCTGCTGTTCTATTCCAAATCACTCCTAAATCCTCAGTCCCTGTAACCCTGTGACTCTCCACCAAAGGCTCAGAAACCAACAAGCAACTCTGAATAATTTTCTTAACTATTCATGTGAACCAGGGGGCAGAAGACATCAAAGCCACAATATTGAGCACTGAGGAGTTATTTGATGGCACCTCATAAGCAGGTAATCAGTGAGGTGAAATAGCATCCCCCAGAAAAGTAGCACAAGGAGCACTTCAGGTCTTCTCTGCTTAGGTCGACTGTCCCCTGCTCTTCAGAGGGACATTTGCCTTGAGCAAGTGGGAAGCCAGAAGTCTCTATCTAAATATCTTGTCCTTGCATTGAGGCGTCTCTGAAAAGAGCTGGAGAACTCTAACAAGGCTTCCTACTCCTCTCCCCCAATGCGAGACTGCATGGGACACATTAGCTGGCTGAGTAGATGCCACAGTGTGGGACTAGCTAGTTTAGCATACAGGGGATTCACTTTGCATGTTTTAAGGCAAAAGATTTCTTCAGGGGGATTTTGATGGAAACCTGCATGAAAGAAACAAAGCAATCTCTTTTTAGGTTGAGCAAGGATATCAGACAGTTTAATTAGATTCTTAACATAAGAAAGAAACAGAGAAAACTTCTGCAAGGGGCTTTAAAAGTCCTTGTTCAGACCAGTTGTTGTCTTCTGCCTTAAAACAAGACAGAAATACCTATATTTAAAAAAAAAAAAAAGGCTGAAAAACTGAATACAGGTTCTTGGTAATAAAAGCCCCAAGTGTCTTGGTAAAATTATCCAAGCAAGATTTTTCTCCTGTATTACTGCCTGGAAGGTAGTAAGAGGCTTGGCTTAATAGTGCTAAAAATGCACCCAAGAGACATGTGTGCATGGGAAACTTCCTACCATAGCAATGGGAAACTTGGAAAGGGAGATTAGAGATGAGAAGTCCTCCTTCTCCTGAATGTTGCACAGGTATAAAATGCATTTGTCCAGTGACTTCAGAAATGAAGCTGGAAAGTAGGAAAGTAAATACTGATATGATATTTTTGCTGCGGGAGAATTTCAGAGCCCTGGTCAAGCACAGAATCGCAGATGAATTTGATGTGAAGATGGTGTTGGAAACCGACTCTCTGGCAAGGTTTTGGGCTGAGTGATGCATATTTTAAACATTTTACATTAATGTTATTCTCATGTGCTCATCTGCACTTCTTTTCACTGGGAAGGGGGGAGACAGCTCAATTTTCTGACAAGAGCCTACCTCTCTCCAGAGGATGCCATGCCAAACTGCCTGGCGGGGTAGCTTCAGCTGCCTTTGCTGCCATCTATCACACCAGGCCAGGCTTCACATCTGTTCTGAAGTTGTAAGTTTTTCCAAGATGGAAAGATTTCTCATTCACTGGAGGCTACACACAAAGCTGAGAACAAAGGGATACTCATACTTAAAGGGTCTTCCCCTCATTTATTTTTAATCGTGTTCTTGTTAAGCGCTGTGAATATAAACTGTACTCCCACGGTCTCACCCAATAAATACGTGAAGCATTTCCCGCTGCTGTGTGACTACTATGTGCTCTCATAGGACTTACATTGTTACTTTATTAACCAAATAGAATAGTTTATAGAGGGCAAGGTCACTGATAATGTCCCAAAACATGGAAGGATAATCTTAAGTACATTACCATCATAAATACTGGAACTGAGTTAATGGATTATTACTGATATTTTGGGCTCCTGCAGTTCATCTCCAAACTATCTCATAGTTTTTAGCAAGTTAATATTATATTAATTTTAAATTTTCTGTCTGTAAAGACTATAGCAGTTCATGTTTTGAATGTGATTAATTTATTAAATTCAAAAGGTCATTTAGATACTGACCTAAACTCAATTTTAAAATCTGTGACTAGTGGGGCTCTAGCAATAGCCCCTATTAGTAGTTCCTCTACATCCTCACTAGCATTGACCCTACTTTATTTCATCTGTTAGCCTAGGGCACCCTTCTGCCATACCAGTGGATGCACCATTAGAGTAAAACAAAGGTACTTTCTCTTCCCTGGGCCGGTGTGAGACAAAAGGCACCATCACCAGCCTCAGCGTAGCCACCCTCTGCAAACCAGCTATTTCACAACTGGTAGTTACATGACAGTAAGAGAGAACATCTGGAGGCTCCTTGAGGCTGAGTGAGCAGCATGATGCAACTCAGGTCTTCCTTATTGCGTGGTTATCCCTACTGATCTTTTTTTTCTCTTGTTTGATAATTTTGTAAGTCTTCCGAGATTCTCCCTTGAAGGTATTTTCTTTTTGTGTTTGTTTGTTCATGTATTTCAAATTCCCGTTTGCCTCTGATATTTGTTTTTGCTTTTTCCTCTGGGAATTTGTTTTTGCTTTGGGCTGTGCTTGCCATCTGTTACATTTGAGTCTACAATCCAAATGCTGTCACCTTTCCCTGTTGGTTTTGATTCCAGCCAACTGTGTTGGTGGAGCAGTGGGAGGGAAGCTGTGTAGTTATGTTACAGATGTGTGGCATTTCTTCACACGTCTGATGTCCTGAGGAATGTCCTAACACTATCCTGATAAAAGCAGGAAAATTAACTCATCTCTCAACTTCTCTGACTGATCTCTGTTTTGTTAGGCACCCCGTGCCATCTTTTGCCCAGAGTTTCACCTCAGGATCTGTTGTGCTGACTTGGAAATCCTTGACTTTTGTGTCCATATTTTAAATTCTAAAGAAAAAACAAACCCCAAATAAGGACACCCTGCCTTAGCTGGGCCATGATGTCCTAGAGCACTCACGACTTCCAAGGAATGCCAATACTTGCCATGTGTTTAAATCTGCTATAGAATAAAGCATACAGCATGACTTAATGATATCCTTTAATGAACATCTCCAAATATCATACCCATGTGAGCAGCATACACAGTCCACTGTATTCTGTATTTGTACAGGAAAAATGAGGTTGAAGCTTAAGTTCTATGCCATGGTAAAAAAGCCAGAAATGGTCTGTTTTGCCTGCTGTGAGAAGCACTGGTGCTCAGGCAGGAGCTGCAGCTCTGCCCTCTCTGCCCCAACCAGGAGCAGTCAGGACATCACTGGCAATTTAGAATAAAAATGCCTCAGGGCCATATCTTTCTTTAAAAATGACATGAACTCCTACATATGACTGGTAACTAATAATTAATCAAGTTTAGCCTTTAGATGGGCTTTTGCTTCTATATCTGATCCATCTCATTTTTAAAGTTAAAATTATCCAACTCTATTCTATTTATGCGGTTAGCAGTTTTTTTACATTTGGGAACATCACTTTATCCCAAACTGCTACTCTGTGCTGGCAAGACATGAGATTTCAGTAACCACAGCTTCTTAAACATCCGAACAGGACAGGATTTCATTAAAGTGGTGTATTATCTAGCGTATAAAATTAATTTACTTTGCCTGTAGAGCACCTCTGTGAGGCTTCATTGCAGAACGAATTAAGAGAGTGAAACTTCTGGTTTTCATTTCCCTGTATGGATTGCTGGAATCAGACATCTTCAGAAAATAAGCAATTGAATGAGGAATGTTCTTTGAAATTTGGGGATCCAAAGACTGCAGTCCTTGGGATTCATTCTCAGTGCTCAGCTGGATTCTGACACGCTGTTTGCTTTTCCTCGTCACGGTAAGGCTTTAAAATGTGGGCTGGGAATCAGAAAACCAAAAAGACCATTTCTGCTCCTGCATGCAGCCCTGTGGAATTGCACAAGGGCAAGTTGTCTGGCGTGAATTTGCAGTTCTCAGCAGTGCATGCCTTGGTTTAGCTGGCGATACAGGCTAATGGTCCCATCCAGTATGGCACATCCCCTCCCTGAGCAGTCACTGTGCTGTACTTCCAACCAGGTATGCCATTCCTCTGGCAATGCATGCAAGTAGGACATGAGAAACCTCAATTTTAAATTTAACTTGTTTCAACATTGTTTTGAACACAGATCTCTTAAAACCTTTTCTTTAATTAAACTTTTCTTGCATAGATAATTCATTTTCACCAGCAGCCTATGCCACAAGATGCTCCTGACTGTGCATAAAACGATATACTCTCTTTCAATTTCTGCCTGAAGCAGAATTAAAATAGGAAGGGAAGCATTTGGCTGCATTTTTATAATCTGGAGTACTTTTTCTTGTGTGTATATGTGCAACATTTTTTGAGATCATAGCTTTCACATTTCCTAAAGGAAGAGGAAGAAAAAACAGAGCAGCCTTAGAGAAAAACAAAAAATCTTGGAAGAACATAAAAGTCTTGTGTTCATTACAGTTTGCCTTGAAGACTTTATCTGACATTTCTCTGAAACCTGAGTTATCAGAAGCAGTAATTTGCTCTGCATTATCTACTACCTCGATTCCAAAGAAATACTAAAGAGGTGCCATTCAAATTCATACAGGAAGCCAGATCTCAAGGGAGATGCTCTGCCTCTTATGAAGGCAGCTGGAGTAAGGGAAAGAAAGAACAGAGGTTTCTAGGCTCAGGATCGATCTGTTGTTTATCTTGCAACTGCCTGGGACAAGTATGCAGACACTGTGCCTGGCTATCAAGGTATAAGTGTTCAGATCACATAGTGTAGCAGGAGCAGGCAGAGCCAGTGAGGAGATACAGCCAGTCAGACACGGTCGAGAGGGTGAGGAATGGAGCTGGGCACTGTCTCCTGCTGCCTTGCCAGAGCGGAGCTGTTATCCATGGCAGGGCAGCGCTCCATGTCCTGGCACGTTCCAGGCCCCACACGTCTGGTTTTTTAAGCAGAGGCCGCAAAGAGGATTTTTCATGCTGGCTTCTTCAGACCACATCAGGCTGCAGGAATAACTGGCTCCCTATGTGCCAGCTTGCATTGCTGCTGTCTCGGATGGTGCACAGCACCAAGCTGAGCTCCTGCTGCAAGCTGTCAAGACGCGGAGGCAGGATTTGGTTTGAGTCCTCAGAGATGCTCAGCTGAAGCGTTCAGAGGAATCGCCTTTACTTCAGCAATGTGGATTTCCTCTTGTGCCAAGGCAGCAGTGCTTTTAAATTCCCCATGCTCTTATTGTTTCTGACATCCAAAACACTGGCTGCAAACTTCTAGCTAATATGGCTGGTGGAAAAACACGAAAAAACATGGGCCAACATGCTAGCGAACCACTTCTTTTCATGCTGGAAACTTCCCTGTGCAAAGATCCTTCCTTCACTTGCCCTTAGGTGCCTGTGGAGGTGATGCAATGTTTGGGTTTTTCCATCCTATGAGTTATGGCATCTGTAAGTGTGAAAGGAGCAGACCTAACTCCAAGAGGTAAGCAAACAGGGCTGCTTTCAGGCTGGCCCAGGCAAACATCTTTAGGGATGAGGCATTTAAAGAAAGTTTTCCTTTCAATTTAAAAAGGGACATAACTACTGCCTGAGCCACAATGAGTCATCTTGCGTTTTGACAGCGTTTCTAACTTAAGATAACCTGCTTTGATAAATTTTAACCTACCTCTGTGCTGGCAGCAGTTGAAATTGGTAACTTTTTATTAGGATGATCGTAATGGGACAGCACTGCTCACTTAGCAAAGGGGAAAAATGTATGCAATAGAAAGGGAAAAAAAAAAAAAAAAGAAAAAGAAAACAGCAGGATCACAAGTTTCCATTCCAGATGAGCTGTTGGGAGAAATAAACTTTTTGATTTTTCTGCTGAAATATAGGGTAAACCCAGCACATGCACAGAACAGTATGGGATCCCAAGACAGGAAGCATGGATCATGTGCGTATGAATTACCTGGAGCCAGTCACGTTTCCTTCATTTATTTAATGCAGCTGCCAACACTTGCTGCACCTCTTAAAATTGCCTTTGCCCCACCCCAGCAGTGGCACATTTATGTTGGGTTGAATCATCACCACCTTCTCCCTATGCAGCCTGCCTGTGTTCAGCCAAACATATTTTCCTCTCCCCATTTGCAAAATAGTAGCTGTTCCCAGCAGCTGAGTATTAAATCTGATTAAATTTGATGGAAGTAGGTCCTCATTCTGTCCCAAAAGAGCTGATACTACAGGCTCATGTGTTTTCCTTTGATGGCCTGTCTCCACTGCCCTCTCTTGTGTGGCACACTGCCTGGAAAGGTGAAGGGACTGTCGAAACAGGACAGCTTGCCGAAAGAATGAAGCTCCCCATATAAAACTTTCAGTCTTTTTCAGGAGGTCCTTCTCTAAAGGTGAAATTGCGCCTTTATATTTGTGTGTATTGATTTCCCCGTTGCCAAACCTGCTACTCTGCTGTGTTTTACTTGGAAGCTCAGTGATGACTGTATTGCAAATACTTGTCGAGCTGTCAATGCTATTCTGGAACCTGAGTGTTTCTGGTATTTGCCCCGATGTGATGATGCTGCTAACATGGATACTGTCTCTTATTTTAGACACTGGAAATGGGAGCCAGTTCCTCAGAGGTGGGCAAATTCCTCGTGGATGAAAATGTTTCCATAGTCTTTGTTCCTACACTTACAGAAAACTGCATTAAAATCAGGAGCCTAAGCTCCAGAAATAATAATTTGTATATTAGCCATGTTTTGCATTAAAATCAGGAGCCTAAGCTCCGGAAATAATAATTTGTATATTAGCCATGTTTTGCTGCATCATTTGAAGGGATTATCTGTTAGAAATCAGCACATCTACAGAAACTACTTGGTTCACCAGCTAATAAAAAATTATTACAATAATAACAAAGCAAGCATGAAAGATAACATCTTTATACTTGTAAAGCTACAGGTGGATTGAATAATAATGGTCTGCCATTTGCCTTGCAATAGCAGCTAAAGGAGGTTCCATGCTCCTGTTTAGACTGAAAAAACAGGGCATCATGCATACGCACACGTATATATATCTATGCTGCTGTGTAAATAAGAATGTGAGACAGTATCTGGTCCCATAGCCATTAGTGTGCAGAAGATGTTAAGAGTTAAGAAGCTAAAGAAAGACAGATTAATGCATTCCAACAGCTGAGATTTTCTGGCTGCCTTTTTAGGTCAGCTCTCAATTCCCATTGCTCCTTGAAGTGTGTTTTTGGGCATTCATGGGTGCTCAGCCACCCACATGCTGAGTTCTCCTGACTCACCCTGTTGCAGATAGCGACAAAAGCCATCCTCCAATTTTAAATGCTTGACAAATTGTACATCCGCTGCCTCATGAGAAGAGCTTTACAAATGCTGCACTGGGCATGGAGTAACCAAAGCAATTTGAAAGTGGTGCGTTCGGCACAACTTCAAATGCTGTGTAAGACCTGGTTGCTGCACCAGAAGGATGGAATGAATTGCATAGTATAGGAGTGTCTGGTGGTTCATTTGTTACAGCTGCTATGCAGCAAGTTTATTGCCTCCCAAAAGTGGTACATGGGGGTACTGCACGTACGACAGAAAAATACCAGAGGGTCTTTATACAAAGCTTTCTCACCTGTTAGAACAGCAGTCCTCCCTTACAACATTCACTCTCTATGGGGATCTTAAAAGCAGTGGTAGGATGTCCACAAAGACCAGAACTTAACCAGTTTAGCTCCTCATCTGTAACTTCTTGTGTGTGGCTACACCTGAGCCAGTCCTAGGCCAAACAAGACATTTTGGGGCACTTGAGGCGCTGACAACAGGGTGGCTGGGCCAGCCTGAGGCTGCCCCTTCCTGTGGCTGCTCTGCAAAGGCAGCCCTGGGTACCATCCCTGCTGCACGGACAACCTGGCACTGCCTCTGCAGCCACCTCATCCCCTGCAAAGGCCAAGCTTTGGCGTGAGTCAGGCCTTGTCTTGAGTAATCCTGGCTGTCACCATGGGTAACAGGGCAGTCTGCAGGAAATAAAGACCTAGACTAGTGATGCAGAGAGGAATTGGGTAGCAAGCATGGCTGCCAGCTTTCTTTCAAGGGGAAACATCAGCCCTCCAGGTGCTATTATCTGATGAGCAAATCTAACACAGAGTTGACTACTAGGTACCCTCCATTAAGGTCTACTGGCTTATCATTTGCTTCAAGGGCTGCTGAGGTCTTCTCCTGAGGCAGCTGCTCCTGAACAAGTGCCCCTGACACTGCTCAACTCAGATGGCAGCTTTGGTCCTGGAAGAGCTTCTGTTCCTCTGCAGCGGTGCCAGTTCTTTGCAAGGAGAAAAAGGAGCCAGAAAGTTTTGTTTCTATAAATGTGAGCCAAGATTGTCTAGAATTAGGATTACAAAACTAGTTTGCCTTTTGGGTGGGCTTGTTTCAGTTGTGGGGCTTGGTTTACATTTTCATTAATACCTTCAGGCACTGAGCCTTATCCCTCAAACTTATTCTCACAAAGTAACATCAAGTTACCAAAAAAGTCTGTATGGAATGTGGAAATCTAAGGCCAAAACCAAAACAAAACAAAAAGCAAACAAGCAAACTAACAAACAAACAAAAAAAAAACCAAAACAAAACAAACCAAAAAAAGAACCAAGCCTTCAACTGCAGTACCAGCTAGTTAAGAAAATTAATCCACTGCATGATGGGCAAAATAAAACTAATCCATTTCAGAAAGGACAGGACACTTTAAAAGATTTGGTGGATCTATCAGGAGAGTTGCTTTTACAGTGTAAGGAGAAATCTGATCATTAAAGAAGTGTCTGAAGAGCTGGCAGCTTCATCACAGTAGCTGAAACAGCCCAGAATTGTTTCTAGGTACCCTTGGCAGACTTCAAAGAGATCAAAAAGAGAACTAACAAATGCTCATTGGGGTCTACATGTCTGTTCTCACTGAAGAAGTGACTGAAGGAAGACTGGAGCTGCTCTGAGTGAGGAGAATACAACAGGATTGCAACAAAATGAAAAACATAACCCAGTCTGGAATACATGAAGCTCAGGACCATCTGCAATTCACTTCAATTCATCTGCCACAAATTCCCTGTAAAGATGACACAAAATTGCAAACTCCTGCCTTCCCTGATATTTGGCATACTCTGTTTCCCATCAAAAGGAATTAGGTAACAATGGTTCTATTTCTTGTCTTTTAGCTTCAAGTTCTTCTCTGAATAATACGACACTCTTCTCTGTGTTTTATTACAATTTGGGCATCTCATGTTTCCAGAGTATGCAGTGGCTTTAGCTAGAAAACAGGAGCGAAAGGTGGTTTGAAGGATCATGCTGTGCTCTCATTACGTTAACCAGCATGGACAGCGGGGAGTGGGGGACTTGTCCTCATGCGATGGCTGCAGCACGAGGCCTCCACAGTGGGGAAAAGAATACTGGGTCTGCCTTATACACACAGCCTGATTGATTCCAAACGGCATCTTACCTTCTTGTAATGTTTCAGACACACACAACCAAGAAGAGTGAGCAAACGCTTTTGTTTTTAAAAAAATTATCCCTACAGTTCAAAAGTTTATTACATTTTTCTGACATGAAGAGATCATTATAACAACTTAAATATGTTTCAGAAAGCAACATACAATATGCACTCATTGTACACTGTGACAAAATACAAGGTAGTGAGTGGTGAATTTGCAAAGGTCTACACAAAATTATTTTAAAAAAGCAGACAAACAAATACTTCAAATAACCCATGATGAGAAAATTAATTTGCTTTGAGACTACCATCCATTTTGGCTAGTCCTGAATTTTTAAAAATATTACAGAAAAACGTTAGTATCATTGATCTGTATTGCAGAAATCTCTGTTGCTGGCAAGGACCTTCATAGAACTAAGAAAGTGACATCAGATCATCTCATGAAGCTTCAGTAGACATGTTTGAAAGGAGTATTTTACTTCACATGTATTTTCTGTGCTACTACACTCATGTAACAATTCCATGCACTTCCACATTTACCTTTGGTACCATAGTTTTTTGGTGCAAAAATAACACACACACACAAATAAAGCAGTCTAGCATCTATGACAGGCTTAACAGGGATTAAGCACCGGGGAGCTAACAACACATTGTCACCAGAGCTGTATCTTTATCTGCAGAGTAATAGGATGAAGCAACATAATGGTCTATTTGTACAGCAAACCCAATACCGGATGAACAACACAATTGTGTCGACAATGCTGATTAACTGCTCTACCTTGCATTTACAGTGATTAATTTCATATGAAAGCTCCCTAATAATAGATGTTCCAACTGAGCTCTGCTATTACACAACAGGACAGGAAATTGGCCAGCAGGAGATTTGGGTCTTGCTGAGAGATAATGGCAAATACCTGGCAGGACTGCTGTCAGTTTATTTCTACTGCTAAATGACATAAACAAAAATGCATATCCTGGTGCTGTCTGTATGGAGAAACCTGCAACATCTTCAGCATATCCAAAGGCCGACCATGCAATCAGCGGTCTAGTCTAACACTTGCTGAAGTTTCCTTTAAACACTTCTGCCTCACTCAAAGTGAACCAAATCAGCTGAAAGGAAGACGGGTCTGTAGCTTTACTTGTGAGAGTCTCTCTCCAGATCTGACTCCTTTTTCAAGGAAATAAAGTAGGTAATCCTTCCCATGCCAAATATGTACAAATAAACCTTACTAGTCAGTATTTGTGACATATTTTCTGTTGTGGGATCTTAAATGTAACTGTAGTGTTACTGCATTGCCTGCTAAGGCCTCCTGCAGCACTGATTACAACTATTAAAAGTTGGACCTTCTTGCTTAGGTGACTTTTGTCCTTTATTCCACTGTTGTCTGAATTATTTTTCCTTCAGTTCATTCCTTCTGGGACTTTGATCCTTCCACCCCTCATTGAGACACTGGGCAAGAAGAGCTTCTCAGAGTTATTACATGCTGCTCAAAACCACTGAGGGTTCAGCAGGGCAGGCCATGGATAATTTCGTTTAGTTCAAACACAACACAAAACTTCAGAAGCCTGTTCCAGTTGTCAATTTTATTTGAAAGGTGTCTTCTATACATTAGTTTATATATAGAAATAAATATGAAAGGTCTATACAAAAATGAAGATTTAAAGAGTACCAATACTGCCCTTCATTTTTTATACTAATCTTCGAATACTTAAAGGGACAAAACTGCATCAAACAGCCCACATACTTAGTAAAATAATTTTACAACATCTCAGATCACAAAGGTCTCTTCATGTATAACAGAGCCTTTTAGACTGAGTTTTCTTTTACATATATGCAACCTCAGCACAAAATATGTTGAGCTGCCTTTGAGAATTTCACAATATAGACTGATGTACATCATCTTCAAGATGGACAGTAAGAACAAAGTCATACTTAAGTTATAATCTGCTGTAGGAATTTGGCATTATCACTTTTAATGACATACTGTGTTAACACAATATTTTTCAAAAACATTCCAATAAATTAAAAAGAAGCCAATCTTGCCTTCAAATAAAACCCAAGTCATTTTAAAAACTTCAGAGTTAGCATTTGCTTTTATGTAACATGGTTCTTTCCCAACTTTAAAAAATATAATTCAACACCACACAAAATGCTTTTGATATAACACCATAAAATAAGTAAACTTTTTGTAAACCATAATTTATAGACTCTTTCCCATAAAGTGATAATTTTCTAACACAGGGTGTTGCCCACATGCACTTATGTAATTACACTAATTTACACTTAAAAGGGCATAAAACAAAGCATGTGCTTAAATGGCGGAAGGAACGAAAGTTAAAGTGAATATAGCTGCTCTTTCAAAAGCTGGGGATTTTTCATTGTTGTGGGTTGTTTATTTGTTTGTTTTTAAGAAAAGGCCACATCCCAACAATAGTGAAAGGAGAGCATGTAATACAGCAAAAGCCTCTTTTTGCCTTTCCTTAAGGAATCTGTCCTCATCCCCAAACTAAAGAGCTCCCAGATGTTAGCTTAAGAACTGCAGATTAAACTTTCTGACAATCAGAAGAAATATTTAAGATATTTCCTATTTGGACAATAAAAGCATAGGCTTTGCTTCAGAAAAAATATAATACTATAATTTACTGTAATTGCACAAAGCCCAATCCAGCGACTCTTTCCTGTTCATTCAATTGTTTTCACTTCAGGAAATTATATGGGATTTCTGTCTCAACCCCAATTTAATAAATTACATAAATAACTAAGTTTGAAGAATACGGACATTCAACAGTTTACATACATAGTAGATTTAAAAGGTATGTGGGAATGTCTATCCTGTTTTTCAAAGGAACTACAATTTTTTAAAGGAGCATTGTACTAATTTTTTCTTCCCCTTCAAAATAAAGCTTTATGAGCTCATGTTACCAAACAGTCCTCTCATTTCCACTTCTTAAAATGTAAATGCTTGGCTCATTCTGTCAAAGGAGAATTTGCACATTCACTGAGAAGTATATGGGACAAGACTCTGCTCAAGGGCAGATATCCAAAATGGCTCAGCTTGGAACAGCAGCTGTGCTGTAGAGTTTGCACCCACTGCATCAGAGTGGTTTCCATAACAAATTTCCTTGGTTCACTGCAGTTCTCTAATCAATTTTCGCTCCTTCAACCTCTTTCTGAGCTCACCCAGTAAAACTAAACACTTTCCATCACAGGTTTTACAGGCATAGCTACAGGTTCTGTAGGTCCCAGCAGGCTGACTGTTTTCCAGCAGCACGAGAGTAATAATCTAAAGAAAGTTTTCATAAATCCTGTATGACGTTAATCTGGAATCTGGCCTGCAAAACTAGTTCCAGTGATGACGATCAAGGCAGAAAGACTCTAGCTCTACAGCAGGTCTGACATTCATATTAAAGCAACCATGGGGTGGGGGGAAGAAAAAAAAAACCAAAAAACCACAAGAGATCATGTACATAAAGTCTTGTAGTGTCACTTTAAAAAACCCAAAAAGAAACAAAAAAATACACATCAAAAATCAATTTCAAGGTAGGAATGTATTTATCGAAAACTAAGCTTTGTACCATTATAAATTATTTAAGTTTGGGTTCCTGAGCTTGATACTGGACAGGGGGAAGGGTGAGGGAAAGTGTCTTATATTTTAAGTTGTACAGTAATATCATTAGGACAGTATTCAAAACCTATTATTAGAAGAATGGACGAGTCACAAATATGACTTTAAGAAAATTGTAACTAAACAGTAGTTTCTTCAGAAGACCTTAATCTTCCTTCCTTTGTTTCTGAAATCGTTCTATTAAAGCTCTAAATATATTTCCTGGTATCTTCTGATGTTTTTCTATTAGAGCTTGGAGTGCTGCTTTTGTCTGTAAGGAAGGAGAAAAGTTTTTGGTCAGATTAAGTCCTCTTTATATTGTTCACACATCAACAAAATTCCAGGACTGCTTTTTATCCTTTTAAAAGTCGCAGAATTACTGCAAGCTCAAAACACTATTTTTCCATATTTAAACCCACAGGATGTGCTTGGGGGACCGCTGTCAAGAAAGAGACTAACAAACTATTAATAGTACCTTTTATCTCTGGAAGCTGTGTTCACAAGCTCTGTTAGTGACACACAAAAGTATCGCTTTTACAAAAGTAAAAGGACAATGTAGTAAATAAATGAAGAGACCTGGATCTATAAAGCATGCCAGTGCCTGCGCGCTCTACTCCAACTCAGAAACTTCTGCCTGTGCCCAGGTTTGCATAAGTAACGCTCTTCCAGTATGCAAGAACTTTGCTCCTACACACACTCAGAAGCAGCCCTGGAAACATGAATGTGTCTCAGTGCATTCGGCTTGTACACAGTAATTATCCCTGCACCCGAGTCCCCTAAAGGAGCTGGTCCCATGAAGCACGCTTAGATCACACCTAAAATACTGCATGTGACAGCAGCATTCACTTTCACTCAAACATACAGCAGGCCAAGAATTAAGAGCAGCCATTCTTATATAAAAGCTTTACGGGGAACATTCAAAACCAGGGCAATATGCAAATGCTATGGCGAGGACATGCCATAACCTTCCCGTGCTGTCTACAGAAGCACAGATGACCAAATTCTTAAGGCCAGGAGCAGAATTGCCTTTGTAAAGCAGTGGTCAGCAAGGGGTAAACTGATTCTTGGTACAAGCTCTCACCATTTGTATGAAATATGTGATTAACTGTTAAGTCCTGGGAGAAGAAGGTTCCTGCCCACATCTCTTCATAGATCTGGTCCTAGGTGTCTCTACAGATCTAAAATTTCTATCAGGTGAAAACTGTGAGCTTCATTTTTTCTATAGGTAATAGGAAAACGCATACTGTGCCATAGCCTGAAACATGGATTAAAATCACTCTAACTAACTAGGATTCTAGGGCATGCACATTCCAGGGGCCTTATCTAGCAGAATTTGCACTTCAGTTAGAAGCAAGTGAGGGTTGGCATAAATGTAAGATGTCAAAGCATGCATGAAATCATTTAAACACACATTCTCTCCTGAAATCCACCAGTTCTGAACCCCTGTCAGACTGAACCTCCAAAAGAAACAATATCAGTCTTCCACAACCAGGACGTAAGATGACGTAGATAAACATTTTAAGACATCATTTTGCAGAGATCTAATCAGAGGGTAAATAGATGAGGAAAGACAACTCAATTGACACCTACATGGTCAAAGAGAAAAATCTCTCTCAAATGAAGTTTTCAGAGTGCTTAAAGTGACCATCTGCAGAGCTTTCAAACATGGCCTTTTCAGCCCTCTCCATCTGACTGCTCCATCACTTAACTGTTTCTCTCTACACTGTGAAATCTATTAATAAACTGAATGAACATGAGGACCCAACAGCCCTTTCTATAAACCACCTGAATTCGAACTACAGGAACATTCAAAACTTAATTTGTTGGGTGAGAAGTTGGAGGAAATAGAAATAGATACACACTATAAAAAGCAGCAAGATGATTTGCCTCAATTTTTTTTGTTGTATGGAATTTCAACACTTTGTGAACACAGATTTGTTATATTTGAAAGCCTTCATTAGTATCTTTCTGAAAAGATCAAGAAAGAGAACGCTGCTTCTGGGTGAAGTGCATATGAGTTTATCAACCCAGAGTAGTCTTATCTGACTGAACTTCTTGAGTCCCTAAAGCAAGTTGTTTCTCAAAGCAAATAAAGGCTGCAGTAGTGCAGCAGACCCAGAATATCTTCAAGGTGTAGTAATAAAAATATAGCAATTAAGAAGGGCATTCAGAGTTAAACAAGTCCAAAGCTTACCATGATTCCACCAACTTCTATAACTAGCTCCAAGGCAGAAATCACTTGACAACAATATTCCTGTGCCTTATATCAGAACAGTTGACGTTTTAAATATATATATGCATATCTATCTTACCTTCGCAGTTAGTTCCTCAGCAGTTATGTTTGGTTCATATGGAATGGGTTCTCCGATAAATGTACGAAGCTTGACTGGAAACCCACCGTAGAAAGGAACTATTGGCAATCTCGTATATTCATACAGTGACCTAAATATTTCTAATGTGAAAAAAATTAGGAGAAAGGGGGAAAGCAGGAGAAAGGGTGATGGGGAGGAGATGAGGGAAAAAAAAAAAGAGAAAGACTGAGATTATTCTGTGAAGTTGTTGTTGTTTGTTGTTTTTTTTTTTCCAGTATGTCTTAAAACTGAAACTGGCTTTGCAATTAATCCATCCCCTGACCCAGATTCTCAAACAAGGTGTCATCTCAAGTGCTATTCTACCCTTGACTTTCATTTCCCAAAAGCTGCATTAACACTAACGTCAGACTTGTTTCCACCCTAACTTGGTGTGAAATCTCTCCTCCAAAGAGTAGTTGCAAAGAGAAGGAAGAAGAGGAGAAAAACCCAGTAGCTGCATCTCTGGAGAGGAAGGGAATGCTACACAATACAGGTTACAGTTTGGCTCATTTTACATAGCGTAAGACACTAATATTGGAAGACTGTTCTGTTCAGTCCTGCTGAGGGCCAGAGGATCAGAAATAGTGTTATCTGCCTATAGGATAGTCATGCTACAACACTGAATTGCTCTTTCAGATCACACACTGGTTGCAGAGAAACAATATGAAAAGAGTGAAAGAAGGTATTCCAATCAGCTCCAAGAGGACACATCATCTTCCACACATGCCACCTTCTAAGCCTCCCACTCAAATGCACCCAGGACAGATTCCTTGCAGAATGGGTGCTCATATTCTCTCTCTCAGTTTTACACAAGAAATTCTTTTAACTGAGGTGTTGGCATAACAAAAACCTCACTGATAAAGGTGTGGAATTTTCTGTACACAATCTATAAGAACAAAGAATATTCTGAAACTACTGAAACTGAAGTAACACCTCCATCAATCAACAGAATTAAATTCCTCTTGCACCTCTGCTGTAAAATACAAGTAACATGAATGATCTGGGCTTAAAGTTCTGCCTGTTTGGGAAGATTCTCCTGAGCACAGCAACAACTAATTGCAGTTTATTTTTGTACAACCTGAAAATTATTTGTACAGCCTGAAAACCTGAATTATTCTGCATGTCTGCACCTGATGCCTTGGCTTTCTCCATGCAATATATAGCTTTCAACTAAAAGGGGAGAGAAACAGAACCATTTTCCCCTGCAGTCTTCTGATGAAGATGATGATGCCATACTTGAGGCAGAACATGTGGCACGGAGGAGA
The DNA here is from genome assembly GCF_963082525.1 of Nesoenas mayeri. Lineage (NCBI taxonomy): Eukaryota > Metazoa > Chordata > Aves > Columbiformes > Columbidae > Nesoenas > Nesoenas mayeri. The sequence continues at coordinate 41,842,616 of NC_137543.1, read as the reverse complement.
CTGTTTAGGCTCTTTGTGCTAGATAGCAAGTTGAAGAATATAAAAAAAGGGGTTTTACACCAGCAGATCTACACCCATCTATTCATATGCTGGCTGGAAGTCCCAAAAAATGAGGAAAGAGAGCAGGCAAATGCAAGGTTTTGTGAGGAACCAGAGGTCTAGTACTGAACAGTAAACCAACCACAGATCAAACATATTTCAAACTACTTGAGGTTCAAGTACAGGTAGAGGTGTAAGATCAGAGCTTTAGGAAGACATTTAGAGAAATTACATGTCAGTTGTAAACCCCTGTTCATTTTGCTTCTTAACATACTGCAGAAAACCTAGAGCTGGCCTAGCAGAATAAGCAGAGAAAAACAGTAAATCTATTTGCCTTTTTCTGGCTCCTTTTTCCTTTCTTCTACTGTTTCTGTGAAGGCACTTTGTTATGTGGAGAGTAACTCTGATAAGCCAATACCACAGCCAATGCTGATATTAAATCCTAATAACATCTCTGAACTCTACTGGAGAGTAAACCTCCAGAAACAAGGCTATGACAAGTCTCCAATTTATGTGGGGATTATTTCTACACAGATAGATAGGCTAAACACATATGGAAAAATAAACTACAAAAAAATAGAAAATATCTTACTTATTCCTCCTAATGTCCTAATGCCTTCTCGAACATTTTGTGTAAACATAGGAATGATGGGCTAGGAGGGAAAAAAAATAATTAAGAATTTAATGAAGATAGCACTATCTAAAAAACTTGTACCTCACTTAAACCATACAAGCAAACTACTTTCAGAAGTGTTTGTCAGACAAGGACTTATAGAGAGCAAAACAAGGATTCATAAGTTCTTCTGCCACCTTCTGCCATGAGGTTTCAGGCTGGAGAACACCATGACATTTCAGTGAGTCACTGTTTCAGCAAATCCATTTTCCCAAAGCAGTGCAGGATTTCAGAACCTACAGAGCATTTGGCCTCCCCTTGTCTAGCAGGGTTTGCACATTTGTGACCTAAGAGGTTTAACCTCTTGCCTAATTTGCAGTTAAACTCAAAGGGTAGAATTCATGGGATTGGGATCTTAAACTCATCTGATACATCTCTGCTATGCCAACTGTATTGCTTCACACATGATGTGTCATATTCAATAGACATATAATTCATTTCTGCTGATGAATATTTGGAATGGTGTTAATATTTCACAGTTTTATTGCTGTTTCTGAACTTGCAAACAGCTGTCACGATTTACAAGAACTGGGAGGAGGTCAACTACTACATGAAGGTTTTTAATGTCATTTTATAGTACGTACTCACTGTACACAGCATCATCAGAAATACAGAACTCTCTATGGGATTTTCAAGCATTCAGATTCTTTCAAAATTTTTAAACAACCATGGAGAAGAGCTAGTAAGTGAAACTTTTCAGATAGGTATCAGGTTGTTTTTTAGGAAAAAAAAAAAAGCCTGTAAATAATCCAATGCAACTATAGAGGATACAAAGAAATGTAGTTGCCCAAACTGGTAGAGATTTTTGCATGTATGAAGTTGGTTTATTTGACAAATATTCTGGCAAACAAACTGCTGAAATGAGACAAGAAGCTGAACGTCCCAGCTTTAGACATATTTTTCTGATGTTTTAGATGTCTTTTTCTTTCCATGCTCATGATTAAAGGTGACTTAAAGTTCATCTTTAATATAAATAAAGATGTTTTCCTCACTTTCCCTTTTCTCCATCATTACTCCTATTCTACTTCATCTCTCAAGGGTCTTTTGGGGAAAAGGATCTGCAAGATCTTCACAGGTGCACAAAGGGAACTTAACATATATTCAATAAAATAAATATAAGTAGTACAACCATAGTTGAATCCCAAGCATGGCTTTTCATATGCTATTACAATACGTTAGTAAAATCTAAATCTGTTGAAAATATCCTATTTAAACTGTGTTATTTCCTCCTGAGAAAAGTGACATACACTTCAAATTGGGTCTTAAAAGTACTCTATTTTTGTACAAATTCCAGAGATTTAACTAGTCTTTCTGAGACAAATACCTGAATATAACACTCTTGGTGTAAGACTTACTTTCAAATTAGGTTTATGTAGACGTAGGGACAGATGCACACATCTTTCAAGTGCAAATATAGAATGAGAGGGACTCTGAAAGCAGGTCCAATTTAAACATATCATACACCTATGCGCCTTTCATGGATGCTCCCATATGAATAATTATAATGATCTGCTGGCTGACCAAGCACAATGTTATATATTAAAACTGAAGAGAAACAGTTCACAGTATTGAAGAGCATCTGCTGCTGCTGCTGTATGCCCTAGACACCCCTCACTACCACAAAAATGCCAATACAGTACATAGCGCCAGTGAATCTATACCGTGCTGGCTCACAGTATATTTCAGCAACAGGGGGAACAGAAATGCTGATGTATGGCAGCTTCCCAACCATTCTGGTCAGAGGTTGAGTCATCACGACCCTGACCAGGTAGGTGTAAAACAGTACAAGCTTCTGATGTAGCTCTGAAATTCATCTCCCGTTCTTTTAAACTGTGGATTTCCCGACAACACTATTCCTAGCTGACTCCAAAGCCTTCTTATGGAAAGGAACAAAAAGAGTCTTGAAATGTAGTTATAAGAGCAAGTAGACCATACTTATGATACTCAGCAATGTAACACCAAATACACGATAATCAAAAAAGTTTTTCCTGGAAGAAAGTACTAATAATTTAGCATTCCTTGCTTCTCTTCTGGGGTCTATCATACTTACCACTTTTGCATCAATGGCCACCTGAGCAAAGCCCTTTCGATTACCCCAGATAATATTATACGTTTCATCACTAAAGAGTGCTTCCCGAACGCCACCTGGGGCAATGGCTAAGAGACAGCCCTTCTTCAGAGCACTGACACATTCTTCTTTTGGTCCATGCATAACTCCATGTGCATCAAGTAATATTTTAAAACCTGTAGGGTAAGATAATAATAATTCAGAAAGTGTTAATTCATACTACCCACACAGAACATAATGGCTAAAACTTACTTGCCTAATAACCTGTAACCCCAAATCAAAGATGTTTCCAGAGGGACTGGAGCATTAAGAGCTGCTTATAAATTCTGGTCTAAGAAGTTGAAGATTTAGGGTTTTCAGTGGCTTTTTGTCATAGTAAAGTCATGTCCTATCTCATAATCAGGACTGAAGCAGAAAAAACTGGCAAGCACTCTGTGCCATCTTTCCTGTGTCCCTCCAAAGGAGTTGTTAAGTCAGCCCCAGGGCACCGTCTCCTTGCCCAAGCTCTATTTTTCAAAGGTAGCACAGTCCTAATAAAGTGCAACAAGAGAAGATACCAGTGAATTGTTGTATTTTTTTGTTTTGTTAACTTGGGCAAACAAAGAGCAGTCTGTGCACAGGAAGGAGAATGGCAAGGAAAATGCAGCATTCTCTGTGATACAGACCACTGCATGAATTGACTCCACAGTTCTGCCTGTGAGTAAGCAAATGGCCTTTCACACAAAGAGGCAGCTGGCAAGCCTAGATTGGGTTTATTCATCTTAGGTTTAAGATTTTTCATTTCCTGAAGTTTTAAACTGTAAAGTTACATGAAGTCCTCATGTCATCTCAAATTTGAAATGTCATACTTACCCTGCTCTTCAAGAAACAGCAGAACATCAAAAATTTGGTTACAAGCATCAAATGGGCATACACCAAATCAATTTATACAATTACTCTAATGTGAAAGAACATAACTAGCATAAAGCTGTGTTTGCAGGAAATCAATCATGTTCACTTGGTTTGATAAATTTCAGATTTATATAGTATTTATGAGTACTGCATACCAAAATGGGAACTTCAGATGACTGAGCAGTACAGCAAAGATTACTTCTCTTTCTTGAACTTTCCCACTGAGGCGAACAACTTTATCAGACATAAAAAAGGACACAGAACTGTTCTAGTCAAGTTTGCCCCTCAATAACAGATCTTCATTTGTTAACCTGAGGTTAAAAATTGAATAGTTGGTACTATGAATACACATTTGTTATATATACACACACACACTGAAGAAGAGTCCAAACACAGTTAAGATGACAGAGATATGTCTTCTCTTACAGCTCACATAAAACTAAGGGCTTGAGAAGGAGGGCACAAGCCAGAATATCATTAGTTTAATCTTAACTAAACTCTGATCTCTAACTAGTCATTGTAGTTGGTGGGAGTATAATTACTCATGATTTATATCTATACACAATCTGGATCTGTCTGTAAACATGATACCAGAACACAAGCTGTGTTACACCTGTCTCACATTCTGCTGTGCCTGTCTCACAGGCTGCAGGTGACACTCACATTCTTCATCTGGTAGCATGTGCACAGAGGACACCTAAAATAGAGTTTTCCTAAAGTAATTTAATTTTTCTCAGGTGTTTTTTTCGTTCTTTTTTTTTGGAGGGGGAGTGGATCTTGAAGAGCTGGTCTTTACAAAGTTTTACACTCCCAAACTAATTAAACCTTTCTGGAATGTAGCTGGTGGGTAGGAAGGTGCCTGTCCCTAAGCCCTTTCTGTCAGTGAGTTCAGGAGAGAGACAAATCGGTCACAAGAAGGGTTGAGCTGAGCAGCAAAAGAGACTCCAAGGAAGCAGAAGCCATGAAGAGAGTTTTCCTTTCTGCATTGGACATGCTGGTGAAGGGGAGGAGGAGGCAAGGCATGTGTGGTAGAGTAACACCATGAGTCTGTCCCATTTAGAGGTCAGAAAAAAATAACAGAATACAGACAGAATACAGGCAAACATTTGTAGAATAGTTGTGGGGTGGGGTTTCAAGTCTTCACAAAAATTTTCAGCCGTATTTCCCCTCTTGACTTTTAGTATAAACCTTATGTTCTGTACATCACAGCCCAGGCAGCAGATCATACATTACTATCAATATCTCTGCTCCAGTAGCAAAGAAGAACCTGGTTCCATTAGAACAGCAGAGAGACAGGACCTAGTGCAGTGGCCCCTTGGGCAACTCTGTGCACAAGGAAAAGGTCATCACGGAGTCAGAAGAAACATCAGGGTAATACTTGGCGGCTGCACGAAAGGAACCAAGAATCTATTTTTCCACTTTAAACAACAGAACAACTCTCAAATTATTTAAACAGAGTTTCTCAGACTTCCAGAGCATTAAAGGATGCTAACTTTTCAAAATACCAAGAAGCCCAAAATTGATCTTATTCCACAGTCCAACCTGGACTCTGCCCTTTGCCCCAGCACACTCTTCTCCTGTTTTCCACAGTATTGTGTCCATACCGATGCTTGAAAACTAAGCAGTAGACAAAGGCATGTTTGACTCCTTGCAGTCTCATGCATCCCATAGGAAGCACAGGAACATTTTACAAACACATTCCAGTTAATTGCCATTAATTCAGGAGAGCAGAGTGCAATGCAAAGTGTACTGTCAATGGCATACTTGCATGGACCTGAAATTCAGATTCATGGGACAAGCTGTTCCTCACAGCTACTCGCTGTAGATTCAACAATCATAAAAACAGACAGATCATTAAATCGTCTAACTGAAACGTGTCTAACAGCCTAAAGACTCTCCAAATCCACCTCCCAATTTCTCCTGCACTGAGCATAACTTTTGGTTACCTAAAAATATCTTCTGAAAAGGCATCCAATTTAATCGGAAGACTTAGTAAAGATCAGGCAGTCTTATCACTACGATAAAATTACAGCAGTCTTTCTAGTTTGATTCACAAGAGAAGCAGCATCTATCTGGGTTGCCAGTCATAGATTATTGTGCAGATTTTGAAACACAATCTAGAACAGCATCTGGGCTCTTTGGGCTTCCCTTCCCTAAATAGCCTTAATTCATTCACAGAACCAGAGAATTATGTAGGTTGGAACGGATCTCTGAAGACCATTCTAGTTCAGCCTCCCACTAAAAGCAGGTCCAACTAGATCAGGTTGCTCAGGGCCTCACCCAGCGGAGTTTTGAAAGTCTCCAGGGATGGAGATTCCCCAACTTGTCTAGACAATCTGTTCAGATGTCTCATCACCCTAATGGTAAAATACCTTTCCACACATCTAATCAAAATTTCCTGTGTCGCAACTTATCTCTATTGCTTCTCTCTCTGTCACTGTGTACCTGTGAGAAGCATCTGACTCCCTCTTCTCTGCACCCTCCTGTTAGGTCACTGAGGACAACAGTAATCTCTTCCCCTCACTTATCTGGTACAGACCAAACAAACCCAGTTCTCTCAAGCTCTCCTCACACATTGTGTGCTCAATCCCCCCATCATCACATGTTCTAGTTTGTCAATGTCTGTCTTGTACTGGAGAATCCAAAACCGGATACCACACTGCGAGATGTGCTTGCACAGATGCCAAGCCAAGGGAATAAAAACCTCTTCACTCAACCTGCTGGCTACACTCATGCTAGAAAAAGCTCAGCTTTTCTTAAACTACAGTTCACCTTCTTTGCTGCATGGACATGCTGCTGACTCTTGTTCAACTTTTTGTCCACTAGAATGCCCAAGTCCTTTCCTGCAGAGCCACTTTCTACCCAGAGTACTGTCGCATGGGATTGCTCCATCACAGATGCACAATTTCACATCTGCTGACCTTCGCGATGTTTCTGCCAGATCAATTCTGTCAAAGGCGCCCTGAATACCAGCTCTAACCTTCAGTCTATCAACTGCTCCCCCAGTTTGGTATCATCAGCAAACTTCCTGTGAGCACACTCCAACCCTCATCCAGGCGTGCAATATAAACCTTAAGCAGTGCTGGTCCCAGTATCGGTCCCCAAGGAATGCCTGTAGACACCAGCTGTTAGCAAGATGTTCTACTGCTGAACCCAGTTCTTCAAGACTAGCCATTCAGCCAGATGTTTCTGCAATGCTACTAAATGATATTTGGAGGACTCAAAAGTATATTAATACTTAGAACCTTATTTTAAAGTAGAAATGGAGAAAAACAAAATGATCTCCCATTTTATAAACAACTGTGCATAAGTATTAAGAGATATAATACAGAATGAAATCTAAATTACAAAATGGGTTATGTTGGTCAGCTATATGCAAAATATTTTATAATCAACTGACAAAACCTAGTCTGTCGGTAAAAGCAGTTGCAGAGGCAAAGCCATGCTGTTATCAGTATGCAAAAGTTCAATTTTCAGGGATTAATGCTGAAATAAAACCATATTGGCAAAAGGACAGTTTTCTGATAAGAATTGTTTCCACTAAAAGCATCAGTACACTACAGAACATATCCATAAATTCGCAAAATGAATTACAAAGTTTTTAGTCACAAATTAAATTTGAGAAAAGAATTGGGCACTGCTGTATTTCACATACAGACCAAAAAAAAAAAAAAAAAATCCCTCATGTAATTAATTTCATCAATCAGCAAAAATCCTGCACTGAACATATTTTTCATTTTCTTCATGCTTCACCTCATGTTTTGCGCAAGCTTGTTGGATTCTTCTACAGGTTTCCTCCAAAAAAGACTCTACTTGGAACAGTCTTCTTCAGGACAGGTTCCACTGCCTACCATACTCAACTGGGTAGGAGATGAAAATACATTGCCTCAGACTAATATTGCCAGCTTTAAGGGCATTGCTTCCAAACAAGTTTATTTCTTAATCAGGTCATACTACTCATTCTGACTATATTAATAATAATAATAATTATAAAAAAAACAGACACCACAAGACACACCAACATCTAATTGAAGTCTCCACTATCACTTAATACAGAGACAACTGTTCCTCTCATGATCTCCTCCTCTGTTTCTAAACACCTTAGAGTCACTGGAAGGTGTTGCCCAGTCAGGAGTATGACCCATCCTTGCACAGGCCAGTCTCATAAATTCATTTTTGTTTGTAAAGAACATGTTAGACACATCTGTAATTCAACACTTTCATTAAGTTTGTCTGAATGCCTGTTCCTAGAGCTGTATTCCCATGGCACAATTTTTATTATTTACACTGTTAAAAAAATAAAATAGAAAAATTAGAGTTCTCAAACTGACTGTTTACAATGAAAGTATGTTACCTGGTACTCCGAAGACAAAATGATCAGCTACTACGTGGCAGTATCTCTTCTTTTGTATAAGCAGTCTAGCCATGAAATAGAGATAGTCAGCAGGAGTAGCTCCATGATAAAACACAATAAGCCCTGGTCCTTCAGGAATATTTCCAGTACCATGAAGCTCATAACCTGTTAGGTGTTAAAGGCATAACAGATGTCAAAGCCTGATACAATTCTATCCCAAAGAAACTAACTCACGGCAAACTGCAAGCTGAAACCACAGCTATTGAGAAGTGGTAAGAGCAAAGTAACTGTTTAAAAGTCAAAAGCTAACTTGCAGCATTTACCAAGTTGCTTTCATAGGAAATAATACTTTCATTTAAAGTAAAAGAGTCACATTTAAAGAAACAACCAAAAACAAAAAAACCCTGAAAACAAAAGACCTAGCCATACTGCCTTGAACTATTGTCCAATTTTTCCTTATTGTTTTCAGTTCACTGTCTTCGAGGCTGCAGAAGTCGTCTAAATCAATCATTCAAGAGAAATCAAAATAAGGATTGAATAGCAGTGGTGAAATACAACTATTTCAAGCTATTATTTACCTTTAAGTTCATTGCGACCGGTAACTGTTTAAGAAGATTTGACAGGACAACATCCAATTACATGTCTCCTTTTACTTCAGGGCATGAGGCTTATCTTTGTTATTTCTCTCACAGTTAAACCTGCTCCATTTTTCCATCAGTAAGTACTAAAACTATTTGGGGCTTTATATGTTTAATTGAAACACATATAAACACACAGAAGTTTTTTACTGAACTTGCGTTTCTACTAAGTTAACAGTGCAGAATATATTTAACACAAAATATGAAAACACATCAGTTTAGAACATATTCAGTTAATATTGAGCATTATTGTTACAGTATCTTGTATTCTTTAAAAAAAAAATAAATAAACAAACAAAATAAACTCATCACCCAAACCCTGTCACTTCTTCCAAAGTTAATCAGGCCAGCCAGTGATAGCCACAATGACACCTACATTTAGCATCTGCAAAATATATGTAAAGTTACAGGTCTCACACACCAGTTTTGCATTTAGGGCTTTTTGGTTGAAGGACTGTCTTTTGTTTTTTGGTTTGTTGTTTTGTTTGTGGGGTTTTTTTCCTGATGCTGTGAGATTTCAGGATGAAGAGTTCTTTCTATGACATATTAACTAATCAAGTAGCAGGAAAAAAAAAATCACAAAACTTGTCATTCTTTAGCAAGAGAAGCATATAGAGAACATGTAACAGCTGGCAGGGCAGAAAAAAGTCACAACTGTCTATGAGGGACTGGATAAGAATCTTTTCTATGCAAATAAAATGTTAGACCTTATAAAAAGAAAAAGTTACTAAGGATAAAAAGAGCAAAGGCCTTAAAAATGGTTTTCTTATGAAAAAAAAAAAGTAAATAGGTTTTTATTGTGAAGTGAGCATTTCAAGCTCTTTGGTATAGCTGTTGATTTTGATCTAGTGTACTTTCCTAGATTTTAAAGTTTCATCTTAGTCTTACAAAGCCTATCTGATAAAGCCGCTGCACCATCTGGTTATCAGTGCCTTGAAAACCCGCTTCTCTTTGACTAGAGAACAAATAGAGATGATTTTCAAGAAGGATTTGTTCTTTATGTAAATTGCTCTTAAACATCTCTTTCTCCTTTAGCTGCATCTCGAATGAATGGTTCTGAAAGAGGCTTAAGATTTCCTTAGAAAGAAAAGCCAAATCATTTATTAAGTCTGTCTTTATAAAAGAAATAATAGTAGAAGGACAAGGAACAGAACCCTTAGTTTTGACATTCTAGTAGAGAAAGTAGTAGTCAAAAATGCATAGATAGAAAATTTTAAAAGTAGGGTTCTGTAACAGTCTGAGGCTCTAAAGTCAATTTGAAGTAGCAACTAGCAAGTGAACTGACACTAAGTGCTCTTTTTAGCCATCATTTGGCATTATATGTAAAAGACTGCTTAAGCACAATCAAATTATGCTAATGTGCTGACATACCAGCTATCAGGGAACTGGCATTTAACTTCCAGTGTTCATATACTGACTCTGAAAAAATATAGTTAATTGATCTAATTTTAAACATAGTAATCATTTCAGGTCCTCCTGAAATAAGGAAACCTAGGAGTAGTTAGAAAAAAAAAGAAAAAAAAAAAGCATATATTCAACGGGATGAAAGATCTCATTTTGTAGCAACAAAGGAATAAAAACATAAGACAAAAAATTATACATCCAAATACATCTGAATGGCTTTTTTTTAACCCAAGTCTACAATGACCAAAGCACCACTGGTAGTCATTGATAAAACCAAAAAAAAAAATGGCCTGAATTTTAGATTTCACACAACAGCAGCAACAATGAGATATACACTGATAATCCTGAAAGGTAAAGCCAAGAATAAGGGCTTCAACAGTTTTTAATGAAAAGTCAGATCTTGCTTACCATGCCATATTCTTCCATGCCCATCCCATAGGGTAGCCACCATCTGCCGTGCACCAGCCCAAAAATCACTGGAATAAGCTTCCCTTAGTTCATTCTTCCTTTTATAAATATGAAGAAGAAGAATGGAAGTGTAGAAGAGGATTACGATAACTCCTGGAAGTAGAAAAACTACTGCGAGTGGAAAAAGCACCCACGAAAGGTAGACTGTGTAACTCAGATAATCTTCAATGTGCTCCACACCAGTCCATTCCCTCAGAATGTAACTCAGGCAGCTTAAGTAGGACACAGGTATTGGTCCAGCAACACAGGATTCATTTTCACCTATCATCTCCTGTTTAATTAAAAAAAAAAAAAAAAAAAAAAGGCAGATGAATAAATCCTCAAAAATAGACCTGCCTACACTGTTTAATCATACAACAAACCTCTCTGATGCATTTTATCCACATATCATTTACCCCACATCCCAGCAACACCTATTAGTGCAATTGCTTAACCTCAGGCGAAGATTTTATCTCATTAAAAACTGTTCAACTTACACAGATCCAGAATATTTATACTGTTACCAATACCAATTTATACTGTATTTTTGATTTTCAGAAAGTTGTACTGTTTAGTCTATTTTACTGTTCTACACAACACACAGTACATTCAAAACCTTCTACCAAGCACTTACAACAGCAGGAAACAGCACAATCTCAAATCCAGTGCTATAAAAAACCCACTGAACACTTCCACTAACCACAAGCACACGATGACGCAGGAAGAAGATGGTCCCAAATAAGCAAGTCTCACTCTCTTGGAGACCTGGACATTCACAGAGAGTGAAATGCCAAGTCCAGGAGCACAACACAGAGAGGCAGCAGAAAGGATGAGGAAAAAAGATCACAAAAAGCTCTCTAAAAGGTTTAACTGCTCTGGCTTTACTGTGTTTACGTGTAAGAATCACCCTTCTCCCATGCCAGCTTCTAAGAAGTTTCAGGGTTAGACCTCTCTGGGCTGATATTTCAGGCCTTCTCTAATTCTGCAACAACACCTTTTTCTTAGCTTTGTACGATTTAGGGGAAAATTCACTATTCACTTCATCTTACAAACATGAGACAACCTGTATGCTTAGCTATCTTAGCTACAGTTCTAGCTCAACATAAATAATACCTCAGGGGAAAAGAACTTATCTTAGTCTAGAAAAGTTTTGGTCAGGACTTGAAGTTAACAGTTACTCAGGACCAAGAAAAAAAAATTTGCAATCACAGTTTAGGCTCGTAGAGGGAAGCAAACTAAGAACAGTGATTTCTGAAAGAATCTACACTAGCGGTTGTTGTGTTTTGGTTTGTTGTTTGTTTGGTTTTTTTTTCTAATTAAAATGTGATTCACAGCATGTATGATTGCTGAGTTCCTATGCCTAGATAGACATATGTCTATCACTCCTTTATTCTTGGTCTGTTTTTGTGAGAAACAAGTGACTGAAATTCAGAAGACAACTTCGTTAATACTACCAGAACCACAGTGACAACAAAAATTATGAAGCAGATCTGGTTTACTCCACATTTGCTGTGGGATGTTCAACCTGTACTAGAGCAGAACTCATTTATTTCCTTGTCTCAGTTTTTCCTCCTATTCTGATAGAGCAAGGATGTTCCTTTTCCTTCTGGTTTGAAATCAGCCTCTACCCACATAGCTGGAGATAACTCCTGTTAACAAGAAAGCTGATCTCGTGATAAGGGCTTTGCTCTGACGATCCATGCCTGTTCCACCAATTCAGGCTTACAACATTTTGCTCCTCAGTATGTTCTTGAGGACAATGTGACGAGCAGCTGATTTATCTTCAGCGATGTATAAGCACGTAGCTTTAGCAATGTGTACTTCACTGATTTCATTCATGTGTGGTTTTGGGTGTGAGTTAGGAGGAAAGGATGGGAGAGAGCAAGTGTGTGGGAGTGCAAGAGAAAGTTCTTTCTCATTCCAGTTGCGAGAGCCGAACTCCAGAACACACAGCAAGTACAAGAAACATGACTTGTGAGACCAAGCAGGATTTAGGAGTAGCACTCAACACTATAGCATTTATCAGTTTGTTATGCCTGGACTTCTCCAGTGGTTCTACCTACTAGGTAAAGAAAAAATATAGAGCATAGGTTATGGCACAGAATCATTTTTCAAAACTCAGAGCTAATTATAAGGCTTTAAAGATTACTTAAAGTTATACTCTTCCACCTATTACATTTTTAATTGTTTATGGCTTTCTCCAAACACAAAATCCTCACCAAGTAGATTTAAAGTCCTGTCTGCACATGTCAGCCTTGCAAAATATTACTCGTCCTTTCACCTGCAATGTTAGAGGTAATACCTTCAATGCAATTATCGCAGTTTTGTAAGTTTACTTGCACATCTATGCACTAACCTGTAACTGAAATTAAAATCCGGTATCTTCTTTGCTGCCAGCCACACAGGCAACATCTAAAGTACTGCCTTCTCTCAGGGACAGTCAAATCTACTCTGAACAACATTTTTTCCTCATTTTAAAGAGAATCACAGAATAATTCATATTGGAAGGACTCATTGGACAGCACTTGTCCAATCTCTCACTAACTAAGGAGTTAGATCAGGTTGCTCAGGGCCATGCCAAGTCCAGTCCGTCACATCTCCACGAAGAGAGATCCCACTGCTTCTCTGGGTCCTTAATCTAGTGCCCGACCACACCTGTGGTGAAAATATTTTTCCTTGTTCTAGTTAGAACTCCCCTTCCTGCAATTTATGCCTGTTGCCTCTTGTCCATTTGCTGAGAAGAATCTAACTTCCCCCCCCTCTTTAACCACCCATTAAGAGCTGTGGTGAGATCCCCTTTAAGCTGTCTCCAGGCGAGACACACACAGCTCCCTCAGCCTCTCCACAGACACCACATGCTCCAGTCACCTCTGCAACCCTTTCAGTTCATCAGTATCTTTTTTGTAACGTGGGGCTCTAAACTGGACTTGTGGTCTCAAAAGTGCTGAAAAGAGGATCATAAACACTTCCTTGATCTAATGGCTATGGCCTTGCTAATGTAACCCAAAATGCAGATAGCCATCTTCACTCATGTTTGACTTACCAGCCACCAGATAAAGGCCTCCCCTGGGCCTTTATCTCCTGTAATTTTGCTTCCCTTTAACAAGTCCATCATTTGTTCTGACCACCTGTCGTTTGTCCACAAATATACTCGGTATCCAAGCCCAAGTGTGGTTTATGTTACTGTCACACTGAACACCTGAGCAAAGGCAATAGCAGTGCAGAATGGAAGACAGATTCTGTCTCCATGATCAAAAAAGCGCAGGATGCTCCACTTTGAATAAAGATCCAACATAGTTCCTATACACTAAAAGCAGAACACTAATAACAGATAACGTCATTTTGGTCTGTTCTAACTTTACAACTGTCTACTCTATGCCTGCCCAGATCAGTTAAAATTACATGACAAGGCACCACTGTCTTCTAGAAACACCAGCAATGTCACTCTGATTAGGACCTCATCCAAGCAAAGAGAGACTATCCTTGCCCTCCTTTCCAGAGGTTTTCTGATCTCTGTCACCATCCAAATCTAAAACCTACAATAGGGTGCAGTACTATTCTTAGCCACCTTACAGGTAGGATCCTTTTATAACATGAGTATGATAAGAACCTCTTATTTTAACCTGCACCATTAACACATTTCCTGTTGTGCAGTTCAAAATAAATATTTTTAATTTAACTTCCTAATAGAGCAGCTTACATGTATTTCCACTCGATGAAAAAGATGCAATTTCTCATTCAACTAATGATAGTGCACACTGACTTAGGCTTATGCTTAAGGCTTTATGCTGACAGTGAAGTGCAAACAAGGCTAACATAGAATTCCTTTCACTGACTTCTGGCATATGAGCCATAAAAGTCCTTAACTACAACAGTGGTCTTCAGCTGTAGTCTGCAGACATGGGGTTAACTGAGGTCCTATTGATCATGCTAGAAAAAACAATTATGAAAAGCAACATATACTGCTGCAAACCATGCACAGCCTGATTGCAGCATGTATATGAAAAGTGTAAGCAGGAGAACATGACAACCAATGATAAGACAAGAGGCAGTGGGTATAAACTGGAACACAGGAGGTTCCATTTAAATTTGAGAGGAAACTTCTTCACGGTGAGGGTGCCGGAACACTGGAACAGGCTGCCCAAGGAGGTTGTGGAGTCTCCTTCTCTGGAGACATTCAAAACTCGCCTGGACACATTCCTGTGTAACCTCATCTAGGTGTTCCTGCTCCGGCAGGGGAACTGGACTAGATGATCTTTTAAGGTCCCTTCCAATCCCTCACATTCTGTGATCATCTATCTCTGAACTAGAAAGACACTGAGGAGCAACAGGTACAACATGCCCCTGACAACAGGAATACACCACTTTCTACTGCATCTGTGAGGTACAGAGAGTTTTTCTACCAGAATTAGCAATGCCACCACAAACACACACACACATGAAATAAAAGCAGAACAGCCGGATACTCCTGCTAATGGCATCTGCAGCTGGAGAGATCCTGGAAGTCAGAGGGTGCTTGTGCCCTGGTTTTGAAACAAGAACTGGCTGCTTCGTGCCCCTGTGACAGCAGGACGGTGGTTCCTCCTGCGGGAGGCTGGAGGGGCATCGAGTTTGTCTTTTCTGACAGGAAGGGCACAACCGCGGCCCGGCAACAACCCGCAACATCCACCCGCCGGCCTCCCGCCACTTTCCGCGCCCCGTCCCGCAAAGTCGGGCCGCAGGTGCGGTGCTGACCGAGGGAAGACACCTCCCGCGACCGGGACTCTGCAGCCCGCCCGGCGGCGCCCGCTCACCTTCCCCTGGCGGCGGCGGCTCCGGCTCCAGCTCCGCGTCCCTGCCGGGGCCTGGTTTTACTTCTCCGTCCGCCGCCCCCGCGGAGGCCGGGTGCCCGCGGGGCGGCCAGGCTAGGGCGGCTCCCTGCGGCGGGAGGGCACGGTGCGGCCGGCGGGCGGGCGCAGAGGAGGCGGCAAGAGGCGCGGAGAGAACGAAGGCGGTGGCAGACGGGCCGGGCTGGGCCGGGCCGGGTGGGGGAACTGCGGGCCGCCGGGGGCGCGCGAGCCGCCCGGACCGCGACCGGCACGCACCGCCCGGCGCTTCCGGCGGGGGAGGAGTGGGCGCCGCCAGGGGGCGCGCGTTCCCCGCGACCGGGCGGGGGCGGGGGCGGGGCCGGGGCCGGAGTCGGGGCGGGACTTACCGGGCGGGACCGGCGGCCGAGGGAGGGGCACCAAGGGCCGCCAGTCTCAGCTGTGCTGCGGCAACGTGTTTCACGGCCGCTCGTCCGCTCCAACTTGCAAGAAGCGGGGTTCCCCTTTTCCAGGTTCCCCCGGGCGGCCGGCAGGCCCGCAGTGTCACGGCGCTCGGGCGCAGGGCACCGGCTCCCGCCCGCGGCTGCTCCTCCGACGCTTCGCGGTTTGGCCGTGGCGCTGTGGGCGCTGTGACGGTTCTGCTGACTGGCCTGGGGGCTTGGGTAGGGTTCCTGGATCTATATAGAAGGAAAAACAAATAAAAATCCATCTAAGGAGTAAGGGGTGTTGCAGTGACAGCCGGCGCGGCTCCGGACACCTGGGCTGCTGCCGCAGGGCTCGCTGCAGCGCTGCCCTGAGCTGCGACCTCAGCTCCAAGTGACACCAACTTGGCCAGAACTGGCTGCAAACTCTTTCGGATCTTTCCCCGTCGTGCTTTTCTGACCGGTTGTCTTTTACATTTGCATCATCTGCCCATCTGACTTTGGTGATGGTTCAGTTGTGTGTTCATATAACTGTATTTGCGCTGTTGTCCAACTAATTTGCTTTTCCAGTGTTGCCAGTAGGATATTTTTCCCCAGTGCAAAAAACTTATTGTTTGAGCTGGATAAACCTAATATGTGAAGAGGTAAGAAACAGAATTTCCTTGTGTCGTTTATATGCCCATTGCTTGTATACCCAAAACGAGTCATGCCGCAAAAGAGTCATGTATACAGCTTACATATTGAGGCAGGCACATTCGTGTTTTCTGGTTTTCAGTTCTCTTTTGTTGGATGATGCAGAGGCTAGAAAATACATGTAGCATGGGAGTGATTTGATCTGCAATTGCTATTCTATTTGTATGAAAAGAAACTCTAGTTTCTACAATAGCAGTTCCTCGTTCTAGTTTCTACAATACTGCCCTAAAAAGAGTAAAAATTTAAGAGGGGACCACTGAAATAATATTATAATAACTGCTCTTTGTTAGAGCAGTATTGTAATGTTTCTGGAAAAAAATAATATCCTTTTTTTCATCAGAAAAATCATTGTCTTGTATGTCATTCAAAACCACTCACATCTCTCAATAATAGTTTTGTCTGTCACCTTGAGATCCCAAAAATACTCTTAAGACAACTATGAGAGAAGATAACTAATAGAAATAAATTTTTATTCCAGCTTCACTTCAGCTAGGCTGCAGATAATACAGGGGTGCTGCTGTAAGCTTAAATACCCCAGGAAATCGTGACCTTTGTTATTACAGCAAGCTGTTAACAGTTGTCAGAGATATGGGAGACCTAGGCTGAAATCCCTGCTTTGAAAGATAATTGGCGCTTCGATTACATATCCACTAAGACTAGTGCTCTATTCTGAGTTGTTGCACGGCATCAGGTATCAGAGAGAATGGAGTTTGAAAGGTTGTGCATATTCACGTGACTTAAGTGCTTTAATTGTTCATAGAATCATTTAGTTTGGAAGAGACCTTTAAGATAATGAAGTCAAGTGCCAAGTCCAGCACTAAACCATGTCCCTAAGCACCCCATCTACAGGTGTTTTAAACACTTACAGAGATGGTAACTCAACCACTTCCCTCGGCAGCCTGTTCCAATGCTTGATAACCCTGTTGGTAAATACATTTTTCTTAATATCCAATCTAAACCTTCCCTGGCACAACTTGAGGCCACTTCCACTTGTCACTTTTTACTTAGGAAAAGAGATCAACATCCTCCATGCTACAACCTCCTTTCAGGTAGCTGTAGACAGTGATAAGGTCTCCCCTCAGCCTCCTTTTCTCCAGGCTGAACAGCCCCAGTTCCCTCAGCCACTCCTCATCAGACTTGTGCTCCACGCCCCTCACCAGCTTTGTTGCTCTTCTTTGGACATGCTCCGTGATGATGCTAATGTGCTTGAAAAATAGGATAGGGTAGTCAGAGACTGATGCTGTCTAGTCCTTCTGCATAGTTCCTGCAATGTAAGAAATGCTTTCAGATTCTACTTACCCTTAATTCTTGCTTCTTCATCCATGTCCATTTTAGTATTGATAGCCCTTTCTTTTAGTTCCTTTTATCACTCAACTTAAGCTCAGGCTTTGAATTTTAGCTTATATTGTTGGAGTGTACTATGTAAGACTTCATTATTTGAATTGCCATTCATGTCCAGGCATATCAGTCAGGATTTTGATTTGCTTTAGTTTGTCATTTCCTATGCATGTTGAGTCTCTGCTGGGAGAAAAATCTTTCTGCCAGTATACAGCAATTATAGTTAAGGTGTTCAAGTAAATATTCCTACATCTTAGGACAGATTTGAGAGTTTTTTCAGGACAAGATTCTTGTCTTTTTACTCCAGGGAAATAACTCACCTGTCTATCCAGCTCCCTTCTTCAGATGTGCAAGAAATATTTGTGGATGAGCAGCATGGGAAGAGGAAGCATTCATTTTAATCCAAGGAGCAGATTTAGTGTTCTAGCAAAAATGGGCAAACATTGTATATATTTCCTTAGATGTCATGTAAAGCTTTAGGATGTTGAGAGGAATGACTATGTAGGTATTAAAAGCACAAGAAGGAAAAATGAGGCACGAAAGATTACCTTTGTGGGTGCTCAAAGTTAACAGACTTGGTTGTATTTAATGGCATATTGGATATATTACACAAAGTTCTCCCACTCCCACCAGTAACAACATCCTACAGCTTGTAAAAACACATTCTGCTTTATAGCAAGTTTCAGTATTCTGCAGGTTGTATTAAGAAGACAATGCTGGTATGTCCACCTTTCCAAACAGGCATTTAGGTTCAATCCATTTGGGGATGGCAGTGTTGCAGTACTGCATTTTTAGGCAAAGCACCAATGATGGTAAGCCTCAGAGTTGCATTACCTAAGCGAGGTCCTGCTCACCGAGAGATCTGGGTGAGTACAGCACATCTGTACTGCAAACACACTACGATGCAGGGATTCTCAGGCTGGGGGCAGCCTCGTCCACTAAACAAGTATTGTATGGTGCAACAGCACATGAAGGTACCAGCTCAGACATAAAACTTCTGTCTACATGTATATGCATAGTGCTGCACTGAACTAAAACTTTTTCTCTCTTTGAAAGACTTTTGCTCTTTCTGTCAGGGCAAAATCTTGGATGTCGCATTCCTGATTTCCAGGGTACCAAACCACTAAGCTGATGTGTTTGTAGGAGTCTAATATCTGGTTTAATGGGATTATTTCTCTTTGTATAGTCTCTCTATAAAAATGGCCAAAGAAGTAGATCATTAACTAAAGTGAGGCAGTTTCTCTTCCAACAATGTCTTGCTTGGGGACCAACAGGGAAGATGCCACTAAGGGGTGGAATCTGGTGGGATAACACCAACTCTAGATGTTCTGCTCTGAGACTGGATTGTCAGCCACTCAAAAGAGAAAATCACAGATCTAGACAACACTTCTGAGGCTCTCCAATGTACGTACACACTTGTTTTAGGAACCAGGCAAATCCTTGCTACATTATTTCCTTTTGGAGAATTTAGCTGTTGCATTGCTATTATACATAAATTTTCTTCTTCAGCCTTTCTGACTTAAGGATATCCTCAAAAACACAGGGGAACCTTCAAGAGGTTAATTGTTTTCTTCTGTCAAATCTGTAGAAACTTGTAAATTAAACTGGTTCAACACCAATTACTAGTCATCATTTCCATAGGATATTGTTTTTTACTGTATGCTGTAAAACCAATGAAATAAACATAAGCATTCTAATCACTTTTACGATGCTTATCAAATCGCTGCAGTAAAGCCTTCCATATGCTGCCTGGGATTGTCTGGTGCTTGCTTATGAGAGTCTGGATGGCAGTCTTGGTCTGAAAAGAGATGAGAAAGTTGCCTTTACAGACCTGCTTATGCAAGGAGGAATGATATGATCACTGACTTCTTATCAGACGTTCAAGAAGTATTGGGAAACTCACACATAAGATCTACTTTAAGGAAAAAAAAAAAATGTCTTTTATATTAACTAGTTGTCCTAACAACACTTTCTTTGAAAAGGAAAGGAATAAAAATACTGATTGCAGTTTGGATAGGCTGAAATTATTGAGATTTACCAAACCTGGGCATTTTAAGTTTGTGTGATCTCCATTCCTGAAGGATTTCACCAAAAGCAGTGGATAAAGCCTGACTAACCTCATCTGATCTCACAGCTGACCTTGCTGGGACCAGGAATGTGGAGTAGGGATCTCCGTCTGTCCTTCCCAATATGAATTCTTCCACAATTGAATCACATACAGAATGCACATAATGAGAGAATTTGTATGTAAATTCTGTTCATTTTTACTTTACATGAGATTCACAAGCTTGCATTTGAATGCAAGCTTGTGAAGAGAATGCATAAACTGTGCTGTATTTCCACTAGGGCTAAGAAATAATCTCCCTTAGTTTTTCCTAATGTATTTAGTAAGGGTAGCTACATACTCCAGTGCTCTACCGCAGGGTGATGGTAGAATATCACTGGGAATATATCAAAAGAGTAGCCAAACCTTTCCTGAACAGATTAATGTCATGACTCCTTTCCAGAGCAGGATTGGATAGAGGTCAGCCAGGCCACTGGTCATCTCAAACCCCATTTAAGTTTGTTTGTTAGTTTTTTAACTATTATGAGCCATGTAAAACCTAACTCTACTCCCACTAAAGAGGATGGTCAAAGGCTTGACTTAATAAAGCAAATCAATATCGTGGGAAATTTCCATTTCAGTTTTGCAGGCACACAAAATACTGTTCCGTCAAAGAACAAGAACATGGGTAACCGTACAGGCAGTCTTAGCACTAACATTGATCCCAGCCTCCTAAACCTGCTAAGACTGAATTCCAGGGCTTGCTGGGCCAGTTCCCTTGTAACAGACCAAACCTGTCTTTCTGGTTTCACTGCTGTGAAGCCCAGAACAATCTGCAGTAGATCCTTAAAAAAAAAGAACAGCTAATCTTGCATCTTTTTGAGGGCAGCAAGGTGTTTTTTTACATCAGTGATTCCTAATAAATATTTTGATGTGTGTATTCCTAGGCCATAACAGATTATTTTCTTTTTGGCACAAAGCCCTCCTTTCATCTTCTATGAAAAGTTTTTAAGAGTGCATTTTCTGTATAGATTAGCATTTTGAAAAATACCTAAACCCTGGATCTATAAACATTTTTATGCTCCTGGGCACCACTGATCTCACCAAGATTTACGTACTTAAAATCTTTTAATATTTTGGATGCAAATTATTTTTTCAACATTTTCCTTTTGACAATGAAACTGAAGCTCTCGTGGAATTTTGTCTTTGGAGCCCTATGTTATTTAGAGAAGATTCTGAAAGGTATTTGTTATATCTGAAATATATTTTCCTAGTTGCTCAAAATGGAACTTAAAACATAGTTTGCATCATTTCAGTTATCAAAGACAAAGGGAGAAACAAAGTGAGCAACCCAAGAAGACAGAGCTCACACATTCTGAAAGGTGAGGGCACCCCAATCAACTATTACTATGTCAATATGTGCTTGTAGGTATCCATAGAGTAATTAATCCTTGACTGTCCATTGCTTTAACAAGCTAGTAAAAATGTATTTGTCTTTATTCAAGCATACAAAAAGTTACTTTTGAGTGCACATATAATAGAGAGGGAAAAAAAGAGGGCTAACTTACCTTTTCAGCTAATTCCTCTGTAGTTATATTTGGATCATAAGGGATTGGCTCCCCAACATACGTGCGAAATTTAACTGGAAGTCCTCCGTACGGAGGGAAAATTGGCAATCGAGTGTTTTCATACAGCTGCCTAAGAAATCCTGAAATAGTTTAAGGGTGGAAACAGTGAGATTATAGTAACAGAAAACATAAGCCAGACTTTAATTCTGATTAATATGGAAGAATTCTTAAAAATACATGCTTATCTGACAGTCGAGAAGAAATTACAGGATTTAGGTAACTGTCCACCAAAACAAAGCTCAATGGACTTAATAGATCACTGAAATAAGGGTGCATTAAAGAATGAAATCACCTAGCACGAAACAGTTATACACAAGCTATTTCTATATTTGAGATACCTCTTACCCACAGGAAGCATGTTAGAGAATCCAAAGTAAGCAGAAGTCTGAAAAGCACAATCTGAGAGAAAAATTAGAGAAATCTGAGAGAAAAGTGGAGAAAACATTCCAAATAATTAAAATATATTTTAAAGTTCTTACTTCTTTCTTTAAGTGTCCTATATCCTTCCCGGACATTCTGAGTATACATCGGAATGATGGGCTAAGGAAACACATTAAAAAATAAAAAAGGGTGGAAATGCTATATCAAGCTTGAATTTATGTTTTAGTGCCTGTTAATGCAGCTGAGAAAATAACTTGGATACAGAGGATAATTATCAGTTAGGCAAAAAACAAGGACTCTTTTTCTAAAAAATAAACTTCAGAATAGAAATCAAATTCCGTTCCTCAGCTCCCACAAACATTGCTGCATTAAAGTTACCATCTGTAAAGAAAATGACTGATATTGTATTAGAGGTTTATGCCTTTCATTTTGAATGTACCTTGCAAAAGTTAACTGAGATTCTAAAAAAAATGACTTGTATGTTAGATATTTATTCCAGTATGGCTGACTGAAACATAAAGTTTTGCAGTTTCTCTGTCTAAAGTTTACATCATGTATGGTGAATAGGAAAGTATTCAGTTCGTGAAGTCTTGCGGAAAGCAAGTAGACATTCACATTTAGCTCGTCTCATATGCTTCTCAAAGGTCTCACTGAAGCGGTAATGTCTGGATAATACTCCACTGGAAAAAAAAAATCTGCCAATCCCTTGGACAAATAAGGCAATTGCATTATTTGACCTGGACTAGAATTGCCTTCTGGAGGGCAGGTCCTTAGGCAGTTACACAACAAGTTCACTGCATTATTGTGGCTAAAAGGAAAGACACTTGAGACACCTGAACTTGAAACAGTCACGTCTCACAGCCTGAGGTAAGATTTCATAGTTTGTAAACAAACTGTGATTGTATCTGTACATACACTGACTTTTCCCCACTCCATTGTTCCTTTTCATTTTTTTTTAAACGGTAGTTTGAGCATGATGTTGGAATTACTTGTCCAGAAGGTAATGAAGGAACAGCTTTTTGCTGTTAAGAATCACTACCACAGAACAGAAACCACAGGATGAGAAAAAAAAACAACCAAGAAAAAGACCTGGCTATAGTCTAACAAAGAACTCAAAGTGATGGAAACCATTTAAAGGCAAAAAACAAAACATTATGGATAACAAAAATATCAAACATACATGAAGTTTTAAACCCTGTAGAATGAGAAAGTATGGGAAATTATCAGAAATAAACCCTTAAAAATATCGGTAACATCTTTTAAAAGCATACAACTACTGGACACTAAAAATACCACATTTAGGTTCAGTTACTAATTGAATACTATATGTCTAGTATTTAAAATGTTTGAAATCTGCCTATCATACAGACAAAACACTTTAGGTTTTAGGAATAGTGCCAGGGAAACATGTATTGGAGTATAAAGAAATCTGGTGACCACAGAAGTCGCTCACATACGATGATCAGCCAATGAAATACAGAGTGGGTACCAGTGTTTGGTCCCTAAGCTGATGCAAATGGGTACACACATAAAAGCTTGTGCCTGTAAAGCAGCATGGTCAGATCTGCAGAAACCCTCAGATGTAGATTTGCTGTGCTGGAACTGAGCTGGATCACACGCAGCCGGCTTGGAAATCACAGCATCACAGGATAGTTGAGGTTGGAAGGGACCTCTGGAGATCATCTAGTCCAAACTCCTTGCACATATATAAGAATTTTACAAACTGTAGTCCCTGTTTATCTTTTGCATCACTAGATTTGAACCATTTTTTTTTGGTACAGATAAAATCCAGGGATATTCCCCATTAGGCTGTCAAACTCCAGCCATAGGCAGATGGTATTTCTGATACTCAGGACCCTGGCATACATAAACTCAACAGACAAATATGTCTCAGAAGTTTGTTGAGTCATAATCTTAAACAGTAACACCCTCCTTTTGTGACCTTAAGTAAGCAGAGTAGTTATATGAGATGAAGTGGAAACCTGCAGGCCAGGACTGAGGCTAAAACTACGTTCCTTGTTTGCTTTTCTTCAACTTTTTCAGTGGAAAAACTGTTGAACTTCCATAGCATTATAAGAAAAATGGGAATATCTATTCATATATAAAGATGTTTTTGTCCTGAAATCCCCATTCAAAGTCATCTGTGGCAGGTTATGAACAAACATATTGTCATTTTGAACACTGTAAACTGTCATATTTGGTTGATGGTTACACTGTGTGTATAATAAATTTAAAATAATTTTTTAAAAAAAGCACTTGTAGTCCTCCCTTGCCTTCATCCAGGATCTGAATAAGTATTAGCAAAACATAGATGAATTGCTACATGATAGAGTAAGTTCTGATAGTTTAGGTGAGTCTACCCCCAATCTTCAGTCAACTTAAAAGACTGGTTTGGCCAGTATCAAAAAGGATGCAGCAAATCCAAACAGAAATAATCAAGTCTGTCCAAAGATGGAAGAATCCAGGTCTTGTAATACTATGGGCCCAACTTTATACAAGCAATGGCATATAAAGGTGATATTGCCCCCTCTACTGGTAAATGCACAGCACTTCTTTTTCTTTTTTTTTTTTTTTTTTTTAATCTAAAGTGTGTCTGATCATAGATTTTCAGAGAAATATCAAAGATGTCCAAAATTCAGTGGAGCCTGCAAGTTAATTACAGTGATTCCCAACATACTGGGATCCAGACAGACTTCCTGATCATAAAAAAAATAATAATAAAAAGAATAATGTGCACAATAATAAGTGATACAAGAGCCAGGAGTGCTGTTGTAAAGATGAGCTCAGGCTAGCAGGTGTCAAAGGAAAAACTATTCTCTCACATCTCCAGGTAACAGATAATCCTACATGGTATCTGTTTTACCAAACATGTTACACTAATTACCACAATAACTTTTCACACCACAGGAACCTTATCATCAATGAATACCTAATTCATTAAATAAAAATTTTTAAAAAGTAATTAAAAAATAAAAACCTGTTGATAGAAGGTACTAGCAATTTAAGGTACTACTATTCAGCTATTTTTATATGCTTCCAAATTACAGAAGACTGGGAGGAGTAAGAGGATTACAATCAAGGATTTTTGTGATATGTTTTGATCAGGGTGGCACTGGGTATTAAGGGAATTCATATTTTTAATTCAATTTTTATTTTAAAAAACCCTTATTACATTGTAGAATTACACTATAAGATTCCAAGTGAAGTGAAAGCATCTGGCAAAAGATTGTTTAAATATTTGAAGAAGCTTGAAATGCAGATATGAAAGCACAATGATTAGAAATCACTCAAGTTATTAAAGTGACACCTCCTTCTGACTGTTCAAGTATATTATTAAATTAATACATAAGAGGAAAGATGGTAAACGAATTAAAAATGCCCGAATGAATTTGACTGGGTTTATCCTACTCATATTCTGATAGTAGTGGTGGTGGTGTAGAGCCCACACAATACATGAAATATTGTGACTAACATTACCAGCCCACACTTTTGAGAAAAAGGACAGGAGAGGGAACAGAAATATATAAAACATGCATTTTAAAAGGCCACATAACAAGACAAATGTAGAGGTAGAAACAAGACTCCCAGCCTAAAATTACTTTATCCATTGGGTAATTGCCTCTAAATTTATTCTAGTGTTTAGTTATCTACCCACAAAATTTCAGTGATAAAGTTATGAAGAAATATTAACTTGAAGCATACATTTTGCAACTCTAGGTACTTTGCTGTAGGAGCTGTACCACAAGAGACCAAAGCAAAGTTTGAGAAGCAACAAATTGAAAGGGGCAAGAAAGAGATAAAACTGCACAAAAAAACCTGAAAGGGGTGGTAAGTAATTCAAGTTTCATGGGAAAAAACTCTCTGTACAGGTTCTCCTATATAGACAGAAAAGGATTGTTTATGTGGAAGGCCAAAGAAGAGCACTGGAACTGATGTATGGATCGAATTATGATTTAGATTTTCTTAATAATGTAAAGAAAAATGATGTTTGTGCAATTCATGAGAAAGCAGCAGGAAGCTCATGGCAGAACAGATGAAACCTGGATATGCACCAGTATTGTCAGACACAAAGAGCACTAAGTATGCAAAGCTTAAATTAAGACAGAAAAGTCATCTCTAGTGGTGATGATGATGAGAAGTGACAGGTAGGAAAAAGACAGGGTTGCTGCTCTTTCAGATCTGTGCCATCCCCAATAAAATTATTGCCCGGAGACTACATCAGAGAAGCAGTCTCACACGTGGAATTACATGGAAGAAGTCAGAGTCAGTGGTAGAAGTTTTTATGTATATATCATCATCCATATGGAAAATATAAAGGAAACTGTGGCCATATGAACATTAGTGGAGTGCAAACCAACAGAAGCACATCTCTGGAGGATGCTGAGGATCTGACATCAACACTGAATGCACTTCAGTACTCAGTTTTTATGAGGAACTAATTCTTGTCCGGTTCAGGTAATCTAACACATTCCATGATGTGAATAAAAGCATGGTAAGTGGGGGAAATGGAAAAAATGCTTGAAAAGCACACACAAACTCAGACACTGATGTAGATGCACCTGGTGTTAGTTGATGCAATCTTTAAAAACCATGAAGAAAAGTAAGGGTAGGAACAAAATCCTGGACTCTCCCAGAATATAAGAGAAGATAAGGAAAATACATTAAAGAGCTGTAAGGAAATGACTGGATTTTTAGAAGTAAGATAAAAATATAAGTCTAGTAGATGAGAAAAAAATAATGAAACCTTACAGCAATATGGAGAAGGACCACAGTGAAGATTCCTGACATACAGTCCAGACGCGAAATTTGATGCCTGCATGATAGAACTGTCAACATGGAACCATAGAGATGGATCCCTTGCAATAGTCAAGAAAAAGCTATACAGCTCCATAAAGTCCTTCCTCCCTATGGATCAATGTGCTTGACAAAAGTGGTGGGGAAAGGAAAATACATCTTTACTCCCAAACCTTTTCTTCTGTCTGGAAGACTTTCCAACAAACACTCCTAAACCGTGTTTTATGATGAAGCATGCATGCAATAAGCATAAACTGGGATTGGTAACATATCATACTCACCACTTTTGCATCTAGAGCAATCTGAGCAAAACCTTTTCGATTTCCCCACATGAGCTGATAACTTTCATCACTGAATAGCGCTTCTCTAACTCCACCTGGTGAGATGGACACCAAGTGTCCATTCTTCAGTGCAATGAGACACTCCTCCCTTGTACCTGGCATCACACGCATCACTTCCAATAATAATTTAAGTCCTGCAATAAGTAAGTAGCAAATACATATTATTATAGCAATACATCACAAATACTGCTTCCCTGTAGGAACAAGATTACAGCTAAATGAAAATCTAATAGCTATATATTTTGACTAAGGCAAATTTGTACAAAGGAAGTAAAACACCTACAGAGTAAATATTGGCAAAATGACAAATACATGACAGTGTTTTTGCCCAAGTGTTATCAAGATGAACACACTTATCAGGAGCATCTCAATAAAGTAATGTCTCTACATACTGTTTTCCATAATTATCAAAGCACCAGCCATGCAACTGAAACTTGTGCATCATAGCGGAAAATCTGAAACAAACATCTATTCCTCCCTCCTTCTTTACAAATATTTTAATACAGAAAGTAATGTCAATTTTCAATACAATAAAGCTTGCTACAAAAATAAATACCTGACAGGCAACTATTTTAGTGCTCTTTTAAAATGTCATGTTTAGCATTTTAAATGTTGAGGTTTAGAGTTGTTAAACTGAGTATTCTGTGGTTAAATTGAGAACTACTTGGATGAAATTGCACTGCTATATGACTTCTAAGATGCATGAATGGCAGAAGCCAGCAGGGCAGTTTCAGCACTGCATGAACAGTTTGGTGAATCTCCTGCCTTTGTTTCCAGAAATGGGTTTTCTCCAAAAGACTGACCGAGAACCATAGAAGCACTCTATGCTTTCTTGTGTTATTTTCACATTTAAAATCTATCAGTTTGGAACTCCCATAGAGATCTTCAACAAATGAGAGTTTCCCCAGTCCTCAAAGTCACTGTTCCAACAGCATGGTTTGAAAAGAAATTGTTTATATCAAGAAATATAAACAAGTACGGACTGCCAGAACTGGTGTCTAGCACTGCAAATTTGACAAAAGGTCTGCAACAGAAGCTTTGGAAGACAGTGGAAAACACAGGGCCACAGCTTGTAATTGAATTATATTTAATCTTATTTAAGACGTCATCTTTGATAGATCCTTCTGTCAAAGACAGATATTGACTTGGTTTAAACCCTTTATGAACCCATATGTATTCCTGTGTTATCCTGCAGCCAGGAATGCCATATCCTTATTAACAGAAATATGATGTATCACATGAATTTATGATCACTTCTTATTCCACTTTTCCAGGTCACACAGAATTTTGTATCCCTCAGTCAGGCAAGACTTCCATCTTATGTACTAGTTGCACAGAAGAAGCCACACCAGGCCTCAGATCATCCTTTTCCTTTTTGTATCTTTATTACTTTGCAGCTTTTCTGAGACAGGGAGATGAGAATTCCACTCAGTATTCAAGATGTGGGCACCATATGCATTTGGAGTACATAATGGTATTTTTCTGTTTCTTCTTTTTCATTATACACCTAAAATTCTGTTTGCCTTTTGGTGATTGCTGAGACTTAAGCTGACATATTCCTAAAGTCACCTAGAAAATTTAAAGACTAATTACATGTTTATGTGTTTAGACTTGTTTTTCTTTCTTTGTGTGCTGCATTATAATACTGAGTTTCATCTACCATGTAATCATCCAGTGATTCAGTATTGGTAGATAATTGTATTCTCTGTGTGGGCTTTTACTGCCTTAAAAAAAAATGGCAAATATAAAGCTTTGTCACCTCACTACTGGTCTAGATTATGATTATTTTGAACAATGTAGGTGCCAGCACTGATTTTTATTGGCATACCTGGTGAATTATCTTCTTCATGAAAATGAGCTGTTTACTCCTACCCTTTATTTCCTACCTTTTAACCAGTTATTCATTCACAAGAAGACTTCTACCATAACTTTAATCCAACAGACTGAGCTTCAGCATATGCTCATGCACAGTCTTTAAAGAACCAGTGTGTAAAGGGCAACATCTCTCTGCAAATGTGGGTAAGTATGGTAGAGCAAGAGAAGGTTTGGGAGAAGTTTCACTCAGTCTATTACTTTTAGCCACATTTTCTACTAATGCAGCAAAGAGGGAGGCCTAATTTCCATTATTTGTGGCCTTTTTTACCAGATGCCTTGTTGGTAGCTTTTTTATAGGTTGACACCATATTTGCCACCTTCTGTTCCTCTAGCATGGACACAATTTGAGCAATCAGTTATGTGCACCTCAGTGGTCCAGAAGCTGCACAACTGAAGTATTGCTTGGTCCTGACAATAGATTACTATATATTTGTAATAAAAATCTGCTACAGACAGTTCGGTTTGAAACAGTAACCTCTCATTTATCCCTAAAAAAGAAGTCTCCTTTGCAAATATTCTGCTAAGCTTTATCGTCCTTTAGGGGTCGTATTAAAAGACAATAATCTCTTGATGACTTCATGCTTCTGATGTGTTTAGTACTACACAGTATTTACTAAGTGTGCCTTTAGCAAATTCTTTCTTGTCAACTGTCTAGAGGTGCCTTAATGTTCTTGCATCAAATTTGCTTGAGTTTATGCTGTTTGTTTTCAGTGTTTGGACACAACTTTCCTTTCTGAAGAATGTCCTTGTACCTTTAGATACCTTATTTTATTCTTTATTATTATAATGGTTTTTAATATAAGTGGTATAAAGATGCCTTTAAAATTTCTCCCTGTTAATCCTTCCGGATGCTCCTTCTTCATGCTTGGTTTTTCTAGAAATGAATTAGGTTTGCTTTTCTGTATGTTCTCCTTTTCACAATGGAATTATTGATTTCTTTCACATTCTATAATATGTGAATGTATTGTGGTGATCAGTATTACAGAGCTCTCTTCAACAGTAAAATCTTCAAAGAAGTTTGGTGTCCTACTCCAGGCTTTGATCAGAAGATAGATTTCATGTCATACCCCACTGGGATGTCTACCCAGTGTAGAGGGCAAGTAGATAATTGATATCCTGACATTTATTGGGGTCTTCTGCACTCGTAGCCCATTCCTGACCAGCCAACACTGGGTCAATAATATAGTCCTATCCTATACTTTCTACTCAGGCATGACATTTCATCCCAAAGGGATTATATAATGTCTGTTTGTCATCTTTGGATGGTCTCCAGTGTTTTTATGACCTTTCACTTAAAAGACAGGATATTCTACCCTGTTTGCCTTCTGTGTCTACCAGCTTTTAGCTTAGAAGTCTAAAAGCAGTCTATTAGTTTAAAAGCTCTCTTGGAAGTGTAGTAAATGTGAATTTCACCAAAACCAGCAACAGGTTGAGTTAATCCAGGATGCTTAAATACAAGAGAACATGGTCTTACCTGGTAAACGAAAGACAAAATGATCAGCTACTGACAGACAAAGTCTATTCTTCCAGAGAAACAGCCTAGACAAAAAGTAAAGATAGTCTACAGGAATAGCTCCATGGTAATACACAAGAATGCCCGGCCCTTCTGGTATGTTCTCCACACCATGAAGCTCATAACCTGTTCGGGATGAAAAGCAACACACTGAAAATTACAGCTGTAAATCATCTGGCAATTTAAAGAAAACTGCATGCTGTTCATTGTTAAATGACTTTCAGAGAGCTGCGAAAGCCTGTGCAGTAGCTTTTAAGAGAATTAAGTTCTGGATGGAACTTCAGGTCAACGGCAAAGAGAAAGCCCCTCAAAACACCACAGATTATCTGTGGACTAATTTGTTCATCAGTTTAATCACCAGATCAGACCTGAACCTGACATTTTCCCTAGTGAAAGGACTAAATTATTTCCCATTAGGAACTTTTCTCAGACCAAAGTACAATAAGCAAACAAACAAAACAAAACAAACAAAAAAACCTGTACTGGTGTGAAACCACTTTATCAGCAGAACAAGGCAAACAAGCAATCAGGATGCTTTCCTGAAATATGAAAATATGAATCTCTATTCTGTGTCAGACTGAATGTAAAGTTTGGGATTTAACATAAGCAATAGTTTCTCTGGTTGAGGTGTTTAAGTCCAAACCAGAATCTGTAAGAATCCTAAAGAGAGGTTCTCTCCACAAGAGTTAAATGTATTCACTTCACCGTGGAAGGGAATTTTCTCACAGACATGGACTTCTGTAATTGCCTTTCCTGGCTCTTCCTACATTTGATGTAGGTTTTAGGTGGAGCCAGCCTAGGAGACTAATGGATATAAAGGCTTGGGAAAACCACAGCTTCTACCAACTAAGAGCCCTGTTCTACCTTGTCCTGCCTTCATCTCCATCCCTGCTGCAGCTCCTATCATGAACTGTTTGGGGAGAAGGATGGGGATGTAGTGGGCAGAGTCCTAGGAAGAGGTGGAGAAGGTTTTGTACTGCAGGATGTTCAAAGATTAATGGGGAAAGCTGTAAGGAGGGATAGCAACAAAGATAACTTCTTATTCTTCATCCTTAGGGCAGCAAAGTCTTGCTGATAGCCTTAAACTACATCTGTAGGAAGAACAAGATCCTAGCATGCAGATGAGGATTTTCCTAGGGAGCAAGGTGTGTTGAAAATATGCAGAGACTGAATGTAATAAAACTGAAAAATCAGGTTACTTTTAAATTCTGCCACAGTACAAACTTAAATGTGGCATCTAATTTTTTCTTTGTCTGTACAGCTCCTAAAATTATTTCCAGTTGTCATAAAACGAAGTAGTTTTTGCCAACTAAAAATACACTAATTACATTTCCAACTAGTTGTTCTGTTTTGATTATTTACTGAGTGGGTTTTAAGCAGCTACTAAGGCAAAAAATAAATCACACAGCTCTCTTGCAGTTATGTTACAAGAACTAACATAAACACTTGCTTCACTCTGATACTGTATACAGAAAAATGCATCTGCCTATCCACTTAAGAGAAATTTACCCCATATAAACTAATTTCTCCCTTTCATTCTGCTTATTCTATGTTGCTATCAGTCTCTGAGGCAGAAACTTTTGGGTTAGGTGCCATACAAAGTATAATAAATGTCATTTATTTGCATCCATTTGGAAGAAATATTAAAAAAAAAAAAAAGGGAGTATTAACTATTTATTGTAATTCAAAGCTTCAGAAGCTTCAGACAAGTAATGTCATACTCACCATGCCATATTCTTGCATATATATCCCAAAAGCGTGCTATAGTTTTCCTTGCACTATCCCAAACATCACTTGAGGGATCTGCTTTTACCTCATTGTTCCTCTGATACATTAAAAGCAAAACATTAGAAAGGTAAATGAAAATGAGGATTGTTAAAGGAACTATAAAAAAAAATAATATTGCACTTATTGTCAGTAAGATGGTGGCCACATGGAAAAGGTATTTCTTCAGGTACTGCACAATAGTCCATTCTTCCAGAACATAGGCAAGGCAGCTTAGGTCAATCATCGGTATCTGTCCTGAAACGCAGGATTCTTTTCTACCTATCATGTCCTGCATGGAGGAGAAAGAAAAAAGAAACACCAGCTCTAATTTGTGTAATCATGGAAGTTTCTCAGTTTAGAAAAAAAAAAGTTTTGGTAGATATACCTGATGCTTATTTTGGTATAGCACAGAATCAAACATTTTGTCTCACTCTGTCATGCTAAGATAGCTGCTGGCAATGTCATCCACTACTGCCTGTAATGAGATTATCCTATGTATTTATGGACCTTTTTTTATACAGCCAGATAATAGGGGCTCCAAGGACAAGGGCTGGAGTCCAAGGAAGCCTCAGGATCCATGCACCATGGCTGACCAGATGATTTCTCTGTATAAGCATGGCTTACTTTACAGAAGCTCAGAAGAGGGTAAGTGATAAGCATTTTCTGCTGTGTTAGCCAAGAAGACTGCTACCGAAGATCTGGGTTCTCCCGATCCTCTGCAGAGTCCAGCCTGGGCTTCTGGTTGCTCTCGGTTTGGCAGCAGCCGGCAGCGAGGGGAACGAATAGCGGAGTGAGCAGCTGAGGAGCCAGCAAGCAAAACTTGGGCAGCCGTGGCTCCTTCCCAAGGCCGGGAGGTGCCTGGGACAGCCTTTGGTACTGCTGATAGCACTGGGAAAAGCTGGTTTTGCCTCTCAACCACACAACCATGCCAACACACCTTTCTTTCAGTTTTTCCAGCCCTGGCAAAGGCCAGGTGGGGTCTGTGGCCCTAGTGATATGTTTGCCACGTGCAGCTCCCTAGTTAGTCTGTTCCTACAGCTGACCCTGCCTGCCTGGCAGCAAGTAGTGGTTTCTCTGCAATGCAGGAGCACCTCAGCACCTCTGGCTGATTGAGCATTAGCCACACTGCAATCAGGTTCAGTAATCTGTAACTGAATACAGCTTTTATTTGCCTCAATCAGGTTAGTACTACTTGTTTAACAAGTAATTTTTTTCTGCTCCAACACCAGAATAAATACCTGCAAGAAACAAATCATAATTTCCACAGTCAGTGCCAAGATCAGTGCCAAGTACAGCAACTCCAGATTTTGCTGACTTTAGTACATGAGCAAATCTGTTAAACACTACCCACTCCTCTCCTGGAGTTGGACTCAGTGATCCTTGTGGGTCACTTCCAACTCAGGACATTCTATGATTCTGTGGTTCTGTTTTTCTTCTTTGGAGCCTCAGTTAGAATATAGGAGTGTACTGGTGTAAAGCACAGGTCCATTCAGAATTATGGATGACAAGGAGTACAGCAAAGAGCAAAACCAAAAAGCAGCGACGAACAAGCACTAGACCCTAACATGCATGAAATGTTAGGGCCATGTCAAGCCCTGCCCATGATTAGCTGTGACAGCTATAAATTGGGTCTTGCACACTCCAGTCAAATCTGTCCTTATCTCAAACCCTTTGAACTCCAAAAAAGGACCATTGTGGTTTAACCCCAGCTGGCAGCTGAGCACCATACAGCCAGTCACTCACCCTCAGTGGTATGTATGGGGGAGAGAATTGAAGGGTAAAAGTGCAAAAACTCATCAGTTGAAATAAAGACAGTTACACAGGTAGAGTACAAGCTGGAAGACCAGTAAACTAGGAGCTCAAAGGAAGCAAACACTGTGTTAAATAATGCTCAGCATGGGACAAACAAACAAAACCAATGTGACTAAGAATCTCATAAGAATTAATATAGAATTGTTTATACCCTAATAACTGGTGCCTGACGAAGATATAGAAAGATCGGGAAATTGCCACCAAAAAGATATTCTAATGATAACATGAAATAAATGAGGACCAGTCTGCATGATTCAAATATTAAAATCTCTGCTTAGAAAATGTTTAAGAAAGATAAAGCTGACAGTGTGGTGCCACCCTATAGAAAAGAAGTTATGAATTGTTTAAAGTTGCTGATAAGGGCAAGGAATACATATCCTCAATGCCTGCAAAACATGCTGTGCTGATAGAACCCAGGAAAAGGCCATGTTAAGGGTTTTCCTCAGGCTACTGAATCAGAAATACTGAGCAGTATTTGGAATAACTCATTCAGCCTGCAACATAGGGTGAAGGAAGTGAGTGGATTTTGCATCATTATGAGGGTTTCAGACTGAGAACACAGAATACTGCAGCCAGTAGCAAAACAGGCTTAAAATTGCAGATAAAATGTCCATACCTGTAGTAGATGTACCAATAGTAACCCTTTGGGGCAGGTGTACCTCTCCCCCCCTCAAAACCACCACACACTTCTAGACTGATGGACCACCATGGTCATGCACACACCCCTTGGTCAACATACAGGGCCCTTGACCAATGAAACACCTCAGTTGAGAGACATTTCTAGACCACTACCATAAACGACCACAAGCTCAGATTCAACTAGGGTATAAATGGAGCCCTCCAGAGACCCCTGTTGAGTTGGTCTTCCTTGGAGCAGCAGGTTTTCAGTTGAAGACTCTCCTCCTTAGATCCAGGACACTGACTAAGGAAACGGAGGACTGAGACACTTTGCATTATTGGTGAGTAATTATATCTTCTGGGTACCCTTGAGAGTTTTTATGAATGAGTAGATGTGCATTTTGAAACATCATGCTAAAGTTTTGGGATCCCTTGAGTCTGAATGGGCTGTGTAGTAATCGAACTCCTAACTGGTATCTGAATCTGTGTTTTATAATATTGTCAGAGTGCTGAATGATTCTGGATAAACCCCATTTCTAGCTGGTTCTCTGCTAAACAATTCTGGCTAGAAGTCTGTTTGGAGCTTATCACCTGCCAAATGGATTTTGGAGGGCTTCTGAGACACCACTATATGATATGGGGATTAATTTGGATCTATTGATAGCTGACAGGAACCTGGTGATCAAGAGATCATATAATCTACCAACATTTTAATCGTAACACATCTAGGTTTCTTCCTGTACCTAACATCCTTCTAAAAAACACCTGAAATTCCCTCTGGCCTCCCAATATTCATTTTTAGTAACTCCAGAAAGCCTAGGGAAAATCCAGAGGACTGGAAGAGATGTGAGATTATTCCAAAGTCCCCAAACACAAGTAACAGCAGACTCAGCAGCTAGATAAATTGCTGGCAAGATTACTGAAAAGCTGGTAAGTGACAAAGGCAACTGATGCCACTCATTTATAATTTTGTGGAAAACAGACCATGTAAACAAATGCACATCCATTCTTGGAGGAAATTAGAGGTTTAATAGCTTGTGCAGGTGTGATGCACATATAGTTTTACTAGGGGCTTGTCAATGAGTCACTCTAAGCTACACGTGAGCTTCTACTTGCTACCCTTCCACCAGCCCCTCACCATGTGTTCTCACCACCAGCCTGGTCTCCTGCTAACAGGATGACTGTGAAATTGCTGGCACAAGCAGTAAACCACTCTTGGGAAGAGCCCAAACTTAAGCTAGACCATTATATTTATGGAAGTATATTACCAATGCCACATGACATTTTGATTAAAAAATAAAGCTCTTTAAAATGGAGCACATATTAAATGAATGATGTCATCAACTGACATGATAAAAAAGTATCCATCAGTGGCGGAATCCCAATCGAATGAGAATTGAGTCTATGTCCTACATTATTCAGCACTTCAGAATTTTCTCCTGATATTAATAGGAAGTTTACAACGATCAGTGTAAACAACATAACATCCCACTAATTCCTATTCCTCTATGCCAATTCATATGTAACACAAATAATTTGCTGCCTGGAAGACCACTACCGTATTTGTTCACAGACTACAGTATAAATGAGCATAGTAACTTATTCATTTCTAATTTTTAGTTCAATGTAGACACTATAACAAAAACAAACAGCTTTAGAAAGAAATGAAAATACTTAAATGTGCAAAAGTATTTTAAAAAAACCCTACAAACTGGGTAAAAACAGTACAGATTTGACTAAGGACATACGAAAGTAGGTGGGCACACATGAAGTAAGTTCACTTTACATGAGTTAGTTGGGTGGGTGGGATACACACTAATTCAACATAATTCCAGTAAAGTCCAAGCCAGAGTGGAGAAAGAATAAATGATTCACCAATTGAGGAAAATCTAGAAGCAGCATGGCTTTTTCTGGTAGGTAGGGTGCTCAACCAGGTTTCAGTTCCTGCTCCCACAGTTCTGTTTTACACTGCCTCCAACACTTCATAAGGAAAGAATGAACCTCTGATCCTGCTTTTTGAATCATAGGATATGAGTCCAATGTGGTAACTGCATCCCTCTGTACTGCCAGCGTAATATCGAAGGACTACAACACGACAGAACTTGTATTTTTGCCATTTTCTACTGGCTAGCTCTCACCAGCCCCTTGCTGAGACCACCAACACAACTTTGAAGCATCCTTTCTATCAAACACCATATAGGGAATTATTACTTAACTATTTGAGTGTCTATTGCAAGGCTATTACTAAAGAAGTGCTTGATTATAGACTGGAAGACAATGCAAAGGTGTTATCACAACATGTTTACTCCTAAGTGCTGAAAATGCAAGAATGTTATCGCAACATATTTACTTGTAACTGCTCTCATTTGCCCCAAGTCTCAAAATTTAAGAACGAAATTTATCTTCTGCTTTTATAAACTATGAGCTGAGAGCAGCTCCCAGGTTCTTCAATATTGAACATCATAAAAGGTTAACAAGCAGGTATAGTGTTTTGTGGAAAAAAAAAAAAAATAAAAATAGATTGTCTATACTTTTGTCATCTAGTGATGGACTTGAAGTGTTACTGTCCTGAGTGGTTTCATTCTTCTTCTGAAGAACAACATCTGTGTTGACACACGAGATGTTTGTTTGGACTCCACCTATAAAGCATATCAAATTCCAGAGTAATAGCTGGATCTACCATGTAAAATTACAGGTCATGTCACAGGGAGACCGAAGTAATGTCTCCCTGCTTAAAGGCGAGCTCCCCTGTCAACAAAAAGCCTCCTGTACTACAAGTCATTCAGATCCAGACCTCTTGCTGAAGGATAAGGATAATGTTATCAACACTACAATCCCAGGGAACAGAAGTGCAACAACAAAGCTTTCACAAGAGACCTATGGCATCAAAATTAAAACCTTATAGCTGGCTTTTAAGCATGACTAAAGAGTGAATAATCTTGGTCTTGGTGCCTATCAGCTTGTTCTTGGCAGTAGGTTTAGCAGAGCACAGTGAGAAGGTGAGTGTAAAGTAGCTGGAGACTCTTCTATAGATAATTTTTTGACATCTGGTTTTCAGTGGAAGGCTCCAGCTTTCTCTTCTGTCAAATTAGACTGCCCTGTTTCACAAAGGAAGTGATCTAACAGTTACAACTCTGCATCTTGCCTTTCAGTGTAAATGAAATTCCAGTTTTACAGTTCCCAGATCTTTTTGTGGCAGTTCCACAGGAAATAACTCTTTTGCTGGTTTCATACTGCCAACACCCACTTTATTTGCGTCCATAAATCCACATATCTTGTACACTGCTATGTTTCTACAGTGTTCCCTGCCTTCAAGGATTAGCAGCACACCCACCTCAAAAGGGTTTATCCCCCCAAAATAGCAATTACAGTGCCCAGCTCTCAGTGGTGATTCCCCCTTTTACACTCACCGAGGGTACCTAGCCTGGATTATTGTTTCCCATTTATGTCTTACGATCTCAGCAAACACAGTTAACCAAATTCCCACTTGGGTTTGATTCACCACGTGGAAATTAGGAACTACCCCTGGGTGGGCATCAGCACACAGCTCAGTTTCCATAAATGGGGCAGGTAATAGCTGGAAGAATCACAGAATAGTCTGGGTTGGAAGGGACCTTCACAGCTCATCTAGTCCAAACCCCTGCAATGAGCAGGGACATCTTCATGCAGATCGGGTTGCTCAGAGCCCTGTCCAACCTGGCCTCCAGGGATGGGGCATCTACCACCTCACTGCACAACCTAGGCCAGTGTTTCACTGCCCTCATTGGAAAAAAATTCTTCCTCATGTCTAGCCTGAATCTCCCCTCCTTTAGTTTAAAACCATTACCCCTTGTCCTATTGCAACAGGCCCTGCTAAAAAGTCTGCCCCATCTTACTTACAGGCCACATTTAAGTACTTAAAGGCTGCAATAAGGTCTTCCAGAAGCCTTTTCTCCTCTAGACTGAACAATCCTAATTCTCCCAGCCTGTCCTCATAGGAGAAGGGAGCATATGAAAAGCAGGATCCATGTTCAGTGGTGGTACCTGTCATGCTCAGCCACAAAATACAGCAAGTGCCCGACACGTAAATTTATCCTTTTTTTGTCATTTAGAAACAACATGAAGGTTTTCAAACGTCATTAACCTGTGAAAACTCGGGGTTTT
Source organism: Nesoenas mayeri (assembly GCF_963082525.1). Taxonomy (NCBI): domain Eukaryota; kingdom Metazoa; phylum Chordata; class Aves; order Columbiformes; family Columbidae; genus Nesoenas; species Nesoenas mayeri. The sequence continues at coordinate 41,803,928 of NC_137543.1, read as the reverse complement.
TCCTCAATTTCTGGTGCTAAGAGGTGGCCAGGAAGGATGGTTGCTCAAGCACACGGTGCTGCAACTGCGCCGTACCCGCTCCGGGAGCCGGTTTCCCGCGGGGGAAAGAGCCTCCGCCACCCTCACCCCCGCACCGGCTCCCCGCGCCCACCACCGGCCTGACGTCCCAGCCACCCCCCGGGGCTGCCCTCCCTCGCCCCCCGGGGCTGCCCGCGCCCCCCGCCCCGCTCACCTGCCCGCGGCGCGGCCGTCAAAGGACCCCGCGGCCGGGGCCCCGTCCCGGATAAACGCGCCGCCACCCCCGCGGCCGGGCCCGGGGAGGCGGGGCTGAGCCCGCCTGCTCCAGTGAGTTCCGCGCCCAAGTCTCCTTTTTTAATTCTTCAACGATAACAATCCTGGCACGGGCGGCGCGGGATGGGGGCGGCGCGGGACAGAGGCGCCGCTTCCCATCGCAGTGGGACGGGGATGAGGGACGAGCGGAGCCTTGGGCGGCATCGCATCCTCAGCGCCCCCCTGAGCTCTCCTCTGCCCCCCGGCTCTCCTCAGCCCCGCCGCGGGGGGGACGCGGGTGAGCGGCCGCTCTTGACGCACCTCCCCGAGGTCTCCCCGTCCGAGGCGGGGGCCGGTACGCCCCTTCCCACCCGCTCGTGGGTGCCGGGGAAGAGTTGTCCGAGAAGAAGCCTGCGAGGAGGTTCTGCCACAGATGGCTGTAGATGGCCACGAAAGTCTGCAGCTTAGCCTGAAGTCCTGAAGCCATGTTTCCTATCCAGCTACTTCGAAATTACGGGCAGTTCAGTCAATATATCCTACAGGTAGATGGGATGTAAAACAGCTGCAGGGAGTGGATTTCAGTGTTTGCAGGACTTCGCACATGGACTCCCCTCACTGGTCATAAGGCAGGAGTACCCGCTCTCTGCCTGGAAGGAAGAAGCCTCCCTGGGACGTGCCTTCCGTCAATCTGTGTGTACCGTTGTTTAAGGAAACTTTAAGACAGCAGCATTGACTACCGAGTTGAGAATGTGCAGTGGTTTTGCAAGGGAAAGAATTTCTTTTAAAAGCTTCGAAGAACTGGGTGTCACACAGACTTGGGGTATAATTAAACAAAGGCAACTAGATCGTGTTATTACAGCTAAAGTAAGGGGAGGAAACCTGAAATGTAGTACCTTTTATGTTGTACCATTCTTTACCCTATGGCTAACATGACAGACATCTTATTTAGACTGATAAGATAAACAGGTACCAAATTTAAATTCAGAAAAGGATCATCTGACCTGCTTAAGACAAACGATAGAATTCTATTGATTTTATTTGATACAGAAAAAGAAATTGAGGGATAACAGTGATTTGCAAATGACAGGAGAGGAACTCAGGTGAACACCATGAAAAATGTGTACATGATGATAGTCAACTTCTTAAGAATGAACACACTTCTGGGAAAGAAATTGGAGTTTGTCCCTTCCAGGATACAACATACTGACTCAGGACTGAAAGAGGTCCTGAAAGAGGGCAGAATTGTTGACCAACTGCTGTTCAGAGTGTGACACTGCTTTAAGAGCGATTCACCCAAACTTGAAAATGCTCAGAGAACAAAGCAAGAATATTCAATAACACTGTAAAGGGGTTTGCAGTGACTGTTCAGTAGGATTAATTCCCAAAGAGGATTCTTCTAACAGCTAGACTCCCCCCAAACTTTCAAGAGTCGTGATTCAGCTGACACAAGCAGATTGGCTTGCCACCTGCTCTTCAGAAGATGCAGAGGACAGCAAGCAGTGCTGTAGTCTGAGCGTCTCCTCTTATATCCCCATTCATCCCAGTTGCAGCCCTTGCATGGCTCCCACAAACTAAAATGCACGGCTGCAGTACATTTCTTACCACACATACATTGTGCTGTAGCTGTGGTTCAGGGGAAATAATCACAAACCTGCAAAAAAGCATCCACCAGCAATGCTTTTCTGGTGGCTTCTGGCTTTTATGGCTCAAGGCAGACTTGTTCAATTACAGGTTTTCTCATCAGGGAAGACATTTAGGAAAAACTTGATATTCTTTGCCTAGCATGAGGCAGCAAAATAATTGGAAAAGTGTTTTTGCTAGTAGAGAGGTCCACAGAATGCAGATAGAAAGTCTTTAAGTGGCAAAAGTGCATTTAGGTTATCAGTGCAGGTAGAAAAGGGGTTGTACATAGCGCTTACTGGTCAATGGCAAATGTAGCTAAAATAAAGTATTTTCGTTTGTTTGCACGTGTTTTGTTTCCTTGTATTTGCATGACGGTATACTATTAAGCAAACGATCTGGATAGAAGTGAAAGAACTAAAACTGCTATTGAAGAACAAACTCCAATTAAATAACAATCATGATAACACAAATATCGAAAAATGTATTAGAATAAAGAGTACTGAATAGCACTGTACGATAAAAAGAGAATTGCATTGCTAGATTTGCTTTTCCTTCTCATTTTTTAAAAAAGTAATCTTGAAGAAAATGAGGATAAGGTTTTTTTCAGAGTATTTTTAGGAATCTGGTATGGGCCTCCAGCAGCACATTTGGGTATGAAGGAGATTTCTAATGATGGTTAAAATGCCTCTAAGGAATTCATGTAATTACATTAAATAAGAACTTAGGCATTTGAAAGGGAGTGGGAAAAGATATTAAAGAGATGCAAAATCTCAACAGTCTGCAACTTTTAGATTAAATAATGGGCAAAAAATTTAGAAAAAAGGTTATGAAAGTGTACAAATAGCTGGTATACAAGGTGTATTATTATGAATATAAAGATTCTACAATAAATGGATCAAAAGGAAGTGATTGATATAATAAACTGTGCCTTGTGAATCAGGAGCATATGTTAAACAGGGAGAGAAAATAACAGTCAAGATTTTCTATGTTCAGATAAAAACAAAAGTACCAACCAATGAAGATGAGATAGAAATAAAAAAATAATAGGGCTGAAAAAGTTTTTTGCTCTAATTTTGAACAAAGGCAATATCTACAGCTTGACAAGAAGGAGCAGGAATTACAAAGCTGGAATGAAAAATCAAGGTTCAGAAATTGTAAGGATAGCATCAGTTAGTTTTCTCAATCTATACATGAACAATGTCTAGCAGATGTAATTGCACGCCCAGTTGTAAGGCAGTTTTAGTAGCTTCATGAAGTTAAAAATACCAGATAATTGAAGAATAGCAAATTTAACACCTGTGTTCGAAAAAGTAAAAACAATCAGGAGTCTCCTATATTCTGCTCTGCACAGCACGTTCCAGACCAATATGTGTTAAGAAAATAGCAGTTTGAGATGGGGAGAAATGGTAAATTCATGTTTCATTTTCTAATTTTAAATCCTGCCAATGGGATGAAGCTACAGAAGGCATAAGTATAACCTTAGGGTTTCTCTGACAAGAATTCTTGGTAAGATTAGTTAAGTGTTACAGATAGCGTAGAAGGCATTACTGAGTTTTCTTGGAAATATTTTATTCAAATCTATTTCCTTCTTGTTTATACAGGTTAATTTAGACTGAAACAAGAACAGAACGGAGTCCAAAGGATGACAGATATGCAGGAGCTTTTTTAAGAGAATAAGACAGTTGCATGTGACTTTTTTTAACTTACCAAAATGAAACTTCAAAAAGGATATGCCTGTTGCTGTTAAATAGTTTTGAGGTAAAAGAGGGGAAAAGTAAGTTAAAGGTCAGTCAGAGCACAGAATAAAGGAGTGTTAATACCCACTCTATAGATTTAGCAGGTTTTATATTCAGATAAGATTTCTAGCAAGAAAAAAAAAAAAAAAGGGGTTCTAAATCTGTTTATGAGACAAGACAGTTCCTATCACTATTTGGAAGCTGAAATAAATAGGCTACAGAAAATGGTGGACCTAGTCTGGCGTTGCTTGCCCTACACTGCAGGTAAGTTTTGCTAAAAGCTGGCTCCATTTCACCAGGAACAGTTCCAGCAGAACATGGAATGATTGATCCTGATCCAGTCAGAGGCCAGTCACAGGCCCTGTTCCCCAGGGCTCAGTATTGGGGACAGGTCTCTTTAATCTCTTTATCAGTGATCTGGAGGAAGGGATCACATGTACCCTCAGTAAGTCTGCAGACAACATCAATTGGGTGGGAGTGTTGATCTGCTGGAGGGTAGGAAGGCCATACAGAGGGATCTGGACCAGTTGGATCGATGGGCTGAGGCCAGTTGTATGAGATTCAACAAGGCCCAAGTGCCAGGTCCTGTGCTTGGGTCACAACAACCCCAGGCAGCGCTACAAACTTGGGAAGAGTGGCTGGAAAGTTGCCTGGTGGAAAAGGATCTGGGGATGCTGGTCTACAGCTGGCTGAACAGGAGCCAACAGTGTGCCGAGGTGGCCAAGAAGGCCAACAGCATCCTGGATTGTATCAGAAATAGTGTGGCCAGCAGGACTAGGGCAGTGATCGTTCCACTGTACTCAGCACTGGTGAGGTCCCACCTTGAATCCTGTGTTCAGTTTTGAGCCCGTCACTACAGGAAAGACTTTGAGGTGCTGGAGAGAGTTCAGAGAAGGGCAATGAAGCTGGTGAGGGGTCTGGAGCAAAAGTCTGATGAGGAGAAGGTGAAAGATCTGGGTCTGTTTAGCCTAGAGAAAAGGAGGCTGAGGGAAGACCTTATTGTTCTTTACAACTACCTGAAAGAAGGTTGTATCATGGAGGGTGTTGGTCTCTTCTCCTAAGTAGTAAGTGATGGGACAAGAAGAAATGACCAGGGGAGGTTTAGATTGGATAATAAAAATAATTTCTTTACTGCAAGGGTTGTCAGGCATTGGAACAGGCTTCCCAGGGAAGTGGTTTAGTCACCATTCCTGGAAATGAGGTGTAGATGAGGTGCTTAGGGATATGGAATAGTGGTGGACTTGGTCATGTTAAGTTAATGGTTGTACTTTAATGGTCTTAAAGGTCATTGCTGACCTGAAGGAAAAATGGAAAATCACTTTACATTAAGATTTTGTGGTCTAAAAATGGACTCGGTTCCTTTGTCTTAGAGTAGAAGCTGTTGACCTGATCAACAACACAGCATGCTCACTCGTAGCTCCAAGAAGAACTCCTTGATGCAGATGCAATACTCTGTGTAAGCCATCCCTCTTACATAGGCAAGACCATGAGAACCAAGGCTGCTTTATTACTCAGGTCTCCCCATTTCTTTTTCATATCCTTAATCTCATTATTCTTCGTTTTCGTAGCTGTCAGTGTAGGGCAGCTCCAGATTCAGCATCTAACTACTTGTAGGGACAATGATTCTCAGCCCGCAAGGCTGGAGACCTTCTAATCACTACAGCTGGAGTTTGTCACTTGACAGAATTGTAACCCTTCATTATACAATAGTTTTTCATCCTGCATTTTTGTCATGCATACTTTATTAATGATTTTCAGCAGACCATTTTCTGATAGCAGAGGTGTGACAAGTCATCAGGAATTTTTGGATCTCTTCCAATTTCTACAGAAGCACAATCTCTAGCAGGTATTTTTCTCTCTCTTCTCTCTATCTCTCAATATTTTGCAAGTGTTCTCTGCATTCTTTTCCAATATATCTCAAGTCTAATGTTGTTCATGTAAGTTTACTTCCCTCCCTCTCTTTTTCTTATCTATTTTCAGCCCGCATTATTCTGGTTCCCCATTCCTTTTTCCCAGCACAAGTTCTTAACCTGAGATTCTCTCCTTTCACATCTCTCTGTTCTCAACATTAATCTATCTCACTTGAACAACACCCACCTTGTCTCCATCACCTTGGTTTCTAGTTTCTTCACCCAGTTTATCACAATGTCACTAGTGAAAGCTTCCTATTCTGATCAGGTTGACCCTTCCCAGCACCACTGATCCAAAACTCTTATGACTTTCCCCAGTCTCATTACCTGGAAATGCCACTGTCCATTCCCAGTGTCCACACCACAAGTCCTTTAAAAAAAGACTGCTTCCCAGCCTTCTTACCCATCTTCATATCTGTAAAATCCCAAAGATGTTTCACAACCCCCACCCTTCCTTCCCACCATCTCCTTGCACTTCTCTCTCACTCCAGTCTCCTGGAATTCAGCAGTTGTCATAGAATTTCTTTACCTGCACTTATAGCTATGAGCAATTTTTGCACCTAGAGGTAGGGGAAATAGGATGCGATGCTCTGCTTAGTTGTGGTTCAATCAATACTATATATTGTGAGAAACTGTAGTATACAGAGAGGACAGAGTCTTTGCAGATACCTGGATATTAAAAGATGACACTTTTTGAACATAAGCACGCTGTATTTTTTATGTTTCATGCTAGGTCAGCCTAGATGCAGGTCAGAAATATATCTGGTGATTTCTTTCCATTCACTCCAGTTTCATGGTGGACTGTTTAGCCTTTGTATCAATGGCTGAAAGCTCAATAAGCAGTTGGTAAAATCAACCAAGAGTTGTGTATAGCTTGTAGGATAGAAATATTTAAAATTTTGCCTCTAGACAGTGACAATTGTGTCACAACCTGCTGTCAGAAAGTTTAGAGAAGAGGAAGGAAAAAACTACTTGTCTAGAATACACATAGTTTCAGATTGTTTTTCAGTATTTATACACTTTTTTCCTGGGTTGCAACAGTGATATACTGGTATCTCAGCAAAACCACACATAAATATTTTCTCTGATAACTCAGCATCGTTCTGGGCAGCATAAACCAAGCCCAGTGCTGGAGTGAGCAGTTAAAATACCAGTGATGACCATAAGTGTACATCTTTTAGCAGGAGTGAAGTGTATTTAATGTACTTGCCCTGTGGTAATGTTACTGACAGACACCTGTGCAAATTACATGCCTATTAACTATTATATGCATTGGAATACATAGTTATTTTCTAAACTCACGTACCTACACACACAGTAAAATATGGCCTTCTCCCATTAGACACTTTCCTTTACATAGGGTTGTACAGCTCATACCAGGGCTGGTCTCCACTTCAGAGCAGGCTAATTGATGGTCCCATTGCTCCTGAAAAATTTTGCACCACTTCAAGCATTATAAACCATATTCACTATCAAATCCCAAAATAAACATTGTAACATGGTTCAGGTCCTGATTGTCAAGAGGCTAGGTGGCCTTGCTCTAGTTATTGCTTTAGTTATATGCTGTAATAATAGCATTCTTTCTATTGCAAGCAGTTGAGTGGGTGTATATATGTAGCAATTGCTTAAGTGGGTAGAATTTGCACAGATTAAAATGAAGTAGATGAGCTGTAATACCAAGTGTGGGTGACAGGCCTCCTTTATACACCCTTTCAATTTGCCCACACGAGATGCACGCACCAAAGCAGCCTTCTAAAGGGCTGAAGGGGGAGCATGGTTTTTGCTGAACAGATCTGTCTAGGATGCTTTATGCTTTGGGAATTTAAGAGAAAAGTGCTTAATAAGGCATTGTTTTGGTTTTTGGACTTTCTTTCCCTGACATCTTCTTGTGTATCTTGTGTACTTCTTGTGTACTATCAAGTTATTTTCATTTGGACATTTATGAAAATGTAACTTCAAATACTCTGCTTAAATTAAAAAAAATATGTTTTCTTCTGCATCATTAGGAAAAGGCTGTAAGAATTATAATCTTGACTAAACCACAGCAGATAGACAAGGTTAAAGCCTGTTTTGAGTTTTTTGAGATTCTGAACTTTAGAGAACACACTGCTTTTCATAGAGCAATATATTTAAAGACAAATGAGAAAACAGTGTAGCTTCATTTCAGATTGCAGGAGTGTTTCATTCTTAAACAAAACCAGAAAACTCAGGCAGGAATGTAACAAATGTCACTTTCATGTTGATGAGAAGTCAGAAGCTGTAGTCAAGTTTCTTACCAGGGCAGTTTTTCTTATGATGTAAAGTAAAACAGATTAATGCCTGCATAACATGCTTGGTTCAGTGTCACTAAGACATTTGAAGCATTTGTTCAGTAAGCCACCCTTTCACATGGATAATGGCAAAACATTTGGACTGTTTTATATTTTCATGTGTTTGAGACAAGATTTACTGACACGGGTAGGCGAGACTTTTTTGTCTCTAGTCCTGGTAACAGGAAGATGGGAATTCAACCACACCTGATGGACTTAACGACAGAAGGGCAGAGATAATGATCTCTGGGATCATTCCACAGAAAAAAATGTTACCCAATTCTTCTATTCAAGGAAGTAGAGGGACAACCCTCTTATGGGAAGAGCAGGACTGGAAGGGACCAGGTCACCTCAAGAGGTGATCAGGTCCATGCCCTTGCTTAAGGCAGTGCCTCCTATGTCTGTGTCTTCATAGATGTTTGTCTGTATCGGTTTAAAAAAAAATCTGGTGATAGAGATTACCCCACAACACTACAAGATTACTATTATTA
>NC_137543.1:41715589-41790589 GCF_963082525.1 Nesoenas mayeri | reverse complement strand
TTTTTACCATTTATATTTGAGAACACATAGTTGAATTAATGAATGAAAGAGTACCTGAAAAAATATGTTATTTTAAATTACCTGAATTGGGACAAATACACTAAAAATTTCTTGTGTTCTTTTAATTTTACTTCATTATTATGAATTTTCTTTATATTCTTAGAATATAGTTCTTAAGGTATTCTTAAAAATAGAGGATATTTGCTGAGAAGTGCCTGCAGATAAGTGCAGCTGTCATTACACTCACATTTTCTACAACATCATGAGCTATAGACAGATTGCTAGACAGCTACTCAGTTAATAGGAATTTCAGAAGCCCTACTTTATAGTGATATAGTCCAAAGATCCCCAACACAACACTTCTCTCCTATACCCTGTAGGTTTATCACAACATTGTCTTTGTTTGAATCATTTACCCAACAAGACAGTTCTGCTAAATGTGCAGCTGAACATAGCCAACAAGAGAAAAAAAAAAGAAAAAAAATATTTGAGTAGATATTTATGTTCATACTTTTCTTGCCTCAGCAGTGTGCCTCCATGCAATGATGCCTCAGTGGAAAAGCATCTCCTGACCACCACAAACGTGGCCAGTATGAGAAACTGTTTAAAGTCAGGGACTTCTTCGAGGTTCAAACTCATTTTGTATCCTGGTCACAACTTATCAGGATCATCAAAGTAAAAGTGAGAGAACAAATCAATAATTGATTTCACATATATGGGTCAAGATCACCTTTGAAACCAATAGAAGTGGCATTTACCTAGAAACTGTAAGTCATAGAGCTGATATTAAAGTCATACTTCGTAAACAGCTTAATCAAAGTTGTAACAAATAATTAACTCTTCTATTAACACCACCCAGATGTGGAAATAATCTTATTAATCATCCTGGGTAGAGCACTGCCTGTAAATAATGTTGCATAACAGTTGGAACTATATAGAGCCTTTCTGTCTCAGTATTTTTCTTTTTCTTCATGTATTTGATATATGTCTAGATACAGATGGCGCTTTTGGGTTTGATTCTTTTTCTAAAAAGAGATTCATTTAATAAATATTTAATAATAAGCTTTGTTAATAACAATAGTGATGATAAAAACCAAAGGATTTTTAGTACCTTTAGTGCCTTCATGCATCTGCACCCATTTGCACCAACTAATTTGTGCCATGTTCATCTACAAAAGAGATCAGCTGATGTTGCAGTAGTGAGCCTAACACTAGAAATTTGTGACTTTACATTAGCAAATCTTAGTGCCCTTTCTACTTAGTGCTTGTTTGTATAAATTACTTGTAAATGATACAAAACCAGATTAAAAGGTCCTAATTGTTTTACATGAAATCTAGATGCATTCCCCTCCATGTAATAGTGAGAGTTGTACTCTCTGTTGAAATAATCTGTCAAAATTCCACAGGACTAGATGTATTTTAATACAAGGCTACCACTTCATATTCCATTTCTTCTGTTTGTTAATTAAGTTTTTCTTCTCCTCATCTCACCCCAAATTATTTCTTATCATTTGAGAAGAACATAAATTGCTCAGAGTTAAAGGCCTGGCACCAGATTCAGAAAAGGTAGACTGCCTTATGTTTGAAGCTGGGGAAAGACAGAGAGATGGTTACTCCCACCATAAATTGAGACTTTGAGGGAGGTCAGAGGCAGTTTCTGACAAAATGCATTAGAGTACAACAATTGGACATCTAGTAGATTAGAAACTCCTGCTGTATTGACATGCTACTATTATTGCACCAAGTTTCAGGAAGTACCTCAGGCATTCCTAAAAATCATGCATATGATGATAGTGCCACTTTTGCCAATTGGTTATGAAAATCTTAGGTTTGGAGACTAAAATGTGTTTTTCTTCTCTTAAGTTGTATGTCAAATGGCCACAAAAGGATCATCAAGATTTTGTAAAAAATAGACAAGTATTGCAACAGTGGTCTGAAAAGTTCAAAAGCACCGACTGCTGTGACTCGTAGTGTCCTGATCTCAGAATATGCACCCTATTATTGTCCTCCCAAATTATCACACTACATCCAAATTCTGAGCAGTTTCACATAAAATTCAGTGGAATTAATCTGAAAAACAAAGCAACAACGAAAAAAAAAACCCACCCAAACCTGAGATATAGTGTAAAATTATAAAAATAAAATGGAGAGACCCTGAGAGGTCATCTTGTCCATCCCTGCTCTAAAGGAAGTTCAGCCCTCTTTGATTATGACTGACAATCATTTCACATTTTAAATGAGAAAGGGAGCAGCTCTGCAGCCTGGAGGGATTAGGATTCAATCCTGTGACTTCCCCCCTGTAAAACTGAGCATCTGCCATCATAACCGATTAACTGGGGGTGTTTCTCTATTAATGTATTTCACATCCTTGGTATTTTCTTGCTTGCAAGAAAGTATTTGTAGTTCTTCAGGAAATCTCAGCGCTTTGGCTGGCAAAATCTTCCCTGTCTAAATTTATTTAGGCTGGAATTAGTAAAAGTGCATCTTAAAAGTTGCTCTTTGTCCACCACTTCCATGATTGGTTCACAGATTTTTTTTTTTACAAGACAATTTAAATATATCTATAATTTCCTGGTTAATTGTGTTGATATAATACAGAGTTGTTCTGCTTCCTTCTCTTTCCCAAAATATATCTTACTGATTTCTGGTTTTGGGGACTATTTTTAAGTCTTCTTTGCATTTTATAACTGTGTGTTTCCTGAGTTGTTTCAGAAATGTAGTATTCAGTTCTTGAGATATGTGTTCATGCAGCCTTTATGGTTACCTTCATGCAGCTCCACTAGCTGCCAAAAGACTGGTCTCAGTCCTTCCATTCCTAGAAAGTAATAATTACTCCAGAAGGTCGGTGGCATTAGCTTCTACAAAAGGAGTAACGTATACTCTTAAAGAGTATAGATCTCACAATATTTTTTTTGTGGAAGACTATAACAGTACATTTCATTCATGATTGCTTAAAAGATTTTTGAGTTCAGTTTTTTTTTGGTCGTCCTGAGATCTGGCAGTTTCTCAAGCAAGGTCCTTGATAAAGAGCAACTGATGGAATGATCTTACACCTCTCTTGATATGTCAGTAGAAGAGAAACAAAGTGAATGGTCACGTATTGCATGTATACTCCTTCTCCAGCATGTAATTTGTTATCAGGAGTGTGAACACAGTTCCCTCAGTTTTCACAAGCTAAATCTGGATTGCATTGTTAACTGGTTTTGATGAAATGCAATTCCAGAATTATTTCTTAAAATCACCTATAAAGTCACATCCTAACTTCTCACATAGTTATTTTTCTTCAGCAGTTATGATCAGGAATAAAATTAATTTATATTGAAAATATCTTAAGTTCTGAAATCATAATTTCAACATTGGTGCAATGTGAGGTTTTCGTATACAGTTCCACTCTCTTTTGCTTTCCTGTTTGAACAACACTGGCTTTATTTGTAAATTGAAATTCCTTGTAATTTAGTGATAATGAATTTAATTATATTTTTGTTGTATTTTTTTCTCAGAAACTACCATTAAAAATTAATTGCTCAGTAAAAGCAAACATAGACAACTTACTTAGGAGTACAGCTAAGAGCCACTTCATTTGCCACATGACCAAACCACATCAGAGTTTTTAAAAAATAAACCCAAACAGGAAAAAAAACCAAACAAACAAAAAAAACCAAAAACAAAAACAAAAAACCCACACAAGCAATCCTTTTCTTTTTAAAAAAAATGCATTTTAAAGTTTGGGAAAAAGTTTGATCTGGTTGCTAGTGTTTTCTGCTCAAAGAATATATGTAAGCTAAGTTGTGCTTCCTTGGTGGTTTTCCTTTTGTATTTTCCCTTGGCCTGTATAGAAAATGCAAGAGACATGAGGCTGCCAGATTCCTCAGAACTGCTTCAAAGCCCAACATCTCCTGTCCCTGATGGACCTATGGAGAACAAAGACTCCGAAATACAGCTAGTGATCTTCTTTAACCAAACAAGAGGCATAATGTATCTGATGGAATGCTTTTATCCCATCCAGTTTCACTCATAGGAGAGAAAAACTTTGCAGCCAGTCCAGAGTGGGTATCTCTTTGACAGCCCCAGACATTAGCACTGTAACTTTCCCTATTCAAACTCTGAATTTTAGCCAACCTGCATAAAGCTCATTGAAAAGTCACCAGAATTTTGTCTGTATTGAAGAATTTTAAAACTACAGGGATCAAATATGTACAACAGTAACACACTGTAACTTAATCTCTCCTTCACTTACTCCTTAAAATATGCTATTTCGCCCAACCTCCTTTTAAAATCTGTTTCTGGCTACCTACTGAATTAACTACTCTTCTCCTAATTCTGTTTTAAGATATCTTCCTTTTGGTTGTCCAAGTCTATTGAAGGATTCAGAGTACTAAGTCACAGCCTTTGGGATTCTGGTAGCTAATTCAAGCAGGAGATAAGTCAGGAACTAACCATGGTTTGTTCACTAGGCGACATCCTTTTTGAGAAAAGCAAGAGGTCCAACAGCTAGTCTGCATGTCCAAATCAAACTTGCTTTGTTGCAACATCTTTTTCTTAAACCTTCCCAATGGTTTTCTCAGTACATTTTACCAAGGAGAACTGGATCATGTTGAAGTAGAGAAAACCAAAGGAATTGGCTGTAAGCAAGGCTTGTGGAAATGGTGGACTTCTCACCTCTGGCAGAACTATAGGGTGTAACATTAGACTGGTTTAGATAACCACACAGTAATAAAATTAACTTAAAGTTATCTCTGATTGCCAGAGTAGGATATGACTGAACGGTTGTGTATATCTACCTCCTCTATGTCTAATGTAGGTCTGTCTCAGTAGTAAGATTATAAAGGAAGGGCTTGTCTTCAAGGCACAAGTCTCTCGTGTTCATGGTGATATTCTTGAGTCCATGTTTATCCTCGTATTCCCATCTGGAGCTGCAAGGAGACCTTCACTTTGCACCCTATTCTCTTGAAGTTAGGCAATGTTTATCCCTAAAAGACCAGCATCCTATATATGTTTCTTAACAACTAAAAATACATAGTTTTTCAGCATTAAGATTCCTATCTGTCAATTAAATTTGAAAATGTTATTAGGGAAATATTTTCCCTTCTGGTAACATTTGTCCTGATTTAATTTATTCCCTGTATAAGGTGATCAATATTTTCAAATAAAAGTAGTTCAAAATCAGTTTTAGAGTCAGTTCCTTGAATAATTCTCAGAGCTTGAATAAGCACACAGCTCATTTTACTGATAAATTACAATGATTGGAAGCTGTTTGTTTGTGACTAGTTCTAAGTGCTTTTTGAAGAAAGTGACATTTGAGTCACAACTCAAAAAAGAGATCCTGTTGTTTTCATTGATGGTGGTTTGAAATCTTTAGCTGAATATTTAGTGGCAACCAAAAAACAAGACAGAGGGTGTCATTTTGTGACCATACAAAAATATGGTGCACCCAATTCTCGAGTAATTTTTGCAGCTCAGGTAGTCATATCTCACAAGGGCATAGTCAAGTTAGAAAGAGTATACAGAAAGGCAACTGAAATGATTAACAGAATGAAACAGTTGCCTTTTGGGGGACACAAAAACCTGGGAGTTCTGAGTTTCCAGACGAGAAGGCTGAGAAAAATGTGGTTGGGGTTTATCTTGTCATAAAGTCAGCAGGAAATGTGAACAGAGAACTGTTCATCAACTTCCACAGCTCTAGAACTAAGGTACATTCAATGAAACTCCTACTGGAGGTTGGTTTAAACAAAACCAAAAGGAAATACATTATTACACTGCAGACCATGGACTTCTGGATTTTGCTGCCAAAGAAAATCAAAAGGCAGAGGGTTTCAGTATGTTCAGAATTGATTTAGGCAAAGTCATAAATAACTGGTCCTTAAAAGGTACAAAAAAGGACAGGAAGAAATGTGCCCTCTAACACTCCTAACACATTTCTGCATGCTGCACAAATACACACGTAAAAGACGGCAGAAAATATCCAGGTTCATGTGGTCTTCCTGAATGAACATCTCCTGTTGCCCCTCTCAGAGTATACTGGGCTAACTGGAATCACTGGTCTGTTGTAATATCATATGTCTTATATTCTTAGGAAAAAAACATTTTGTTTGTGCCCTGCTATTGGTGCACCTCCTTGATGTTAATAAATAAAATTCTCCTTCCTGATATTAAAGAACATCTTTGTGTTTAAGGTAATATAATTTACTTGGTCTGCTTTTTACAGGTATCAACTGCAAGTGAGTGAATCTATAATATAGTATTATATAAGTAAATGATCTATACTTGATGGCTTTATACCATAAGCGTAATATTTTAAATTATTTGAGATATATTCATAGAAGAATGGATAAAGGAGGGATAAAGGTTCGAATAAAAACATGTCCTAGGGCAGAACTGTAGAAATGATGGACCTGTCACTTCTAATAACCCAAGATGAAGATGCATACAAAATTATTACTAGATGATCTATGTCTCATCCTGTAACATCAATACAATCACATATCTGATAAGGAGACTGATGGAAGAATCAAACACATAAAACAATGTAGATTAACAGCACAGTGCCAAACATGTGCAATGTGAACTTGGTTCACCTAAAAAATAAAAAACTCCCTGTAATTCTACGGAAAAGTAAGACCACAGGATCTTAAACCCACAGGTTATTTCATGGAGAAGCATGGCATATTTCTAAGATCGCATCTGTTTGCAAAGGGCAAAGACATATATCATACAGACATAAGATGTAAAAGAGAAGTCTGTTTTGCTCTCTTGAGGAACCACAAGGCAGAACACATGCAGCTTTCTAACAGATCCAGCCACTGGGATGGATTACAAACAGTCTCATATACGTACAGCAGATAATAGACAGACCCTCAATAACTCTCACTCTGCAGTTTTGGTCATATTTCATCATTCACAGAGAGATTTTACAAGCAGTATATACACAGCTCAAGAGTACTCCGCAATTATTTATTGGCTAACACACAGGATAAATAGCTGGGACTAACCTGCAACTAAGCTAAGTATTAATATGCTCACCATTGTCTTCCAATTCTCTATTATTTTTTTCTTGTTATTCTCTCTCCTTCAGTTGCTAGCAAGTACCATCTCAATAATAACACTTTGCTTGTGTTATTACTTTTCTTATCTGACATGTCCATAACTCAGGTACTGTCCCACAGCTCAAACCCAATCTACTCAAAGCTCTAAGCTACAGATGTGATGCACTAAACTGTACTCTGGGTCACAGAGAGCTGAATTTGAATCATTGGGCTGAATTACATCTCCCGGCTGGGTCATTCTTTGATTAAGTTGAGTCTGGACTCTTCTTGCTTCTGCCAAAGCTAGAGTTACCTTTTCCTTTTGCACAGTTCTTAAAACCTATATTTTTCTTTTCTACTTGTACATAACAGTGTGGCATGATTTAATTGCTGCATATGAAATCCATTTGTTATGCTGATGCAAAAGGCTATCTAAAATGGCTCATACTTTTGCTTGCTACTCTGACATCAAATTATTGTAAAAATAATGAAGTAATTAATTCTTCTGGCTGACGGTAGCTTTGTCTGAACCAAACATAAGTGAAATACTGAACAGAAGAATGGAAAATCCATTCTGTATATTGTAGTAAGGAGGCTGGTGTCTGAATTTAGATTAAAAATGTAGGCTATAAACATCTTATTTACCACAGAAGTATTTACCTGGTATCCTGCTGATAAAGTGATTAGTTGCTGAGTGGCAGAGCAAGCCTGTGTTAATGCAGAAATCAACTGTAATCTATAAGAACAGCATTCTGGTAATAAGCAGCAAGCAAAGGTCCCTCCAGTGTGTTTTCTGCATCATGCTGTTCATAAATGGTCAGGTGCTCAGAATGCAACACTTCCAATAATAGCTTCAGGCAAGGCATCCCACAGTGTAACGCCTTAAAACACACTGAGGAGGCATCAAATGAAGGTACAAATTATTCAATATTCAGTGGGCAGTCAAGAATTAAATATTTCAGCAATTATCATTGAGTCTCAGCAGTCAAACATTTCAGAATGCCAGTACGGTCAAAATGCTGTGAAGACAAACCAAGAGCATAGCATATGGCATGCTTTCCTTGTGTAGTGTTAATTTTGTCACAGAGGTCTAAAATTTGTTGATTATATTGCTTCTGTGACATGTGTAGCTTTTACAAGCCAATTCAATAACAGCTTTTTTAGCACCAGTTTGTATAACATATGAATACGTGAATATATGCGCCATGTTATGATTTGGAATTTAAATTCACACATTAAAATAACACCAAAATAAATGAGTTCATGAAGGAAGTAAGAATAATTTTGAAGTCAGAAAACTGACAAGATGAATACGAAATCATTACATAGGTGAGCACAAGATATTCTCCTAGTGATAAAAAATCACTCATTTTTGTGATAAAACTTTTAATTACACTTTGTAATGAAGCTGCTTAAGTAATCCACACATCAGATTTTATTTGTTTCTTGGCCTATGCACAACATGGTATTTGTACGTACAATACAATTAGAGCAGGTAGCTACTTCCTATCAGAGATATTAAAATTCATGTTTTACTTCCGTGGTCATCGTGATTAAAAAGAAGCAAGCATTGCACGTGCATATCCAAAGAGGAAGGTGACCAAAAAAATTTACACTTAATTCAGAAATGGGGAAGCAAAAGAAGACTCCTAAATAAAAAGGGCAGTTCTAAAAGCAAAATATCTGCACGCACACAATTTCAAAGTTATTTTTATAAAAGGCAAAATTGGTAAAAGAAGGCAACCTATCTAAAAGACAACCCTTTTGTCTGTTTTCTGGCTGGCACTGAGACTTTCATTTCCTGCACTCTGAAAGCCTCACGTGAGATACACTTCCATTTTCAGCTCAAAAATCAAGATTTCTCACAGATTTCCTGCAGCATCTTCTGAAGTGTACACAGAAAAAGTCTGAACACTTAGAGGCTTTACATTCTCTTGGATTTGGTGACATTTTAGCAATATTCAGCAGATGCAGAGGCTTCTGCCGGTTCAAAGAAATACCTTTTCCAGAAGAATACCTAATATATGTTTCTCTTGGAAGGAGACAGAATAACTAGATGATACTGGACAGTCCCTTTTGTACAAAAAATCTGTTGCCAGAGCACACCTTTTCATATCTAGTTCCTAATAAAAACCAACAGGCAATGGACACAGACTGAAGCATAGAAAGTTCCATCTAAACACAAGCAGAAACTTCTTTATTTTGTGCACTTCTTTATTCCAGAACACTGGAACACGCTGCCCAGAAAGGTTGTGGAGTCTCCTTCTCCGGTGACATTCAGGACCCGCCTGGACACATTCCTGTGTGATCTGCTCTAGGTGAACCTGCTTTAACAGAAGGGTTGGAATGGATGATCTCCAGAGGCCCGTTCCAACTCTAACCATTCTGTGATTCTGTAAAGGTCAGGAAATAATTTTATTTTTAAATAAATAAAGCTATTTTAAAATAAGTTGTAGTTACTTGTTACATATTGCTTCACATTTTAAATAGTGGTGATTTGAAAGAAATTTTTCAATGTTGTTCTGCAGCACATGCAGGTTTTAAACACGACTATTCTCTTGGAAATTTGAGAGAATTTTAGAAGAAATCTTCCTTGTCTCCTGGATTCCAGAAAACTTTTTTTTGTTTTTCTTTTACACATGCTATTAGACAAGCTTTTCATCAATCTGGGCTGCTAGAGAGTTCAGAAATACATTTGGCTTTGAAAACATTTTAGTCTATGTGAGTTTTTGAAATGACATACCATGGACTTCCCCTTCAGCAAAAGACTGTACTTTAAAAACATTTGTCCCCAAATCTGGAGAAAAAAAAAAATATATATATATGTGTAAAATGAAAATAAAATTAAAAATAAATGGTAGAAATGAAAGCCAGCTGTGGTTTAAAATAAGTAGTAAAACACATATGTCACTATAAACCCGCAATAATATTCATTCAGAAATTACAAATCAGTAATTTTCAGGTCAAAATTACTTTAAAAGCACTCTAGTAACAAAACCAAAGGGATGTTCTGAAGCAGTCCTGGCTAACTGCGGAGGTCCCAGTTGACTGGAAGTTGGCAAATGTGATGCGCATCTACAAGAAGGTCTGGAAGGAGGATCCAGGGAATCACAGGCCTCTCAGTCTGATCTTGGTGCCAGGGAAGGTCATGGAATAGATCATCCTGAGTGCCATCACGTCGCACGTACAGGACATGGAATAGATCATCCTGAGTGCCATCACGTCGCACGTACAGGAAAACCAGGCAATCAGGCCCAGTCAGCATGGGTTTATGAAAGGCAGGTCCCGCTTGACCAACCTGATCTCCTTCGATGACAAGGTGACCTGCTTAGTGGATGAGGAAAAGGCTGTGGATGTTGTCTACCTAGACGTTACTAAAGCCTTTAACACTGTTTCCCACAGAGTTCTCCTGGAGAATCTGGCAGCTCATGGCTTGGACGGGCATCCGAGAGTTGTGGTGAATGGGGTCACACCTGGTTGCTGGCTGGTCACAAGTCATGTTCCCCAGGGCTCAGTACTGGGGTCAGTTCTCCTTAATATCTTTATCAATCTGGATGAAGGGCTTGAGTGCACCCTTAGTAAGATTGCAGTTGTCACCAAATTGGGTGGGAGTGTTGATCTGCTGGAGGGTAGGAAGGCCATATAGAGGTATCTGGACTGGCTGGATCGTTGGGCTGAGGCCAATTGTATGAGGTTCAACAAGGCCAAGTGCCAGGTCCTGCACTTGGGTCAACAAACCCCATGCAACACTACAGGCTCGGGGAAGAGTGGCTGGAAAACTGCCTGGTAGAAAAGGATCTGGGGGTGATGGTTGACAGCTGGCTGAACATGAGCCAGCAGTGTGCCCAGGTGGCCAAGAATGCCAACAGTCTCCTGGCTTGTATCAGAAATATTGTGGCCAGCAGGACTAGGGCAGTGATCGTTCCACTGTACTCAGCACTGGTGAGGACCCACCTCAAATCCTGTGTTCAGTTTTAGGTCCCTCACTACAGGAAAGACATTGAGGTGCTGGAGAGAGTTCAGAGAAGGGCAATGAAGCTGGTGAGGGGTCTGGAGCACAAGTCTGATGAGGAGAAGCTGAAAGATCTGGAGTTGTTCAGCCTGGAGAAAAGGAGGCTGAGGGGAGACCTTATTGTTCTTTACAACTACCTGAAAGGAGATTGTATCATGGAGGGTGTTGGTCTCTTCTCCTAAGTAGTAAGTGATGGGACAAGAAGAAATGACCTCACGTTGTGCCAGGGGAGGTTTAGATTGGATATTAAGAAAAATTTCTTTACTGCAAGGGTTGTCAGGCACTGGAACAGGCTGCCCAGGGAAGTAGTTGAGTCACCATCCCTGAAGGTGTTTAAAAGACATGTAGATGTGGTGCTTAGGGACATGGTTTAGTTCTGGACTTGGCAGTGCTAGGTTAACAATTGTACTTGATGATCTCAAAGGTCTTTTGCAACCTGAACAATTCTGTGATTCTCATGGCAGGAGGTTACAGCCAAGTGCACTGTAAACTCTTTGCTTTGTGTTTTAACTTCTGACCAACAAGTTCAAAGCTGCACAGTTCTATTGCAAGTGGTTTTCCAAACTGAGTGAGGCCTAAAGTAGCCTGGAAAGGAGCCCAGGACTGCTAACAGAGATTACAATTAAGAATGCCGTTAATAAATAGTAGGATGTACTGTGGAGCAGGGATGAAGACGTATTAGAGGAAAAAAGAAAGCAAGAGGTAACAAAAGAACATGGCTAAAGCTTTGGCAGGTAAAAGGAGCTGGGGTAAATGAATCCTACTGGGAACAGATAAGCAGCAGAAACTATAATCATTACCCTGCAGTCACTGTAGCAACACCTGATATCACGCTGCTGTTAGCAAAGATCTTTGAAAGACATTGGCAAAACACCTCCTGCTTGCAAAGACTCCTAAGGTATGGACAGCCCTAATCCCACTGGCAAGAGCAAGGGACTTTACTCCACAGTGAAAAAATCACTTACCATGATTTTTAAGTCCTGAAAGTGAAGCACCTGTATGCACAGAACTGCTTTGAAAGGAAAAATAAATTCGCAAGCTGCTACGCTGTGCTTCTTGTGTCTGGCTTTGTATCTCATCTTATTCTGGCCTAGACACTATAGGACTTCTTGAAAACTCCATTGAAATGCCTTAAGGATGATGTTCCCAGAATAGTCTGCTCATTTCTTATTTATTTTCAGTTTGGTTCAGTTGGTTCAGTTTCCTCACTTACATACAAATCCCTAAAGATTAGCAAGATGTCTCTTGCAGGCTTTTGTATCACCTATTGCACAGCCAACATTTCCCAGATTCATAAAGATGTCACTCGCTTTATCTGATACCAAAAATTCAAATGATACCTTGCCCATAGCATCCCACAGTACTTGCATATTGTGTGAAAGACCCTGCTTTCATCTCAGATCTTTCCTCTCCTTTCAAGTCCCTTATTTATGCCTTTGAAGCCATCTGTTGTGTGCTCAAGTGCCATGGCCCCTCTTTTTTCCATCTGTTGCCCCAACCACTTCCTTTCTACTCAGGCAACAGAAAATCCTCCCCTGCTTGTCCCTGCATCAGAGTTCTCTTGTACCATCAAACAGCCTCAGAATGGAGGGAGAGACCAAGAGACTAGCTCTCAGGTGCCAGAAGCTGCTTTCCTTTCAAGGTCATGTTGCAGGGTGTTTTTGCTCAGATCCTTCCAGCCTCCACTTTGGCCTCTTCCACCATCTGCCCCAGAGCTCTGGGAAGAAGCATCACATGAAGCACTGCTGGGGAGCCTGCTGGGACCTCCTCACCCAACCTGTCTGTCTGGTGGTGGCCTGGTTTCAGCTCCAGCACAGCCTCCTCTCTCCTGGCCCCAGGTTTCACGCAGCCATTCTTCCTCTCCCAGGAGTAGACCTGCAAGCTAACATCTAACACCAGCCAAGTGACATGCTGAATGGGTGCCATCAGCAGCTTAGTGTGGTCAGAAGGGGCTCTAAAGGAGAGGCAGGAGGGTGCAGCTGTCTGTGCCCATCTTTGCATCCAGCTCTGGTTTGCCACCTTCCTTCCCTCTGTACTAACTATTCTTCCTCATCAACACTACCCTAATTGTACTTCTATGTGGTTCCTTCAGCTCCTGCTCCTCACACAGGGGGCTAAAGAAGTGGTACAGGGAGGTACTGAGCTACCTAGATCATCCTTTTAATGGTCCTGCAGAAACCCACCCTTTTTTGAAATGAAGATTAGACTGGACTAGAAGACTGCACAGTTCTGCAGAACCTATGATGCCATCAAAACTCCCCAACACTTAATGTTACTGAATTGACATTCAAAGTGTGAACTGAATGACCTTTTGAGCCACAGTCAGTCTTCCTTCCCCAAACATGATGACTACTCTGAAGACTCCAAACATGTTACATGGCAGTAGTTGCTGTCTTACTGTTTAGTGTTCCCAGGGGAAATGCCAGGCGGGTGGAAAGCTCAGACTGTTTGCTGTGACAGCAGGGGGTCAGGATGCAGTCAAACCACTGTCACAGCATCTTCCAGGAGGCAGGCTGGACTGAAATGCCTGGCTCTGGTGGCACAGAGGACTTCCTGCAGGACCTGTCTTCCCAGAATGCCTGTGGCTGAACTGAGTGAGAGGACTTATTTCTTATGTCTCATATAGTTTTATAGATATGTTATCAGTTTTACGCTGAGGTTAACATTGGATAAAGTGAAACCAATAGCCAATTTTAACACAATTCTGAAACAATGAAGTGCAGCACTCACTATGAGCTTTCTTTTGCTTTCAGAAGGTGTAGAGACACAATCAGAGAAACATTTTCTGTTTGCACCAGGTCTGGTTTTATGAGCTATGAAAAACAACCTGCCAAGCTGGGCACTACTGACTTGGTATGTTGGTATGACAAACCATCCCTTCATTCGGGTAAAGAGCCTTTTGTATTAGGACCAATATCGTCTCCTGTTCTTAATTCAGCTCTTCAACCATGTTTTTTTTTTTTTCCTCCATGGCCACAAAATGAAACCACAGTGGAGCCAGCTAATGTGAAATGACCAAAGCTACGGAGTGGCAGAGCCTGTACCTCTGGCTGGATAAGCCAGCAATGAAGTACAAGGAGTCAGCAGGGATGGCTCCACAGTGAGTGATGGACCATCTGTCATTTCTTCCACCCCACGAAGCTCCTTGCTTGTCAAGAATATAAAATGTTACAATGGTAATTTTATACCAGCAGTGTTTTAAGGTAACAAAACCTCCTGATGGACCTGTCCTGGTAACATGGCCTGGATAATAACTGGTAGTATAGCAGGAGCATGAGTGGAAATGGCCCATGCAGACAGGACACCTAAAACTGCCTGGTCTGAGAGGACATTACCCCAAAACAGAATGAAATGAAGGAACTAATAATGACTAAGTTTGTTTACAGTGGGCACCCTTTGGATTAAGCAGCAATCAAGGGCTTACCAAGAGACTTTTGAGAAAACAGTCAACTTGAGGAGAAATATCATAGATGGAAGGAAACTTGTGGCTGTGGGGTGAGACCTGGGGGTGGGAAGGCACTCAGCGCAGCACTCAGTCCCTGGCCTTGGATGCTGCCAGGAGTCACCCTGCTGCCACCGTCCCAACCCAACACAGCATCCTCCCTGTCCCATGGGTAGAGCGGGGCTGACATGGTGGGGTGCAGCAGGGGAAGGACTCACAGCTCAGGGTGCATGTGGAACTTGTGGGGTGCCCTCTCCCCAGTGCACAGGTTAGCAGGCGGCAGGGAGCTGCACTGGTGCACATAAAGACCAAGCAGCCCCATCTACCTCAGTAGAATGTGCATGGTCAAAAGAAGGAGGTGCGCTCATCACCCCTGGCCTGCAAGAGAGGGCTGCACACAAGTGAGCCTGCTCCTGCGGCTTTAGAAATGGTAGGGATTAGCGCGTTCAGAAACTTTTAGGTGCTTTTTAACATCTTGCAAGTGTTTTGTAACAGTGGTTTATCTGTTGGTCCGCTGATATTGATCCAGAATGTGAGGTTCACTGGCTGCTGGCTAATTACATGTCATTAATAAATCAGTAAATCACTTTGATCCTGATTTGAGTTAAACCACACAAGTCAAGCACATCTCCCCTGCCACACTTCCCTGTGTTAAATAAGTCATGTGCTATTAAAAATATAGTAAGCAATTAGCTTAAGTATCCCTGAATCACACTCAAGTTACAATAGCTCTTTAACTCAGATGATTGACTGTTTCATTTCCTAGCATAAATGTAGTTAGAAACTAACAAGCTTCCTCTTGATCTTCTAATTACATCGCTCTTCATCTCAAAGTAAGTTGCTGGTTTGGTGCATTCTTTTGTCGTTCCTCTCTATTTGTAGTCACCCTTTTATATGAGCTTGCAATAGAGAAAGGAAATTTCTCATTTTAAATTGTATTTCAGTCTCCTCACAAACATCAGTGTCATTCACAGGTGAACCATTCAGCCTGAGGAAGACTTCCAAATGAACAAATTGTCTACAGTTTCTCATAATCATATGGTATAACTAAGGAAATTAAGAATGCTTGACATGTTTAGAGAGTGTAGAAAGACCAAAATGGAATAAAAGTTCTCCATTCAGCAAAAGCATTGAAAAGAAAAATTCAGCTAAAGCTTTTAGTTCCTAAAAAATGAACTGGGAAGTGAGATGGTTTAATGATTAGTTCCAGAGAAACAACAGATCCCCTAGAATTTTAATGAAAATACTAATAATGAAACACAGCAAATAAATTTAAAACATATAATACAAATGTATTGTGAAAAAATATACATAGAATTGTTATGAATATAACATAAAGAAAATAACAAAGTTACCGATCAGTTAAAGTTTCAACATACAAAGAAGCTCTAGCAAGTGGCCAGCCTGTGGCTGCTAGAACTTGCCCTGACTCGAGATGTTAAGCTGCAGCAAGGACACCCTTTCATCTGCAGATCAGGACCTCAGCAGGAACAAGTTCAATGTCAGAGGAAAACCCCTGTATGGAAGACCTCCTTCTTATTAAGGAAGCACAAACATTAAACTGCTTTACTGCAGTTAGGCATGTCCTGCATTTGCCACCCTGTTTCTTGGAAGGCCAGATCCATTAGAGTAGTTCTGTTACCCTGCAGTTACTCCAACCAGTAGGATCTTGTTTTGTGGTCAGTGGTGGCTGTTGAGGTGAAAAATTAATTGCTTCTATAAACTCTTGCCTATGGCCATGTCCTTTGATTTGTCTTTCTTTGACATCAGTTTTTGGCCTGAAAGCATAATAAATCCCCACAGAAGACTTGCATTCTTTATGCAAGGTTGCTACCCACTCTTCAGATTAGAAACAATCTTTTTGCTCAGTACGTTCATGTTATTTAGTATAATGGGTCTATGACTAGGGCTCTTATACAATGCCTAAAACTCTATGAGCTTGCAACAAAAAATTAATAAGGAACAGAGAAGCATAAAGTTATATTTTCAGAGCTATACTGAAAGACAGAGCTGTAATAAAGCACTATAAAACTTCCTTATAGGAACAGTCAGAGAAGGCTGCACCTATAAAAAGTAGTCAAATTCAGAGAAATATATTTTACAGCAAAGAAGAATTAAAGCCACACATCTTCAAATTAATTTTTAAGATGTTTCTGATGTGTTCACAGTCTTAGTATGTGGTCTTCTCTGGCTTTAACTACATTAGCAGCACTTGAAAAGAGGCAAATGAATAGTGGCCACTTGAAATAAATGGTCTGGCCCATTATCTAGGATGATGTAAATGGATATGATTTAACTAGACAATAGAGTAGTGAGGTGGGTTACAAACTGGCTTAAGGAGAGAAGCCAGAGAGTGGTAGTCAATGGTGCGAAGTCTAGTTGGAGACCAGTATCTAGTGGAGTACCTCAGGGGTCAGTACTGGGGCCAGTATTATTCAATATATTCATTAACGACTTAGACGAGGGAATAGAGTGTACTATCAGCAAGTTTGCTGATGACACTAAGCTGGGAGGAGTGGCTGACACGCCAGAAGGCTGTGCTGCCATCCAGCGAGACCTAGACAGGCTGGAGAGTTGGGCGGGGAATAACCTAATGAAATTTAACAAGGAAAAGTGTAGAGTCCTGCATCTGGGCAGGAACAACCCCAGGTTCCAGTATCGGTTGGGAAATTACATATTAGAGAGCAGTGTAGGGGAAAGGGACCTGGGGATCCTGGTGGACAACAGGATGACCATGAGCCAGCACTGTGCCCTTGTGGCCAGGAAGGCCAATGGCATCCTGGGATGTATTAGAAGGGGGGTGGTTAGTAGATCAAGAGAGGTCCTCCTTCCCCTCTACTCTGCCCTGGTGAGACCCTATCTGGAATATTGTGTCCAGTTCTGGGCCCCTCAGTTCAAGAAGGACAAGGAACTGCTGGAGAGGGTCCAGCGTAGGGCAACCAAGATGATTAAGGGAGTGGAGCACCTCCCTTATGAGGAAAGGCTGAGGGAGCTGGGTCTCTTTAGTTTGGAGAAAAGGAGACTGAGGGGTGACCTTATTAATGTTTATAAATATATAAAAGATGAGTGCCATGAGGATGGAGCCAGGCTCTTCTCGTTGGCAAACAATGATAGGACAAGGGGCAATGGGATCAAGCTGGAACACAAGAGGTTCCACTTAAATTTGAGAAGAAACTTCTTCTCAGTAAGGGTGACAGAGCACTGGAACAGGCTGCCCAGGGGGGTTGTGGAGTCTCCTTCTCTGGAGACATTCAAGACCCACCTGGACATGTTCCTGTGCAACCTCACTTAGGCGTTCCTGCTCCAGCAGGGGGATTGGACTAGATGATCTTTTGAGGTCCCTTCCAATCCAGAACATACTGTGATACTGTAACTGCATATACTACCATACAAAAAAAAAAAAAAAATTAAAAAAAAATTTATATAAAGTTAAACCAAAGACTACAATGGTCAGAAACAGGAGTATTAGGCTAACAGTGTCTGATAACTGGCAAGACCAAACAGGTACTCTTCCAATTAATTATGGTTCCCACAGGATTCAAAGGTGCTTTGAAGACAGCAGGCACTGACAGTATTCATTTGTGAAGACATATGGAACAAGGGAAAACCAAATCTATGGTACAAGCGTTAAAAAGTTAGCTGTTATCTTTCTAGTCTTCCCAGCTTTTGCCACCAAGCATGAGCTAGAAGATTTAGAAGATTTTTTATGTAGGAATTAAAGGTACCAGGAATAACCGATGAGACCCCCCAGTGCTGCAACAAACCAGTTATCTATTCTATGGCAATTTCACCAACCAGTTATTTATTCTGTGGCAAGTTCTCCAATCTGGTGAAATGTTACATATGCTTATTTACCCTGGCTTATACAGAAAAAGAAAAACAACAACAACAACAGAAAAGACACCACTACTACCAAAACCAAACAAAACAAAACAAAACAAAATAACATGAAACCAAAAGAAAACAATACAACAACAACAACAAGAGCCCTTCACTATATAAAAATAACAGCAATTAAAATTCATATTCTGTTTTGGAATCAAACAAGATGCAGTTGTAACCAAAGCATCCCTTTATTTCTTGTTTTCCAATAGACTTTCTCTTAAACACTTTTGCTTTGTTTCTGTGAAAGCAAAGTAATTGCTGTTTAACAGTGTTACTGTTTCGCTGCAGTTGCAAGTGCCAAACAAACCACAACAGCTTAGGCAACCACAATGATTACAAGAACCTGCATCTCCCATAGATTTCTCTAAGGACACAATCTCAGTAGAGCTACAGCATAATTAGAGAACTCAGCCCATTACTATAAGGCTGAGGCTTAAGATGTCTTTACGAAGGCAATTAGGGGAACAAAAATGCACCATATAGTAAGTAACAGACCTAAATAACATGCCTGGATATCACGTTTGCTTTGTGTCCTTTTAAACATTTGTTTGGCTCATCAACTATTTAAAGCAAATAGCAAATCTAGCAGGGATGGTTTCTTGTATTTCAAAGGAAAAGCAAAAAAATTATATGTGCTCAACAAGAATAAGAAGTGCAAGGTTTTAGAGACTATGAGAGTTTAATTCTCACTGAGACAATGTTGCCACATAAAATTACTTTCTCATGTGCCAGATCACTCATATCAAGAGCGTCAAATGGCATTTGGACACAGGAAAAAAAATCTTCCCTCAGAGAAGGTAATGAAATCCTATGTCAAACTACCTCGACCTTGTGACAGTTTATGATAGCATTTTCTCAGTGGACTCTAGTCCTTACATAAACAGTGAAAATGAAATAATACTGAGAGACCTCTAGTTCTGCAAGCCACAAATAATATTTGAGTATCTAGCCATTTATAAATTGGCAAATATCTTTTTAGAGGACTGGAGGGTCTCTAAAGCTTACATCCTTCTGTGCACATCAGCAACTGGAGAACTGACACCTCCTCCAGTTCCTCCTGTATTTTCAAGCTAAAGGAAAAAATCCCCACTTATCATGCTATGATTTTGCATACAAGATCCACAGATAGGTCACTGTTTGCCTTTCTCTGTCCCATAGTTGACTGGTATAATGTCCCGTTAAAACATCTGTTCCCTTGTAAATGTGAAGCAAGAGACTGAAAAGTCACAGAACACCAGGCACACAGACATGAGGTACAAAGAGCATTATAACTGGCATTTGGATTGACCAGAACCAGCGTACACAATGCAGAAAGTCATCCAGATACTTCAGCTGAATCAGTTCTTCTGAGATACAAATTGCACGGATAAAACATTATCACATATGTGATTCAGGTCTACATATCCCTTCCTGCTAAAACAGAATACAGTACATTGAGTTTGTCTCAACTTATCTACTAGAAAAATATTAGAAAATTACTTTTTTTTATTTTGTAGGACATAACTCAGAAAATGTTACTTCATTTAAATACTCTTCTTAATCTTATCACCTGCTTATAAAGAAAGACTTTGATAAATGACTTGGGTTATTATTTTATTCAGATACATATATAATACAATTATTTCCTTCAAGAAAGGTTTTTTTCTCTAAGTTCTTATATAAACATATACAAAGCCCAGCTTGACTCAAAAGTATTTGCCTTATTTCCACAGCACTTCTCACATATCATAAGGGAGATGTGCACGTACGACTGGAGCTCAGAATTACAGGAGCAGGTAAGAGTTACTGTGAGAATATCTTCTATTTTATACACATTGCACGTATCTGCTTTTGTTTTATTTTTAATAGCTAAGGATGCTCAGCATCCCTCAATTTATCCTTCTTTGGTCAGTATCTGCCATGGAAGTAAGCCTTGAAAAAGGATTTTTAAAAGAAGGAAATAATGAAGAGCTTTAAAGTCAGCTGGGAGGCAAGGTCATGTTCCAAGATGCACAGATAAAAGCTGCGAAGAAACAATTATCAGCAAGTGGAGGTCTTCATTATCACCTAAGATATTAAAAAAATAGCAACAGATGGGTCCAAGAAAGGCTTTGAAGCCGAGACCCGAGACGGTGTGTGAGAGCAAGAAGCAGAAAACAGGTGGCAGAAGCATTTCAGGGCAGGACGTGCCAGAGGAAACCAGGGCAGGCAGAGAAGGGCAGGCAGCCCAGGTAGTGGGCTACAGAGTCCCCAGTTCCTTTGGCTTCATTCGTGTGGATCAAGTAAATAATTTCAGTTTCCAGTGGAAGGTCATATCAACTCTGTACCAACTCAATGTGAAGCGATCATAGAATCACAGAACATCTTGAGTTTGAAGGGACTCAATTACTACTCTTCCAATGAAGGAAGCATCACGTGAAGCTGGAAGAAGACCCATTCAAAGCGAAAAAGGTGAATTCTCATGTAACAGCTGATAGACCTGCACAATTCACTGCTAGATGATGGGTCCAGGGGAAAACTGGACCAGTATCATGAGGAAAAATCCCCTGTCTTACTAAACAGGCCATATACCTGTTGATGGCTGGAGAACAAAAGAGTATTACAATGCATTCCCACTTATGTGTAGCCTTACCTGCTGGTGGCTTCACCTGGGGGCTGCTTGCATATTATAAAAGAATAGACATATTATAAAAGAAAGACTTATACAAAAGTAATCTCCGCATTTCACTTGAAATGCAGCATTGTTTCCTTAAGATGAGTAGTATAATAATACTCAAAATATTTCACAATTCACAATGCAACTTTTAAACACTCAGCACATGGCTGTGGCTAAACAATTTGTGTTGAAAGATTTTTATTTTACTGTTTTTTCAGTTCTGAAATATGGAAGTGATGTAGCATTCCAATTGCTGATGCACTTATACCCATGCAAGTGCTAGAACTGGTGTGAGCTTTCCTTGTATTTCTAAAGTATTTAATTACCATAGTGACAGATATATATATACAAGTCCTGACTAATGAGGGTATCTAATAATTTTGGTTATATCAGATGTAAGATGGTGCATGATTGAGGATAGAACTAATCTTAACATTTTTGTTTGTAAGTGGATGGAATTTGTTGTTGGACAGTAGTTGCCCTACTGTCACCTGAACGGTCAGTTCTTCTGCCTCCAAACTACCTTTTGCATATTTCCTACATGACACATCTTGCAAATCCTGTGGACATCTTGCATCCTCTTGAGGCTGTGTAGCCCTGTTACCCAAAACGTTCTGATGCAAACAGAATGAGACAGCACAGCAGATAAACCACACAACATATAATGCATTGAACGTAGCTAACATAAAGCCTGGTAGCTCAGCTTGTCAAAAGCAGGCACCTTGCAAAGGGCCTAAAAGCAAGGTAGGCGTGTGTGATACACTTCTTTCTAATATTCTCCCAGTGCCCAGTAGGCAGGCTAGCAGGTAAGAAGAGATTGCAGTGTCCATATTCCACTGCTTTAAAAATTCTGTCCCAGTGATGTCTAGGAAGGCTTTGTAATCATCTCCAGAGATACCTGGATTTCATGCATTTTACGGATACACTCTGAGTAATCAAAGTAGACCTGAATAGCTCAGTGGTTTATGTAGGAAATCTCTCAAAACCTTGTGCATCATCACATAAAGTCTCTGCAGTAGAGAGAAGGATAAAATCTCATTCTACAGAGCGGCATCCTGTGGTCTGTTCAACAACGCTTTTTTCCTTGCCTGTTACCAACCTCCTTTTCTAAACATCTTCCAACTCTCACAACAGGTCAGCAGGTCTCCCAAATAAAACAGTTTCTTTCACTCCACAATGATGTTTTTCCCAGGTTATATCTGATCCAATGCCCAAAGCAGGACTGCAAAGGAGAAAAGTCCATGAGCAAAACCCAGTTACCTGTATCACAGTACCATACCATACATTGCTGTTTCCCAATGCTTTCCTCCTCCTCACCCCACCTCTGCCTCCAGGGCCTCACTCCGACCTTGGTGCCTTGCTCTGCCTTCTTCCAGGTCTCTGTGCTCACCAGACTTCACTTTTTACTCCCTCTTTTCACCCTGTCCCCATTCTCTCCTCATTTTAAGCTCTCCTGTTACTTTTGCTACAGTCACTACTCCAAGAAGCTTTGCTCGGGCTTTCTGCTCCTGTTTCCCACTCCCAGTTT
This sequence comes from Nesoenas mayeri, assembly GCF_963082525.1. Taxonomy (NCBI): domain Eukaryota; kingdom Metazoa; phylum Chordata; class Aves; order Columbiformes; family Columbidae; genus Nesoenas; species Nesoenas mayeri. The sequence goes on along the minus strand of NC_137543.1, from coordinate 41,768,065 downwards.
TGCCAGGTTTTTTGCTGCACTGTCTCTTGCTGCAGATTTCTGGTGCGATGTCCTTTCCTCCCCTTCTTTCTCCCCACTCTGAACACGCAAATGCTCCTCGTAGGGGGTCACTGACAGCACAAGGAGTCACACAGCCAAGGCTGCCCTTACATAGGCACCGACAGGCAAAGCAGGGTAGCACCCTAAAACGTGAACCCCCAGTTCCTGGGTAGCGCCTCCTCCTTCAGCGGAGACCGCGCCACCGCTATGGCGGGCGCCCCCCGCAGGCAGCTCGGCTGGGCTGGGCTGGGCTGGGCTCGGCTCGGGCCGCCCCCTCCGCCGCAGCCGGGCGGGCTCGGGGCGGGCTCTGCGCTCACGGCAGTTCCGACGGAAGGCAGCGGCCGCAGTGGCGGCTCCGGGCCGCGGCGTGGGAGTCTCCGCCAGGATGGTGCAGGACCCGCGGGGGCGGCTGGTGGCGGAGCTGCTGCTGCGGGCGGGGGCGGCCCGCGGCATCCTCTGCCTCTGCTCCCGCGCCTTCGTCGAGTGAGTAGCGGCCTCGCCGCCGGCACCGGGCGGGCCCCGCGTGTCCGCGTCCCCCGTGGCCGCGGGTGGTTTCCACCGGGTGGGTGCGGGGAGGGGCTGTACTGCTCTGGCCGTGGCGGCTGCAGGCAGGGGAAGGTGCACGAAAGGATCCCTGTAGCTTTTGTTTACCAAACGATACCAGCTGTAAGCGGATGGGCAGAAGGGGCGGGCGGGAGCCCACCCAACCGCCACTTCCCGCGGAGGACGCTTCCCGGAGCGGGCACGGCCGGCGGGCAGCAGCGGTGCCGCCGATCGGAGCCCGATCCCTTCCGGGGACCGCGGGCCGCGCTGCCTTGTCCCCAGGCGGGGCAGCGGCCGTGCGGGGCTCGGCCCGCAGCGCGCCCGCCCTCCCCGACCGGGCTCCGTCCCCTTCTCCCTTCCCCAAACGGGCGCGGAGGCACCTGGAGCCTCCCCGAGGCGGGGGAGCGGGCTTCTCAGTGGGGAGGGGAGGAGGAGGGATGCTGCCCGCGGGCTCTCTGTGGCAGAGGCGTGATTTGGGAGATGAGGTCGTGGCCGCTAGCGAAGTTTTGGATGTTAAACACACTGGGGTTTTAGCTGAGGCACTTGGAAAGATGAGGTGTCATCAGTGCTGGGTGGTGGCTGAAATATTTGCAGTTTTGGACCAAAGTCACTAAATTCCTCCCACTTGAGCAGAATGTTTTGTGGACCAAAAATTTAATTCCCAGGTGTATTGTGTAGCAGCAACATTTTTCTGAACATCTCTTGTGTGGGCTTTTCACATCAGGCTTTCAAGTGCTGCCTTTTTAATGTTTTTCTTCACTTTGTGTGTTTAGAATCACAGAACAGCCCAGGTGAGGAAGTGACCTTGAAAGGTCATCTGTGCCAGCATTTCATGGGAAGGGGAGCCTAGATAAGGTTATCGATCACCCTCCTCAATCGTGCCCTGAAACATCCAGCAATGAAGCCTCTACCATGTTCCTGGGAAGGTTTTTCCACTCAGTGACTGTTTTTACTGAAAAAAAAAAATAATCATTTTAATGATGACCTTTCTGTGTCAATATCTCTCTTCATTTTCACAGAGATCGAAAATTATATAAACTGGGATTAAAAGGATTTTATGTCAAAGATGACAACGACAGTACAGGTAAGATGATAAAATGTACTGTGTAATTTGATGTGCAGTTAAAGTGAGTTAGGTGTAGGGTTATTTGAGGTACAGTAGGACAGTATAACTGCTAATTCCTAGTTTTGTTCCTATGCCTGGCTTGTTTTTCCGTGCTTTTGTTATAGGGATGAATGTGAGTAATAACTTAGCACTTGCATAACTTTCAAGTTACTCTAATCTTGATGTGGAAGTTTTTGTCAAACCAGGTGTGATGCTCGTTTGCACAGACTTACCAACTCACATAATCTCCACCAGGTGCACAGAGCAGATTAGCTGCAAGTATCTGACCTGTTCTGAAATCATAATTTCAACTTCCCTAACTCAAAATTAATTATATAACACAAGGTCTGTGTTAGAGAAGTTCCTTTTCCCTAGGTTTCCCATAGCAGAGACACAGACATGGATTCTAGAAATTCTTCTAAACAAGTTCTGTAAGAAGCAGTATACCAAGTAATTTAATAATCTAAGGCAGTGTATTCCCTAATAGACTGCAAATCCTAGGTGTTCGTCTGGGAGAAATACTGTCCTGCTGCCTCTACCCCAGCCAGGACATTGGCTATTGCTGATTAATCTGCTGGGCCAAAGGTAGAGAAGAAATAATAGCCCTGATGGGGGAAATTATTATTTGTACGTACATGAGGAATCATATGAGGAAGACCAGAGAAATTAAGTCTCTCCCTCCTTGCTTGTATTTTAGGAATTATGGTGCATGCTCTGGCAAATATAACACGTTTTTCCATCCTCCTGAATTCCCCACACATTCCTATCTGAACATAGTTACTTTGATATCTGATTTTTCCATTGCTGTCTTGCTGGCTCCAGCATTGTAGAATAGCTTGATTTGAAAGGAAGGAGTCTGGGCAGAAAGGTGTGCCCAAAGAAGCTGAGAATTAATAGCACAGGTTAGATGGGGGCAGCGTGAATGGAGTGGAGGAGGAGAATGGAAACCATGTTTTTTATGCACACATGACTGAATAGTGATGAGAGGAATCAGTTAAAAACAGAAGAGTCTTGTGCTGTGTGATAATTTATAAGTATATACGGACTGAAAAAAAGAAATTTATATTTTTCAACTGTGTTGATAAAACTACATTCAATTTTATCAGCTGTGATTCTGTGAACTGTGTCAAGAGCTTTTGTACTTCATAAGTTTCTTCAATATACAGTTCCTACTTTCTCAGTGGTATTTGTAATTTTATTTACATATGTTGCTTAAAAATTTGATAGATGTGCAACCAGTGTTTAAATAGTTGATTAGTTATTTCTGAGATAATTATATTCTCTAGATCACAGATTACATTTTTATAAAATCGTATCATCTTTGTTAGTATGTTTTTGAAAGATTTGTAACAAAGCCAGCAGTTTCTTGTATTTTAAGCTTGCTCTGACACATACCAAAAGAACTCCTGTGAAGAATTTTCTTTCCTAATACTACTGGTTTTGGTTTTTACTGGGCTTTATTGTAGGTGAATGGTTGTGATGGGTTTACTCTGAGCACCCACACCTCCTACCCCAGTTTGTATTGCTGAGCATCACATTATATAGTATTTACTATCTCTTCAGCCAGTTGAGGTCAGCAGTCTCAGCTGTGTCCCCTCCCGATCTCTTGCCCACCCCAGCCTGCTCGCTGTGGGGAGTGGGGAAAACAGAAAATTATGATGCTATGCAAGCACTGCTCAGCAATAGCCAAAACATTGGTGTGTTATCTACACTGTTTTAGCCACAAATCCAAAACACAGCAGGTGCGGGCTGATGTGAGGAAAGTTAACTCCACCCCAGCCAGACCCAGTGCAGTGTTTTGACTGTTGAAGTTAGATTTTCGTTCCTACTGATAGCTACATGGAAAAAAAGATGATTTTGAAGAAATATTAAATGTGAAAGGAAGCTTAAGAGTCAGTTCTGCTAATTTTTGTAGGCCATGCGGTTGCATTGAGGTGTCAAAATCAGATTATATTCACTTAATATAATTTGTTAATAGGGGAGGAGCAAGCATCTGAGGAGGAGAACCGTTGTCCCAATGTGACATTAAAGGTGGATACTAATCATGCTCTTGACCTCGACGAAGTTGAGCTAGACTCGGAGGCTGAGCTCATGAAGAGTATGGGATTGCCTCTCCAGTTTGGTGGGCAGTCAGCCCACAGAGACCTTGTGGTAAGTCTTTGTTTGCTTTATTTGTTCTGTTTACTTTGTGTTTCCAGATCTAAGGGCATGTCTGCTCCTCAGTTATTTTTCAGACTGCAGTTCATGGAAATGTATCTGACCTGGCTTTAAGCTGCCTGCCTCACATGCTTGTAACAACATACAGAACCATGGTCTGTGTAGTTTGTAAAATCCGTCTGTCAATTTGACTAAACAGGGTCAGGCTGTGATTTATGCTTCCATATCTATATTATCTTGCTACTAGAGAGAGGGAGTTTAAAACAGCCATGGTAACCTTGATGCTCTGCATCAGGACAACTAGTACACTCCTATCTGAGCACCTGTGTTCACACTGTCTGCCTTAAGCATTTCATTTTAGATAGTAATATAAAAAGCAGATTTACCACCTTGCAGCTGATAAAGCCAGTCTGGTCCAAAGGGCAGGAGTGATGCTTGGGTGCTCTGCTTCTCATAGGGGGCATTTGGGCTTTAGAGGAAGACTGAAGTTTTTCCACAGATGAGAAAAAGACAGTGGGATATCCACAATGTTTGCCTTATGGAATACAGACCTCCCTGGCATTGAGAGAGTACTTCTGTGCAGAGCACTCCGTGGTTCTGACCTGATTAATTTTTAAATAAATAGGAGAAACTTGTATGTGATTTTAATTTATGGCAGGCAAATAGACCTTCTAGGCATCCAACTTCAAGCCCAAAGTATATATGCAATTTTTGTTGCTATGTAGTGATACTGCAAAAAAGTTGAATGAAAAAAATATGGTTTTAGTAGATTATTATGAAGCATTGTGCTTTGCACTGTGTGTATTAACATGACATTACGAGGGATTCAGGTAAAAGATTAATGCCAAATCTCTGAACCTAACTTCTTTATAGTCCACTTTGTGCGTTGGTCAATGCAACAAAAGTAAGAACTGCAGCTGATGGGATATTTGGAATAATATCTGTACATTTGCGGTCTTTTGCCCATGTGAGTTGTAGTTCCTCATTGCCGCTGCCTTTTTACCTGCCAAACTTAATATGCAAGTTTATGGAAAAAAATGGCAGATTTATCTGATAGAAAAACTTGCTTTTTGTGATTTATGTTTTTATCTTGTTAATATCTATAAGCACAGGAAGCCCCACTGAAACAAGTGGAGTTGTATTTGATGAAACCAACAAATTACCTTAGTGTTTCAGTAACAGCTTTCTGCCTTCTGTTCCACTAGACAACTGTAGTAGTCTGAGTTTGTTGTAGCAAGTGAAATGGTTGTATTGTACAAATGAAAGGGCCACCTGTTTGGAGAGGAGGCTGTTTCCTTGTATTTCTGTTAGCCGGCTTGAAGGGCAGTATAGGATGGGAAGTGTCTTCAGACATACAGAGATTCAGCTGCAGGATTTACAGAGGTTACAATTACAAAGCAATGCTTTTTTTTTGTTTAAAGCACTCAAAGATAGCAAGGATTTAACATTCTTTTAGGCTGAGCATTATATGTTCATTATGCTAATAAGACACCTGAACAGTGTTTGGCCAGCCAGACACCAAGCGGCAGTAAGGCTCAGCCTCCACAGCCTCCTAGAACAGGTCCTTGATGTTACTGAGATACCGTTTTACTGTTAAGCTCAACCCAGTGACCCCTCAATTCCTGACCAACCTCCTTTTAGGACTTTGTAGTGTTTCATGTTGATGTCTTTCCTTTCAAATCCTTGAACTACTGATGACTTCCCTCTCAGCAGTGCAAATTCTATCTGTAATTCTGCCTTTTCCTGTGAGTGTCCTTCTGTAGACTTTCTGGCAGCTCTTTCTCACAACTTCCTCAGAAATGTCAGCCAAGGTTATGCAGCGGGGCCCTACCAGACCCATAAACCCTACAACCTTTTCACAGAATCACAGAATCGACTGGGTTGGAAGAGACCTCAGAGATCATCGAGTCCAACCTTTGGTCCAACTCTAGTCCGTTTAGTAGATTATGGCACTAAGTGCCATGTTCAATCTCAGTTTAAAAACCTCCAGGGACAGCGAGTCCACCACCACCCTGGGGAGGCCATTCCAATGCCTCTCTGTAAAGAATTTCTTTCTAATATCCAGCCTAAATTTCCCCTGGCAGAGTTTAAGCCCATGCCCCCTTGTCCTATTGCTAACAGCGGGGTTGCCATGAGAGGGAGGGTTGCAACGAAAACAGAAATGTGCTTGGAGTGAGGACAAGAAATGACTGCATACATGTTGTGGACTTCTAAGTGTTTTTCCATTATATTTTAGGCAACAGAAAATTACAGAAAGAGATGCAACATGAGGATTATGAAAAAGAAAAAGAAGAACAAAAAAGAATTACAGCAAAAACATAAGGATAAAATGGAGCAGGAATGCCAGAATCAAGCTTGTGGTGGTGATATCCTGTCCGTTTCTAGTGAGGTGGCCCCAGCTACAGAGCAGTGTGAGAAGAGCATTAAACCTCAGGTCATAAGTGAAGGAAACTGTGAAAGTTCAGAAAGTCTCGCAAATGAGGCTTTACCCAGTGAACTTAATGAAAAATGGGAGAAGTACTGGAGCGAGTACGGAGAGGGCCTTCTTTGGCAAAGCTGGCTGGAGAAGCATCAAGAAGTCTCATCATGTGAGGCCACAACAGCCTCTGAGCCTTGGAATAGTCCAGACACCAAGGAAGAGTGGGAGCAGCATTACAGCGAACTGTACTGGTATTACTGGGAACAGTTTCAGTACTGGACAAGTCAAGGGTGGACTATAGAGAGCTCACATGGTGACAATGTGGAAGCTAATGGGGTTACCCAGGAGGCTGATCTTTTGGGAAAAAGGAACTTGGTTAGCCCAAGTGAAGAGCTGAACTTGGAGCTGTCTCCCTCTAATACCAGAAGTGAGGAAACACTCACTTCACATGCTGAGCCCCACAGTGAAATAATCTCTGGGGTTTGTAATTTAAATCTGAATTTGGAGGAAGTGGAGCAGACCAGTGCTGCACTAACAGTAGCCCAGCGAGGTCCTCAAGAGCACAGTTCATCTGACAGCGAAAGCCAGAAGGAGCCCCATGATGGAGGAACCAGGAAAAGGAGTGCATCTTGTGAGAATAAAAGTGGTAACCAGTCAGGTAATACAAAATCAGCTAAAATTGATTCAAATAGAATTTCTCTAAGTGGTTATATATAAGATATATATTATATACATTGTGCCATTTTTAAAAAGTTGATCAAGTATTTTGTAGAATGATTACATACTTGATTTGTTTTTCTTTTCTCTGCTTCTCTGGAGGATCTCTCTCCTCTCTAACCTGTATATTGAATGTCTTCATCAGCCAGAAGTGATTTTAACAGAATATCTACTTCATAAATCTTCAGGTGTACTACGGGAAGTGACGAGAGAGCACTGTTAGTGTGCATTTGTTTATTTATCTTAATATTGGTATTGCGGCTGTGTCATTCACTAATGTGTCTTTTTTCATTGATAGTCTAAAATGAATGAAAACTCAGGTTGATGTTCTTGTGAATCTGACAAATGTTAAGAACAGCTTTTTGAGAAAAAAAAAAATAGTCCTGTAGTTCTGCGGTTGGGCCTTCCACAATTTCTCTGGACAGCTCTGTTCCAGTGCCTCACCACCCTTATAGTGAAGAATTTCTTCCTTGTATCTAATCTAAATCCACTCTACATTTCAGTTTAAAGCCATTACCCCTTGTCTTTTTGCTACATGCCTTTGTAAAAAATCCCTCTCCAGCTTTCTTGTAGCCCCCCTTTTGGTATTGGAAGTCTACTATAAGGTCTCCCCAGAGCCCTCTCTTCTCCAGGCTGAATATCTTTGCATAGCTAATGAAATGGAAACAAAATTTATGAACAAGGAAGAAACTGCTTTGAATTTGTATCTTGTAGGCATTTTATTTTTCTTGGTGAGCTGAGATCATTTGAAGTTGATCCAGCTTATTACCACTACAGTGTAACTAACACTGGAAGTTTGTATTGCTATATTGTCCCTCAAACAAAGACAAGTAAAGATGTGTGTTTGGCACTTGTGCCTTGTTTGTCAGATTCAGATATGTACAACAACCTAACTGTAGCTGCAGATGTACTTTGGGGACAGGAAGATAAGGAATTAATTTATGCTGAAGGAACAGAATCTCATGTATCTTTTTTAGGTTCGCAGGGGTTATGTAGCTCAAATTCAAATGACAAGGAACAGTTGCTGCTTCATGACCAAGATGATGATGAGGATGAAGAGCCTCCTGAATACAGACGTGCCAAAGTCAAGAGAAGGCAAGTAATTAAATTTATACAAGCTTTTTTCTTGAGAAGCCCAGGTCCAGGATCCTCCTGATTTATACTAACTATTTGTTTAATTGAGATTGTGAGTTAAAACTTCACTACAAAACCACAGTTTTCCATCACTGCTTATCTTTACCTAACAACAAATGGTAGATACTTCTCTTCTGTTGATTTATGAAAACATGTATGGCCTCGGTGACTGTGCAAGGTGACAGTACTATTCTTGTGCCACTGAAGTATATGGGATGTTAAATTGGGTAGGACAACTTGCTTATCTAGGTCTAATTAGTGTAGACAATACAAGAATGATAGCATATAATTTGTATTTTTTAACTGAACTGTTTGCTGCCATTAGAACGCTCAGTGCTATGGCAAGCGTAAGATAGCTAATCTCTGCCTTGTCATGGTCTTTTTCTTCTCAAAAATTTACAGCCTCAAAGATAGTGGGATGGCTCTTTAATAAATGTACAGGCTTAAAGGGGTAGGGATGGATGGAATTATTATCTCATAGTGCCGTAGCTTTGTTTTTGTCCTAATAATTTTGCTGAATTAATAATAGATAATAGTATCAATGACATTGTATTTGATGAAGGTAATTTGGAAGTGGGGTGAACAAACACTGTCTTCCTCAGTTCCATGTGGAGCTTGATATTAAATATTTGAAGACATCATTTGAAATAGTTGGAATGTTATAACCCCAACAGAAGGACATATGTCCCTAGAATTGGGGGTAAAAAGAAAAAAAAGTATGTGCTCATGTATATGAATAGGGTGGTGTTATCTGCCTTGCTTGGTTTCAGCAGTGTGTGGAAGAAATTACTGAAGCCCACATTTAAATGTTTTCAATATGTGAATTTCTCAGTGGTATATCTGTAAAATAAGGGTGTTTTTTTACACTACGTAATATTGTCATCTGCATTTTTTCCTAGCCATGAACTGGATGTGGATGAGAACCCAGTGGAAGATCCTGAGGAAACCTGCTCTGTGCTGGGTTTCAAGCATGGCAATGGACAAAAGTAATTGCTTATGAGGAACTTGGTTTTTTTCATAACAATTCAACTCTTGTTGTTATTCAAATAGATAATTCATCTCCATTCCCATCTTGTTAAACTTTTGAAGATGATTCCCAGCATTAGTCTCTGCTCTTAATAAAATTGTCATCCTTTGGCTACGGAGGGAGATGCAAAGTACAGATGAATGATCAAGAACAGTGCTTTGAAACAGAAGTGTAACTCGTAAGCACTGCAAGTGTAAATGTTAAATGCCTGGTCAGCTACTTAAATTAGAGATGGTCGTCTAAGTTTGGAGTCCTGTGAGCTTAGGTCATAATTTATATCTTTGTGTTTATACTAATAAAATGCTGCTATACTAATAAAGTGTTGCCAGGGTATTAACCAGTGAAGTTTCATTTTTGGTGGTATAACATCAAGATACGGTGGTCAGTCCTGTAGAAGTAACATCATAAGGCAGAGACAGACTGTGGCTTAGGTGTAGCGCTTCTGCAAGATGCAAGTTGTTTAGTACATACGTACATACATACATACATATATATATATATGTTTCAAAGAGAAGTGTGTTTTGTAGCTGTTTTGTAGATTCTTTGCAGCCACCAAAACCAAAAAGATGGTTTAGTCTACTAATCAAGATATTTTTTTATTTCTTCAGTCTTAAAGTTATAAAACTGTTAGGAAAAAAAAAATCTAAAACCGATTTGGGTAAACATTTTCAAATAAAGAAAAAAGTTGTCACGAAAGTGCATTGTTTTGCAACTACATCCAGTGGCATGTATTTTCAGAGCAGAGCAAATGTTTTATGAAGAAATGATTTAGTCTAAATAGACATCAACATTCATGTTAAACTTTCTAGATTGGAAATGAACCAACTAAGTAATTTTTTTGTTGTTGTTTTTAAATTTCAGATATGGTGGAATTCCAGATTTTACCCACCGAAGTGTACAGTACTTGGAGAAAAAAGCAAAACTCAAGTCCAGATTCTTGGATATGCGTAAACCAAGGAAGAGCAAAAACACACACATCTTCTTTACAGAAGAACCTGAAACGTCTTGCAAAAAATCTAAAACTTTGAAGAAGGTAGGTTTGCTAGTGTTGCTGTAATTCATATATTTATCTGCTCATTTGTCTTTGTTGAATTGTGAACACGAAAAAAATAATAATTGTCCCAAATGGGTAGCATTTTTTAAATGTCTGGCTACTGGTCTTTATTTCTTTTCTTTTTTTTCTTTCATGCCCCGCTTAGGTGAAGGGTTAGTTAGGTTAGAGTGCGTATGGAAAAGTATTAGCAGACTCCTGGCCATCTATTTATATATATAATATGATATAGTATCAAGAGGAATGTGAGCTTAATGGCAAAGTTATGTGAACGTCACTCCTAACATCTGGGTGCATCATTCCTTTAGGGGTGTATAGAGTTTCTTGTAGATACTAAAAGTATCTTTGGTTTTAAAATGCATATGAGGGCATTTGTTAGTGCTGGCATTTCAGCAGTGAGAGAAAACTGTTTGTATAGGTTAGTGTATTTCGTGTTACACCATGTTGTTAGTAATGCCTATCAATGTTTTTGTTTGCACCTCTACCTGCATTTATTTTCACCTATAGCTTTATGCTTTGTTTTTTTAAACTCTGAAATTACTAGCGAGTAGAAAAAGTTGCTCACTGTAGATTTTTCTGAGACTCTTTAAAATCTGTTACCTTGGATTTTCAGTGTTACTTTGCTGTCTTCTGGGATGCTTTGCACTCCCTAACACCCAAGTGCACAACACTGTTTTCTGGTGGTGACAGCTCGTGTTGTATTGAACTCCAGTCCCATTGCTATAATTTTTCATCAAAGGCTTGACCATGGCCACCTTGTGCCCGTGGCCAGTGTACATCGAGGGCAACTTTTATCATATGAAATAAACAAGAAGTTATAAGTTTCCCCAGACTTTCTGGTAAGGGGCTCCCCCAGTCCTAGTGCCACTCAGAGCAACTGTCAGGTAAAACTGAGTATCTGCGTGTGCCTGTGAGGAGTTTGGACTGGTGTCTGCACATTGGTTAGGAGGTAATCTCGAGTTTTCTACTGTGCAGCAGAACTCTTCAGCACATGCACAGTTTGGTACATCTTGGAGATGCACAACTAATGGATGAAGGTAGTTTTACCTGTTCATCTAAACCTGTCAGGCAGAGTGCAGCTTCTCTGAATGCAGATCAGAGAAAAGGTAGTTAATTTAAAATAGTAGTCTTGGTCACCTGTGCTGTGGCAAGTCTGACTATTTGTATTTCAGAAATTACTTTAGAATTATATACTGTATTTATCAGTCAATTTTGTGGAGTTTCTCTTTTGCAAGTAGCTGATATCTCTTTCCCAAAGACAACTTGTTTTCCAATGTTGTAAGAAAAGAGCAGAGTTAAGGACTTGCATACCCTCCTGAATGTTTTGACTCCGGATATTTTACTTTTTTTCACAACACATGCGATAGACAGTGCATGCGTGGCAGGTACTTTTGAACTGTGAGGCTTTTACACTGTGCTTTTGTTATCTCATTATCTGTGATGTTTGACAATTGCAGGTGGAAGAGTTCCTAAAGCAGGTTAATAAACTTGAGGAGGAAGCCCCATCCCAGCCAGCCACCCCTCCGCCTAAAGCGGGGGCATCATCCTCAAGCAGTGATTCAGAGTGTGAGGACAGCGTTACTGACAGACAGACCGCGCCACTGAAGGCTGAAAACCAAAAACCACCGTTTTCCAGTGAGGCTGTCGCAGAACCTGGAGGGAATGACGTTGAGGGGGACGCGGCAGCGAGCAGCTCTGGTGGCCGGGACGCGGGGCAGCCGGAGCACGGCTGCGGGCGGCAGCTGGTCTCCCTGGATATTCCCGATTATCTCCAGGCAGAGACGGAGGATGTCAACCAAGGTACATCCATCTGTTTCCTACAAACTAGAAGTGAACGGAAAGTGTAATTAATACCATCTTTCCAAATCACAGCGTTGTGTGATGTTTATTTTATTTATTCAGTTTATGCAAAGAGACTCGTTGGGTCCAGGGAGTAGTGACGCCAACTGAGAGCTGTGCTGGTGGAAGTACCTTATTGCTGGAGTGCCAGAATCCTAGGTCTTGTCTTCATAGATAAATAGTCGTTGTTGATCCTAGACGTGATCTAACAAGTCTCCAATTCATGCCCTTTTTTCCCTGTAAGGATGAGAGTGATTAACTTCACGTACGTACATGGGCTGCCGAGTTTTGGATTCTCAGATGCACGTTGCTCTCCTTCGGGGGACATATGTTGTTGAAATTACTTCCTAGGAATTAGAAAGCTTCAAAATGTAGATATTTTATAACACTGTAAACAAAGGAGACTGGAGGGTTATTCAGGTTTCTGCATATAGTTTAATCCTTCCCACAGTAACTTAATTATGTTGAATTTCTACTATAAAACTTTTGCCCTACATTGGTGTTTATTCCTTATTTATATGTGGACATTAAATTGGTCTCTGATCCACTTGTTCAGTCACTATGTAGAGTTTATTGCCATCAGTTGAAGATGATGGCTAACCTGTTAAGATTCTTAATGGGTGAAGTCCTATGATTTTTTTAGGACTGTGGCAGATACCTGACAGATAACACTATTCTGTTGATGTATAGGATGCTCTTTTTTAACTTAAACCAGTAATCTTCATAATCTGACAAATGGTAATAAAGGACATTCAGTAGATATGTTAAACTTGAGCATTTTATATGTTAACTCTGCTGATTACATTCCTAGCCTACAAGAACAGTAATGGTTAACTTTTTCAGTGTCTTCCAGCTGTAGACGAAAAAGTTACTGCAAAGAAGAAGGAGAAAAAAAGGAGGAGAAGGAACAAAATTGCACTGCGAGCTATACCTGCTGAGATTGCTGCTGATCCAGAGCTGGTCAAGTACTGGGCACAGCGCTACCGGCTCTTCTCTCGGTTTGATGAGGGAATTAAACTAGACAGAGGTGCGTTTAGTGCAACATACTATAAGTTGTATCCAAACCTGTGGCCCTTTTTGCGATTTATTGCTGATTTTCTGATAACAGGAGCATTCTTGAATGTGTGTTTTCACCTCTGCATAAATTCTATCCCCCAGCAGGCAAATGAACAGAAGTCTTGGAATTTGGTAGAGCTTCTAGCGTGGGACACCCCTGTTTGCATTAGTCGTGATGTTTGCTGAAGATCATACTGTAACCAGATTATGCTTGGTCAGGACTCTTTCGGAAACTTGATATGTTTCCATTTCTGTATTTTGTAAAATAATCCTGTGAAACTTCAAAATATGCTGATGGATCTAGCTTTCTTCTGACTTTCAGCAGTCACTTTCAAAGTTACTTTTTTTCATGTTTACATGGAAACCATTCCTGAATCATAAATTTATAGGTAAAGGAGGAATTAGGATTACTGCTTTTTTGTATTTTGAGTTTATTTGTTTTGTAAGCCTTTCACTTCTGATGCTCTCCCACATAAACCTGTAGGTTATTTGGTGCACCAGACATTGCTGTAAAGAAAATAACATGTCGGATAAGAGACAATATGCTTTTGGTTTATTTGTTACAGAGTGTAATCATTATGTTATGAAGTTTTTTGTAGCTGTCTCAGTGGAATTGTCCTTGATAAGCCAGAATCCACAGCACCAAGTTGAACAAAGCATTTACTGAGATTCAGACATATCTGCTTCCGTGAGACTTTGCTTAGCAAATCGCTAGACTGACCAGACTTTATAATCTTCAAAGCCTGTATTTACTGGCTGAATGTGTTGAGCCAAAGTTGTTTGGATTAATGCTAAACCTTCAGTTGTGTGAGGGAATCAGTTGTTGGTTTTTTATTTAGGTAACCTTGAAATAAAAGGCGAAAACACACTTCTTCCCTTTCCTTTGCAGAGGGTTGGTTTTCCGTCACTCCCGAGAAAATAGCCGAGCATATTGCCATCCGTGTCAGTCAGTCGTTCAACTGTGATACCATAGTGGATGCATTCTGCGGGGTTGGAGGAAATGCTATTCAGTTTGCATTGACCTCAAAAAGAGGTAAGCAGGTGGTGCCTGTCCCGCATTATTTTGTTTCTTCAGTATTTTTCACTAAAAATTTGGGTGTGAACTTAGTTCACTGATTTGTTTTTTTTCCAGTGCTTCTGAAGAAACAGAACATTTTTTTGCTTCACCAGACTCACAATATGAGCTGTCTTTAAAAAGGACTTATTAAACTGCTTTTCTATTTTAAGTCAAGGATTTGTGTGGTACTAATCAATTTTTATGTGGCATAGTAGCTAGTCTGTCGCACAGTCTGAAGACTGTTGGTAAAAGTTGAGTCCTGTTTGCAGTGCCAACTTGAAGAAACACCACAAAGCTGCTGCTTTTCCTAATGATTGCGTGAAATCTATGTACTCCAGAGCAGATTATCGTGAATAGTATTTAAAACATTTGAATGATCACCTGCACATGCAGCAGAACCAAATACAGAAAAGTGATAGTAACTTAGTATTAGTGTAAGTTCTTGTTACCAGATAATTAAACTGCAGTGAATCATGAGTGAGCTTTCTGTAAAAACACTGACTGCTTGGTACTCCTCTACTTATCAAAAACACTCTGGTAAAATACCAGCTGATCTAATGCTTCTGAGTAATTTCTGAGCAAGACAAATGGTAGCTTGTACCGCATTAAATTTGGTGGGCTATGGTCCATTCTATAAATATTTTCTAAATTTCACATAGCTTTTTGTATATTTCTGTGATTATGTACTGCCTGTGTGTCACACCTTGGGTATGTTTTCCCGTTCAGTTTTTGGTAGTGTGATCAGCCAAAAGGAGTATGCTTATCTTTAACGAAGGAGAAGAATAGATTTCTAATTGACCCTGTTTAAGCTGTCCAGCTCCTGCCAAGACCAAATCAAGGAGGACTTCCCTCTCTCATAGGCAGACAGTCTTACCTGTCTACTGCTTGACCTGAGATGGAGGATTGTTGTGACAGCAGATGTATGACTCCTGAAAGCTCAGGTTTCCCAGCTTTTCAGCAGCAGCTGAGCCTTCGCAATCTTGGCCACATGGCTTCCCTTGCTGGTTTGTAAATGCGGCGATTCTGCTCTTGGTGGAACCTCTACTCTTGCCATGCAAGGGCAAGTCCTTCCCCTTTGAGGAACTTTAGCTTCATGTCTACCGTGACCTACAAAACCAAAGTCGTCAGCTACCACACAAAAGTAAAGTATAGATGTGAGTTTATCTGGTGGCTGCAGGAGAACAACTTCCTTCTGAAACATCCTTTTGGTGGTCGGGCGCCATTTGCAGTTCACGTTAACCCGTGTGTTTTTTCTTGCTTGCTTTCATTTGCAGTGATCGCTATTGATATTGATCCCGGGAAGCTCAGCCTTGCACGCAACAATGCCGAGGTGTACGGCGTGGCGGATCGGATTGAATTTGTGTGTGGAGACTTCATGGTGCTGGCAGCTGACCTGCAAGCAGATGTTGTGTTCCTCAGCCCTCCCTGGGGGGGGCCTGACTATGCAACTGCTGAAATCTTTGATATCCAAACGATGATTTGCCCAGACGGATATCCTTTCAAAGTTATACATTGTCGTGGTTGCAATTTTCAGTCGTTTACAAGCTATCTTGTCTCTTTCTCCTTCTCCTTCTCCTTCTCCCTCTCTTGATGTGGACATTGCATATCTGGTTGGCTGACTGGGGACGATGTGAACAGCAGCTGAAGTCCCAGACATACTGCATTTGTTTAGTCCGCCTCCCCCAACCTCAGCTCTATGAATTTGACCACCTAAAATTAAATGCTTTTATTTATTTTCTAAAAATCTGTAGAATCATAGAATAGTATGGGTTGGAAGGGACTTTCAAAGGTCATCTAGTCCAACCCCCCTGCAATGAGCAGGGACATCTTCAACTAGATCAGGTTGCTCAGAGCCCCATCCAGCCTGGCTCTGAATGTCTTCAGGGATGGGGCATCCACCACCTCTCTGGGCAACCTGGGCCAGTGTTTCACCACCCTCATGATAAATGATTTGTTTCTCATGTCTAGCCTGAATCTCCCCTCTTTTAGTCTAAAACCATTATCACTTGTCCTATTGCAACAGGCCCTGCTAAAAAGTCTGTTCCCATCTCTCTTATAGGCCCCTATTAAATACTGAAGGGCCACAATAAGATTTCCCCAGATCCTTCTCCTCTCCAGGCTGAACAACCCTAACTCTCTCAGCCGTGACTTCTCAAATATCATGTCATAATTATTCTTAAAAAGAAAAAATCCTTTACAGAGTTTTAGTACCTTGTTAATTTTAAGCATTCGTTCAGCAGTTTTAACTCTTATAAAGGAGGGTTTTTTAAAAACTCCTTTCTAAGGAGTTTAAGGAATTTTTAAAGCATTTTATTTTAAAAAAAACATTAAGTAATCAAATAGACATGTGGTGTATATATAAGACAATAATGGCTTTGTCATTAATTCCATTTTTTAATTGATTTATGAAAGTTGTATCTTATTTAAAGTATCTTACTCAAACTTTTGTCAGTCATAGCACCTGCCTGTGCCTTGGGAAATCACAAAAGAATGCAGGGAAAATATTAACCCTTTTAATTAAATGTATAAAATTCAATACTAACTACAAGTACATCTACAAGTACTCACAGAGCTGTGAAGGTATTAGCATAATAATTTAATCAAATATGAAGTGTGCTCTTTTTTCCCAAAATAATCTCAGTTGTTGCCTTTTTATCTAAAATGCAGTCATATTTGTAAGAGCCAAGATATCTTGCTATGTGCATCTGATATTCTGCAAAATAGACCAGAAAACAATTATCAAAACAATATACTAACTAAAAACTACATTCAAATTTCTCAAATACTTTTCTGCATTTCAGTTACGTTTTCTAAAAAAAAAAAAAATTTTCCTAGTTTCTGAGGCAGTAATGGTGAAATAAAGGTTTAGACAATACTAATTTCTGCATTTCAGAACAGTGTGTAATTCACACACCCAGAAGAATAACTAGAATTTAATTGCATAATAATTGAATTTAGGACATGCTTTCAAAATGAGTTAATATAAAGCAACTTTTCTCTCCCTGTTCTTGTTTTTTCCTTTACTGGCTTCTACATTTGAAATTTTCAGGCTCTCCAAGAAGATCACCAACAACATTGTGTATTTTCTACCTCGGAATGCTGACATTGACCAGGTGTGTTACTGGATAAGGGCTTGGTAATTACAAAAAGCTCAGCTCACCTAAAACATAGATATTATAAGCACAAGCTTAAGACTTTTAGTCTGTTCAACTGAATGTGGGGTTTTTTTGAGTTTGAAACTTATGTTGTTAGTTCTGTGTTTGCACTACATATATTTAGAAATGGGAGTAGTAGATTATTTCCATTATTTTGATACTGTTCCTTCATAAAGCAACAGATTGGAGGTTCTTATAGAAGGGCCAAAGGCAGTAGTTTTCTTGAGAGCCAGACAGATTCATCATTATAAAAGAAAAAAATAATATTTTAACGAACTCTTACCATCTGAGAAGTTGCTGCATCCTGAAGTTTCATGGCTTTCTGTTTATGAAGGAGTTGCACTGTGCAGCCTGCAATCACTGCTGTCACTGATCAGTAGATCAGAAACAAAAGTCATGCCACTGGAGGTGGTATGGATGTTGTCCAAAAAAGTGTGTGGTTCCATATGGGCTGCATGTGTTGCAGTGATTAGATGCATCGCTGGCTTGGTAGAGACATGGTTTGTTTCACCAGTATGGGGTTTTTTTGTATTAGAGATCTTTGTTAATTTTTTTTTTTTGTGAGTAATTAGATGACTGTAATAATTCCCCTGAGTGTCTGGTTTAGTTTCCTCTGTATATTTTCTATGTTAATTACGTCTTGTAGATCATTTTGCAAATAAAGGAGCGCCGAGAGATTGTTCTCACCTGCAGCATGCCACAGAACTTCCCAGGATTATTTTCAACTTTTCCCAAAGCTGTGGCTGACTTACAGCAGGCAAAGTCTCCAGCCACATCTGGTTTGTGGAGCTGTTTGTGACAAACAGCTGGCTTGAGGAACAGGCCGGAATTTATGTGGCCTTAGTAACAGCACACTATAACCCCATACTATGCGCAGCACCATTTGTACAGCAGGTGATGATTCAGTTGCGTTTTGCATTTCAGGCTGGTGAAATGTCCAAGTGATTTATGAATCTTTGAACAGGGATCTTAATTTTAAGCAGAGTTTCTCTAGTTTCAACTTCTAACCACTGAGTTTTATCAAACATTTCGTTACCACGATGAAGAATGACCTTCCCAGGTTTCTGCTCTGCTCTTGAGCACTTTTTGCTGGATTTATAAATAGGCAAAGGCATCCACATTTTACTTACGTTCCTACAAAAGCATGGAAGAGTACTGTCCACAGGCCTGCACCTGTAGATTCCTACAGAAGAACTGGGCTCCTCTGCGTGGTTGGGTTTGGTGTCTTTCCACCTGTACATCTTGGTCCAGTTGGCTCTGAATGTTGCTGATGTGCTCCAGGTGTTCCTTGATGTACATCCATGGGTTTGCTTTTACACAAATGGCTGAAGAGTAACTGCTGTTGCTCAAAAACATGATTTTGTGGTCACAGCTTGTTAAAAGCATGTGGCTGGAGGCCTGGGTCAGTTCAGTCATCTAGGCTATGGGCTGCTCTCGGGAAGAGAAATTCCTTCCTTATGCCTTTCTCTAGAGATTGTGACAGTACAAGAAAAGGAAGAACTAAAGGTTGGTGATCTGGGAGTGCAGCAAGAGAATGTGAATCTAGCCCACTGTTTAGGGAAATGTGGTCTTAACCCTGTGTGGACAGAGGCATGACCGTGACCATGATGCGACTGTCCCAAATGTGACTTTATAGTTATGAGTTTGCCTGCTTTCATTTCTGTCCGTATGTAAATTTCCGAATTTACTGCTTCTACGCTTCCAGGGCTGTGAACCTCTAGGAGGTAAAAACAAAAAAAGAGATTTATCATTGAAGTTTGTTAATGGTCAGTGTAGACAGTTGGGCAAAACCATGTTCAAATGGCGAACACACAGTTCTCATCCATGCTACTTTTCTCGTGGACCAGATAGGGTGGCTTCTCATGCAGCAGGTGCGTTGGCAAGGGCCTGTGGACACCTCTGCTGGGGTGGAATGATGTAGCTTGGCTTGTGACTGTAGTCCATAAACTCCAGGGGCCTGTAAAAGCCTGAGGAAGTAAACCTCAAGCACTTTTTGCA
Organism: Nesoenas mayeri; assembly: GCF_963082525.1. Taxonomy (NCBI): domain Eukaryota; kingdom Metazoa; phylum Chordata; class Aves; order Columbiformes; family Columbidae; genus Nesoenas; species Nesoenas mayeri. The sequence goes on along the minus strand of NC_137543.1, from coordinate 41,748,768 downwards.
GGAAATTAATACCTTGAAGCTGAAAACTTGCTGAACATGTTATCTAAAGCCTTAGATTTGAATGGGAACTTAAAAACTTAAGTTTGATTCGTCATAACACTGCTCAGGAATGTAAGACTTGCCTTTTCTGACTCCTCAAAAATTACCTCTGCATGTATGTTCATACACATATGTAAGGCTTTCAAAGGTGGCTTAGCTCCTAGGATGGATGGTCTAACGTGCTTAACGTGTGAGGTGGCAATTGTTAAAACTTTCTTGTCCCTTGTTGTCTGTCTTGAATCTACAATCAAGATGTGCTTTGTCAATTGAAATTGATTCAGAAGCTGACTTAATTAACCAGTGCAGACCTCCATGAAGATGATTATACTGACTGTGAGCCAATGTATAAGTGCAAGTTTGGTTCTGACAGTGGATCTCAAGCACAAATGGAAATAAATGCTCAGCAGTTAGAAGGAACCTTACAATAAAAATACTGTTTAACCTTGAGTTCAGGTGGTGCAAATTTAGCGGCAAATATGTGCTGCTTTTTAGAGCTAGATAGCTAAGATAGAGTAGGGATCCTGCTGCTGATGTGAAGGCAAGTGGTAGCTGACCTTGACCTGGCTGTGTTAGTGGACTTGGTGTTCATTGACTTACTGGCAGACAAGACAACCAACCTTGTTCCATATGATTTTATTGCAAAAACGGTGCTTATTATATCTGCAGGCACAGCATTTTCTGTGTAGAGTTAGTCTTGTAGAGAGAGATGGGCTTCTTTGAATTCCCTTAAAAAGTCACTGAGATGGGTGTAAAACGGGAAGCGAACTTCTGTACTTCTGCCTCGAGAGGGAGCAGCGAACCACTGGAATATGGTTGGTGCTTTTACAAGAAATGTGAACCATTTCCCTTAATTGCATCAATCTCCTTCTTTACAAGCATGTACTTGTTACAAAGTTTGTAACATTTTTAGGTCGAATCAATCTTTCAAAATATTCTTTCTAGTTAAGGAATAATCAGGAATTATATATAATGTGTATGCACACACATTAAAAATATTGTTTTATTAATGTAGCTCCTGTGTGACACCTTTGTCAATACCCATCTCTTTGCAGCATTATTACACCTGAGTCTTTTCTTTCTTTAAGGTTTTTTCACAATCCTTAAAACAAAAGAAAAATGAGGGGGAGTTGTGGAAGCTACCAACCAGAAGTATATTAATACTGCTTCAGTTCTGGGGGGCTAAACTTGTGTTTGACTGCCAGGGGTGTTTTTGAAAAGCAAAACAAAACCTACTTAGAGTAGGAAAGAATTAGAAGACATGCTTTCAAATAGGCTTGTGTATTTACAAAATTATGCCTCAGCAAAATGAAGTGAAAACATTTGATAAATACTTGAGTAGTTGAAAACTGATCTTGCCTTCTATGAGAAGAATTAAGGTACTAATTTAAGCTGATATTATTAAAGAAAAAAGAGTGAATATGCATGCGTTGGCAAAGTTTGGATGAAAATAAATTTCTTCCCCTTGCTCTGCTGTTGATTGACTCTGCTGGAAGCAAGGACCCTGCAGTCAGGGAATGGTCAACCTTCCCCAGCATCCTTCACTTCTTGGCTGGTACCTCTTCCTGTATCTGTATTGAAAACTTTGGGTGCATCTTTACTATTTACAGATATGATGACTTGTGCAAAACTATAAATCGAGTAGATTCATGGCTTTGAGGTTTAGGGGGGCTTGGGAGGGAGGTGTTTGGTATTCTTCTGTTGTGTGTGATAGCTAGGCCAAATCTAGTGAAATAATTTGATTTCTTCTGGAGACTTTGTTGTCCTAAATGTTGGTATTACCGACCTGGCTTGTGTTCCAGCTGCTGCCAGAAGATACGAATTCTCTTCTTTGTCTAGTGCTTGAAATGATTCCCTGAGCCCAAAATTAAGAAAGTGCTCTTGATCCTAATAGTCACACAAAGAATACACATCATGCAGGTGCTTTTTTTCTATTCCCTTTGTTCCCATATCGTCATCTTCATCTGTTTTGAGAGGATCTAGAGTAAGACACTGAAACCTTTTTCTGTCTACAAGTCTCGTGCCTGGACAGGAAGGTGTTTGCTGTGTTTCTGGTTTTGAAAGTCCAGTTATTAGAAAGAACTGGTCAATGAAGAAAGTGTAAAGATGGAGAAAACTTATTATTTTTGTTGTTACTGTGTTTGTTTATTTTAATTCTGACTGATGTCATTCCTAGGACAGAAAATCTTACCAGAGAGATCAGTTTAACAAAAGAATATACAACCACCTCTGTGAATTAAGAAATTTGATGGGAGGATGGCTAGTAAAGCTGCCAGTGTCTCATTTAGCTGCGATTTTAGTTGAAGTTGATGAAGTTGGACCAGATGATCCTTGTGGTCCCTTCCAACCTGGTATTCTATGATTTTGTGATGACTTCAGACCTAGTCAAATGTGACTTCACAATGTCTCATTTAGTTAGGAGTAAATATAACAGTGAGCAAAGCAGGGGGTGTGAGAGGTCAGAAGATGATCTTGGGTTAATTGGATTGTATTTTTAAGATGCTTGGGTATTACAGGAGTTGGCAGGTAAAAGATTGTGGGCTGATGTGTTTTTTGCAGGCTGATCATTTTTATGTCAATACAATTGCGTACACTTTATCTGTAACTATCATGTTAATAACAGCAGCTTCTAAGCAGCCCACTTTAAACTTGCTTATGTTCTCTGTTCTGGATGATGAAAGATAAAATCATGAGATTCCTCCAGCTTACACCAAGCCAGAGTGGCGCTTCTGGACTTCAGTCCTCCTAAAGCTCATAGTACTTGAATACTGAATTGTAGTTTCCCAACCTCAAGCTTGAAAAAAAAAAAGTCTAGGCTGTCAAAGGGTGGCAGCACCACTGTGGCATAATTTGCTGTAGACCTGTACATTTTGAAAAAAAGCTGCTTGAGATAATTTTGGTTTATTACATTCAATGTAAAGAATACCGTTGCCTTTTTTTTCAAGTGGGTTGGTTTTTTTTTCCCCCCGTCGCCTTTAGGTTGGTTGTGTGCAGAGGGGGTTCCTCTTTTTACTAGTGTTCCATAAAATGAAATGAATCACAGTCTCCTTGTGTGACTGCCTATTAAGCCAAAAAGCTTGTATTTCTCATACCCTAGAAAAGTTTCTTGGGGTAGGGGAAAAAAATGATAAGCTTTTTAATCCACAGTAACATTAGTTGGTGGCTTGAACAGATAGGAATTTACTTTACTAAAGGAATTTCATTGTGATTAAAAAAAATCTGCAAGGCCAGTAGGAAAGCCTTTGAGCTCAAAAATATGTCTGAACAATATAAAGCAAGTTTGCACCTTAAGCACCTTATGCACCTGAAATAATCTGCCATGTTCATTTCCCCTTTCGTATTTATTTTCTGATGTCCCCTGTTTCAAACTTTAGACCAAACCTGCTGGCTGCAATTTTAGATGCTCTGTGGCTGTAGCTGTGGGCTATTTCCATCAGCAGCTGCTGAACTGAAGGGTGAAGCATCCAGGTGAGAGGGATGCAGGGAGGCATTACCTCAAGCTGCATCCTTTGCCTCATCCCAGGCAGGCATGTGGCAAGTGCAGAATTACCCAGCGCAGCAAACGAGGCAATATCTGCCCCTCCAAGTACAGGGGTTTGGGCTAAAGAACAACCAAGATGAGGAGAATTGTTATATTTGCCCAGGAAAATGCAAAATAAACAAATTTTGGACTTGTCCAATTTTTTTTTTTAAGAAATTAAGAAACCCTTGTAGCTCACTGCAAAAGCAGGAGATATGTGTCGGTATTTCCAAAAATGGGTGAGCACCTTTGCTTTTCTCAAAGCATTATTCCTCAATCTGCTGTTATTTTTAGGGAGTGTCCCTCAGCCAAGCTGGCACCCCTCTGCAGCTTGGTGTGTGGCAGCTTTCCCTCGTTACACCGTCAAGACTGAATGAGCCCTTCCAGGGAAAGCTTGGCAACTCCGATGTGATTAAATCCAGCAATCTACAAATAAGCATTGCTGCAGAGGATTTGCATTTCTCTCCTCTGAATACTGGGGAGGTTGAGGAGTGTGCGGTGCCAGGTCCATCCCTGCAGACCTTACATCCATGTGCTTATTTAGATTTTTGTCACCTTTGGTTTTATGAAATACCTTTAGCAGTTGTTTGGAATTAGTTATTGTGGATTTAACACTTAGAGACACAACACAGCATATGTAACTTCTCAGGTGTCCTTCAGTAGCTGCCACCCCTCAGTGGAGGAAAGACAGCCTGTGTTATCAATGAAGCATTTTGCTTTATTTGGTCTTCTAAGAGGAGTGTTTAGTAAACACTTGTGTTTAATATCCATTAGTCATAGTCAGATATGGTAAGTGACACAAATTGTGCCCTGAAAGTGGGTGTATGTAACCCTGAGACAATAACTTCAATATTCATATGTTGAGTTGACCAGTTAATATTTTGGAATACTTAAACAAAATTAGCTATAAAGTACAAAGCTCCTAATGCTTTTTGGAAGGGTCATTCCAGCTTTTGTTTGTAATAAATTAGAAGTACAAACTTCTTCCTAGAAAAAATACGGATTTCCCCACAATGTTAACTGCTTTTAGGATTTCAAGTAAGAAAAGATAAGTTATAAATAGTACAAGAATCTGAAATTGGCAAGTGATCAGGAATGTTAATTTTACAAGTCAGCTAGCTTCTGCTTTTTTACTTAAGTGGCAGGTTCCTCTTTGACAAGAACGTGGAGATTTTTTTTCCTATTACCATTAAATTGAAGGACAAAGAAACGGCTCACACTTTTGTTTTTGTCTGCAGGAACCAAAAAATTAAAAGACAGGAGAAAAAAAGAAAGTAAATGCGTGGTTTAGATAAGTGTGGTGATTTTCTGGGCAGGTCAATAAAGTTCAAAGTATAATTTAGATTAATCTGTTGTTTCCTTTTGATAGTAGGCTGTTTTTTTACTTAGAGTAAAATAGAGGAAGTTCAGCATGTTTATATTTAAACCTGCACTACAGAGTCAAGTCTCAAAGGAGTTTACAGGCATTAATAATGCAGCCTGAACTTTTAAGTTTCAGCTGCCAACATAACAGACTTCTTGGTTTAAAGATCAGTTTAAATCTACTACAGGCTTGTAGACCTTGGTTACTTTGCTTGGGAAATTTCCCTGTGTATGAAACTACAGAAATAGTTTTCCTGCTGAGGCAGGGAAAGCAGCAGCAAGGAGCAGACTGACTGTGGGGCAGACACCCCCGCTGCAGCACAGGGCCTCGGTGTCCATCATGCAGCGGTGGGAAGCAGTCAGTGCTCAATTTTGGTGGTGTTGTCTTCTGTCTGTGCAGTCTGTCCTGCTGAGAAATGGGTAGCCTGTATGGCTGTCGTCCCTCAAAAGGGTCATCGTGAGTAGGAACAGGAGAGGAGTCAAGAATCATAGAGTCATAGAATGGCTTGAGTCAGAAGGGACCTTCTAAGGTCATCTAGTCCAACCTCCCTGCAATGAGCAGGGACATCTTCACTAGATCACGTTGCTCAGAGCCCCATCCAGCCTGGCCTTGAATGTCTCCAGGGATGGGGCATCTACCACCTCTCTGGGCAACGTGGGCCAGTGTTTCACCACCTTCACTGTAAGAAAATTTGGTCCTCATGTCTGGCCTGAATCTCCTCTCTTATAGTTTGAAACCATTACTCCTTGTCCTATCACAACAGGCCCTGCCCAAATTGCATACTCCAATCCAAAATTCAAAGTCCGCTGCAAAATGTTGTCTGTCTCTAATCATTAAGCATTAAAGATGTTCACCAGGCTTGGTCAACAGAGCATGAACAGTGAAATTCTCACTCCAGTGGCTGTAAACACGAGAGCTGGGCCTGGCGCTACCTGACAGGCTCTCCCTGCCTGCAGCTACTCAGCTGCCCGCAGCCTCAGCCCAACGCTGGCCAGGACCCCTCTGCACACAGCGGCATTTCTTCTGGTTGCAATAGCAGCAACAAAACAATGTCAACTGCTTTTTGTGAACTTCTCTGCCTCTTTGGTTGGGTTTTGTGTTTGTTTTTGTTTGTTTCTTTAGGTTCCACTTCAGCACAACCTTTATGCTTCCTGATTTCAGGATTTCGTTTTACTCTTCCCCTAAAACTTGGGCTTTTGACATTTTCCAGTCACAGTTTACAGGTTGCTTTTGCCACAGTTGAGTATCTCAAATGCCAAGTGCCCTGCAAACTGGAGCCTAGTATCTCTTGCATGGCGTGTGAAACAATGACTACTTATCTCTAGTTCTTGGGTCCTCGTATTTTTCATGGCTTGGGGTGGTGGGAATTTTTAAGTCACAAAAAAGTTACAAACCACTTCTGTGAGTAAATGTAGACTCTGAAATAGGACCAGAGGCATTAAGTGACAAGAAATATTGTCACCAGTATTAACAGAGTCAAAGATGTGGTTTACATATTTCATTTGAATAAAAGGTTTGGGGTTTTGCCTTTTGGCCTGTGCATTGATTGATTTGGTTTTCACTCTTTGTTTTTCAGGTGGCTTCCTTAGCAGGGCCAGGAGGGAAAGTTGAAATAGAACAAAATTTTCTCAATAACAAACTGAAGACAATAACAGCTTATTTTGGTGATCTAATAAGGCATGACATCTCCTGAACTCACTGCGGATTCTTCCAAATCCAGCCTCCTTGACTGCTGCTTTGCTTAAGCTTTTGTACAGCTGGCTGGTCAAAAATGACTTAAAGCCATTTTCCGCTTTAATTTCTGTTGACAAAAAAAATTGTTCTGTTTATTGCTACTGTCAATAAATGTTTTATAACACTTTTTACAAAATTATGAATATAGAATAGCTGTCAGTTTAGGAAAAAAGATCTTTATAAAATGCAGTCTTGCGAGGCTCAAGCCCAACCAGTCAAAGGGGAGTCCAGGATTTCTTTGCAGTTCTCACCTGTAGAGCCTCTGTACTTGCTCCAGTTTTAAGCATTCAAAAAGAAACACCTGAAAGGCACCATGTGTCAAGAACTGTCTGTGCTTGAGAAACAAAAGCACTTGAAGGTAAGGTGGAACTGGATGGCAAGGTGCACCACCGGAGGTTAATCCCAGTTCCCCTCTTGGCCTCCCTTTTTAGGTTTATTGGTGCGGGATGATGGTCTCCACATTTCTTAGAGCGAGTGCTCCGGCTTGCTGCAGCACGGGGAGAGAGCAGGGTGTGTTTGTGGCTAGTGGCAGGGCTCTATCAACCCTCTGGTTTTCATTATTTATTTTGTTGGTTTTTTTTTTTTTCCTTCTTGCCAGCCCTCTTCATTACAAAGAGATTTTATGGAAACCTTCTGATGGAAGGTTTGTCTTAGTAATCAGAGAGGTATGTGTCCCCCTTCTTTTTGAGGCCCTGTGCAGGCTTTGGGGACCACAGAAGGTGCCCAGCTCTCCCTGGGGAGGGCTCTTCTCCCATTTGGGTTTGGGGGGAAAGAGCATCTTTTGGGCACTTCTCCAAGCAGAAGAAGAGGCAAGTGAGAAGTGTCTAGGACATGGATATAGCACTTTCACTGAAATGCACTTATCGTAAGTACCCAAGATTTTGAGCCTGTTTTTGAAGTGTGGGTGTAGGAACATATAATGGTTTCTAAGGCAGTAAATTAGTGCTCATTCTTTTGTACTTGGAGTGCAGCATAGTGTTGAAGGCAGCAGAGACTAACACTAAACCATAGATTAGTGCAGACAAAACTCTAGAATAACCTTGTAGAATAACCAAATAAGAGGAATTTTTTTCCCTGTAAGGAAGGAAATCCAACTCTTCAGTTTGGAGACCAAGCTAATTGTATGTGTATGGGATGTTAGAAAACTCGTGTGCAACCTAGCTCAGTGCAAGTTTGAAGTGCAGTAAAATAGCACTTGGGGCATATTTTTTTCTGACTTTACTGTCCATCCAATACCAGGCAAGTGCTAAACTGCTAGATAATGGTTCCATCCATGCTTCATGTAAAGTATTTTAGGTTAGTTTGAAGATATTCTTTTGACTTTATTTTAATTTGCATCACTTCATTTTGCCGCTGGACTGCAGAGAGGAAGAAGTGCTGTGACTGTTCTTCAGTATTCCTTAGAAGTCATGAAGAATGTCCAGAAAGGTCCCTCTTTACATCTTCCTCTGCCAGAAAAACACCTTGGGTTTATAGGTAGCTTTTGCTGCTAGGAGGCAGGGGAGGTTATGAGAAGTCCTAGTATTGCAAGACTTCGAAACATGAAGCACTAAAAGAGAAAGAGTATCCTTGTTCATGCCGGTTCCTCCCTGTAACGAAAAAGAGTAAAAGGGCTTGCTTTTTTATTTTTTTTTCTTGTAAATACAACTTGAAGTCAGAATATGCCCTGCTGGGTTGTGATAAATGCTTGCCCTCAATTTCTCACTCAGACAGAACAGGCAAAATTCCCCAGAGCTGTGAATCTCTAGGGCTGTTAAGCCTGAAATACATCTACCAGTATTTTTATTTTGTTGTTAGTAACCTCAACCAACAAACACTTAATGGAGGATAGGTTTATTCATGATACGAGTTTTTGCAAAGCGTTATTCTGCTCTACATTGTAGAAAAGAAGTTACCATGGGCTGAGATGCAGTTTAATTTCCAGACGTCATGCCCAGAGCTTTCATACTCTTTTGGGATTTGAGTAGTATTTTGCGTATGATACATTAGGCTGCAAAGAAGTTATGTTTCTACTGGAAAGTAAATACTCATAGCGTTTGGTCTTTCAACAATTTTAAGCCACAAAATAAACTGTAGGAAAAATGCAGTTTTCTTTTTTTAAGTTAACTAATATTTAGACTAAATGCAATAAATACAGAGTTTTATATTTTCCACTGTGCCCTTGAACTCCTAATCTCTTAGGTTTATCTTAATTAAATCCAATATTAAACCAAAACCCGTCAGTTTTTTTTTCCTGGTGCATGGTATGAAGAGAAGCAATGGAACAAGTGCGTTATAAGGCTGAAGCCAAATTGCAAATTAAAGGGGAGCAGAGCATCAGCAGGGTTGAGCAACCCGCTCTTCATGGCAGGACAGTTAGTGTTGTGCCCTCAGAAGGAAGCCCAATTAGTGTTTTGGTAGAAAGTCACTGTTCCATGAAGTTTTAATGTACAGGTTTTAGAAAATCTTCTCCAAGTGTAGTGGTTCTGAAATAACATCTGGGTCCCTATGTGCAACACAGGAGTTATATAAACAAATTAATGTCACACTACAGTGACCATGGTAACATTTAGAAGAGGGAAACCCCGTAAATAGCACGAGGAAAAAATTACTTGCAGTAACTCATTGAATGTATCAGTAGAAAATGGGTCATTTTTACTTTGTTCATTGTTTGCATTAACTGTCTTCCCCCCACCACACAAGTCTTCCCACCTCCAAATACTGAGGAAGGATGGTAACTGTAACACACAGTATAAGCTAATTTATCATTGCTAGTTTAGACTTTTCAACACAGGTATCTCGGTTTATCTTGCCACTGGAATATGTTGATGCAGTCTGGAGTACTTTGAAAAGATTTTCAATGGCAAGGAAGTTTTAGATTTCTGTATGAAAACAGAACCCGAGATATTTTTAGAAGCATGTGGTACAGTGGTGAAGGAATAAATGCTCTAAAACCAGACTTGAAATAGATTCAGACCCTCTTGTTTTAGCTGTCAGATGGCAAAGCTGCTAAGTGGTCCCCCTGTTCCATCAGTGTGATACCCATTCATCCACTCCAGGGAAGCACTTGTAGGAGTGATGTGAATTCCCCCAAATGCCCAAAATAATTCATTACCAAAAAGTAAAGCTGCTTGTTACTTGGCTGCAGGAGGCATTGCTAGCTGAAAGGAAGCAACAGGAATGGCTAAAAACAGCTGGAGTGATTGACCCTAGTGGGGCTGGAGATTTACCCAAGCAGTGGAAAAATCCCAGCTGCAACCACGCAGGGAGGAGCCGGGAGAACAGGCTAGGTCTGCAAACAGGGCTTGTCCACCCCAGGGTTTGGTTTCCATCTCTACTCAGTATGGTCCTGGGATGTCTCTTAAAGATACCCCAGAGTCTGGCAGTGCCCAAGTGATGGTGTGAGCAGGGCTGTGGCCTGGGGCAGAGGTGGGGAGGGCAGCGGCCTGGCTGGGCTCTGCTCCAGGGTTCCACTGCTCCAGGGAATTGCCACGCCAGGCTGAGCACCCACAGCTCTGCAAACAGCCCCTGCAACGTACAGCGTGGTCTCACCATCCACCTTCTCCCATCAAACCGAGGCAGTCTCAGATTCCTCTGTATAAAGACTTAAGGATCAGTGTCTTTTTAGTCACGACGGGTTTCTCTGGGTGTCGGAATGTGGTTCTGCCACCAACCCCTAATTCACACTTCTTCACATCTCATGAAAATGCATTTTCTGAGCTCTTCCGTTTGTCTCTGAGGTCTTGATCTGCCACCTCATGATGTCCCAAAACCAGATCAAGTTCCAAAGCAGTACCCAGCAGCACGGGCTTCACTGGAAACCCACAATGTCACTCTGGGTTTCTGGGTTCTCAGGCTGCTGAGGAAAAAAAGTGCTGTCAGAGGCAGCCTGGGTTTGATGACAGCACGATCCTTCCCATCTCTCTCTGTGGCTCAACTCATTTTCTTCCTTTTTCTCAAGGCCACACTGCAACCCTCTTGTGAAACCCCGGTGGGAGTGCAATGGTATCACCAGAGCTTTAGCACTGCGTGAACATGAGTACAGAGGCTCACGGTGTGTCTTTGGTGTATTGGGAGTAATGCAATACCTTTCCCCAATCTTTTACCCTAAATATGTGACCAAAGAATGGGCATCAGAGAGGATATTCTTCTGCATAGCTATTGCAGGTTGAATAAATACATTTATCATTTCAGCGCACTGCTACCCAGAGCTCTGGGGGTTCTTCACATTGTCACAGTGTCAGACACAGCGATGGTGACAGTGGTACGTGCTTTTGTGAAAGGTGGTATTATGATCTGACAGCAAAACCCATCCTAAGGTATTCATTAAATTGTTCCAGGCACTGGGACAGCCTATGATTATGTCAAACAGGGGAGCAAATTGTACACTCTGCTTTCCTGGTATATGTGAACTTAATCTGAAAGTCTGCCTAGGAAGGTTAAACACAGACAGCTTTGCTCAAGAGAACTCCAGACTGGAAAAGCCCATTGCCCTGGAGGGTCACTCATGGGGGACTGCACGTGCCAAACCTCCCAAGCTTCCATGGCAGTGCATGAATGATTTCCGTGGATGCAAGATGCAGCTGGGTTTATCCAAGGTATTCCCTTGGACCTCAGAGCGTTTGGATATTCCCAGCAGATGCAATGTTATCAGCAGCTCACGCTCAGACCTGTACTCTGGAAAGCCACCGTGCCCAAAGGGGAAGCTGGAGTTCCCCAGGGAGCGGCTGTGTGGGGAACCCTGAGATGCAGCTTCCGCTGTGGGAGAAACTGTGCTCTGGGAAGTGCATTTAGTGCTGGGTTTTCACACCGAGAAGCCCAGTTCTGCCAAGAAAAGTGAATCTTGTGGATGTTCTTAATACAGAAATACATCGAGTCCAACCATTAACCCAGGGGTGTCAAACTCATTTTCACTGGGGCCACATCAGCCTTACGGTTGCCTGCAAAGGGCCAAATGTGATTTTAACACTGTATAAATGTAACTACTCTTTTAAAGGCAACCGCGAGGCTGATGTGGCCCCCGGTGAAAATGACTTTGACATTCCTGCGTTAACCTAACACTGGGACTAAACCATGTCACTACAAATCTCATCTACGCATTTTTTAAACACCTCTAGGGATGGTGAATCCACCACTTCCCTGGGCAGCCTGTTCTAATGCCTGACAACCCTTTCCATGAATTTTTTTTTTCTTAATATCCAATCTAAACCTCTTCTGACACAATGTGAGGCCATTTCCTCTCATCCTATCACTTGCTACTTGGGAGAAGAAATCAACACCTTCCATGCTACAACTTCCCCATTAACCCTGTCTAGAAGAGATGCTGTTGTTAGGTTTGAAAACAACCTTTGTGATCACGTAATGTAGAGCGAGATATCTTCTACAAGCCAATGATCCTGATGGCTTGGGAAAGAACCAAGTACTGGGAGCAGGACAGAGCACAGGTCCAATGGAGCTGTGTTCAGGCTGCAGAGCTGAATGCTGTGGTGCCTGGATTGTAGCTTCTACAAGAGACACTGTTTGTGTCCACTTTTGATTCTTGCTGACAAGTTTTGTGACTTTACTGGCAGTCTTTTGATTTTTTTATGCAGTTTGTAGAGAGCATTGTCTGGAAAAACAAACAAACTAACTAAAAACAACCAAAACAAACACACAACAACAAAAATAGCTGACACAAAACCAAAACCTGGATGCATTATAATAACTCAGAAATCAGATAAGAATTTCCAAAATGTAGCTATTTTGCAACTGCTTGGTGGGCAGGTCAACCTCATGTTTTGGCCTGAGGTGCAGAGGTGAAGAGAGACTGAGATGATTTTTCAGTGGTTGGGGTTGATCATGCTGCTTGTCTCTGCTGCTACTCTGATTTATCAGCTTTGTTTAAAGAACTGAGGGAATTTATTATAAATAAGTTGAAGTCTGACTTCTTGCATGCTTATTTTCTTTATTTAAGAGAAGAATGACCTAATCCAAAATTATTGTCACTTGTTACACAAATTCCAAGTGGAGAAAATCTCTTTGCAAGTAGAAACACAGTTCACAAATGGATGCAATTACTGCAGAATCGAGGTCTGCCAAGAAGAAATCCAATTTGGCCGATTGGGCAAAATTAACAGTGTCCAGTTAGCTAAAAAAAAAAAAAAAATGAGGTATGCCAGCACAGAAGACTCAGAAAACCCCAGAAGATTCGTGATCTCAATGAAGCCCAGAGGCGGAACCAGTGATGAGCAGATGTTTGACAGCTATGAACCATGAGAGAAGTGAACCTGAGTATTTGGCCAGCTCAGAGCATGTGGACAAACATGATTAGTGGTGGGGATTAGGGCCCTGGGAAAAATGTCAGGAGAAGAAACCCCAAGGAGCAGTGGGTCCCCACATGGAAGTCAACTGCTTGGGCAAGATGTGAAAAGAGACGGAATTTATAGCTTATGGTTTATAGGTACATGGTCTTGCAGAAAATCCATGAGTTCTGAGAGACAAAGAAAAAAGCAGATTGTGGTGCCCAGGCTAGTGCAGTGTTTGAGGGAATGCCTGGGAGCAGATCTGGATTCCTGTACAGGTTTGCTGGTGCTAAAGATGCTGCTGCTTTCCACAGCAGGACCATTAAGACCAAAGTCCATGGCAACTTGCAATAACTTACATAAAGCAATATTAAGAAAAGATCAAACTCCTGCTGGAATCCAGGTTGTCTTAAGCAGACACTGGCTCCTTCTTTCCTCTCTTTGGCAGCAATATGGGGTTTGTATTGCCTCTCAGACCATGCAGGGAGCTTTATTTTTCATTTACACAGTAAGAGCAATGGGATGGCCTTGGTGACAGGTGTCAAGACATGTTTTTGAGACTACACGACGAGTGGCAAGGCTAGGATCTCCACCAGCAGTATCATTTCTGTGGCTTATCCCAGAGGAAGTAAATACATGATCTGCTCCGTGCTGGCCACAGTGGGACTCCCAAGCACTGAGCACACCAGGAAAACTGAATTTTAGAGAAAAATACCACAGATGCTTCAGCTGGTAAGACTAGGAGCCAGCTGTCCTGTGCTGGGGATAATGAATAACTGGCCAGTGTGGCCTGAATAGGCAGCAAGGTGGTACACCAGGTACCCTCTTCACAGCATCTGAAATGCTTCAAGCTCCCCATGGGCATCTGAAGAAAGCTGGGGGAAGGAGGCATTGCAACCAGTGGCCAGCCCCTATCTATGTGGACTAGCACCTACGCTGTCCTTTCCTGTTTAGTTTTTCATTAAAAACAGGTCAAAATGAGTCAGTGGCCTGAGGTGGTGACACTTAGCTGCTGAGGTGTGATAACTGTTAGTTTTCTGGTCATAAGAGAAAATAGCAATGCTGCAGTTTGCTGCTGGCACTATAAAATGTATTTGCTAAGACCACTGGGGGTTAACATAATGAGCTGTGAATAAACACAGTATACGATAGAAGTTTAGAAGTCATGACTTTTTTCTGATGCCTGGTGATATGAGCTGAACACTTACTCGGTACCATGGATGGCATGAGCCCTCAAATGCCTTCCTTGTAGCTGAAGAGAGATTTTCAGGTTTCTTTCTGTCATGTCACCTTCCTACCAGGGCAACCCGGATTCCCAAAATCAGTGTCCAGCCATGCAGGAGAGGTGACTACAACTACATCCACACGGACAACGCAAGCACCCTAGAGAGGGAGCTAGATGAGAAGAACCAGTGCAGAGGCCCCATGGCAATGGGATTTTATCACACAGCAGCTCTAATCCAGTCCCGTGGGCTCAGGGGTAGTCAAAGTGATCATCTGGCTGTTTCCCCTGGCAGGAATCCAGCTTGGACACGCCAGGACTATGCTGCAAGGTGAGCTGCACTAAGCAGGGGCAACCACAAAATTAATTTTAAAAGTGTGTTCTTGATCTAAATTAAACTACCAGTCTAGAGATACCTAGAGATAAAGGATGCCCTACCCAGGGGCTTGCACCCCAGCTCAGCATCTCAATGCTCTCCAGCTGGAAGAACTGGAGGGCCAACCAGAACTACAAAAAAAAAAAAAAAAGTAAAAATAATAATTAAAAAACCACTACTAGCCATCTGCGCTTCTTCTCTATTTCTATGCATGTCTGCCTCTACAGACAGCAACTGAATACTTCTACTTTGCATGTCAGTATAATTTCACTTTACCTTCACTTAAAATTCATTTCAGTTCGAGCTGAACAATTTCAGGTTGGCTGGCCAACTACTGGTATCTCATTCTGTAGGGAAGAGCTGGGGCTGTGAAAGCGGTGCCCACCAGCTGCAGGCAAGGACCCTGAGGATGCAGGGGCACAGGGCTGTTCCTCCACTGAGCCACAAGGGCTGCGAAGCTGCGAAAGGCCATGAGGAACTGGAGTATCACTGGCATAGCACGGGACAGGAACACCCAAATCCTGGCTGCCTCTCCAAAACTATCATTCTTTACCTTCCATGGCATTTTCTACAGACTAAAATTGTATGTCACCTCGTGTGGGAATGTGGGAGCTGCACCCTCACAGGCGTTGGCTCAGAGATTAATTTAATAATAAATATTATTCTGTTAATTATATATCTACCTTGAGTTTTGCTAAAATATCAGATGCTGCTAGGTAAACACCATAGTTACCTAGATTACCTCACACACTACCTCCACCTCTTTCCCATTCTTCTTGATCTTGTGAGGCACCAAGCGGGCAGGGATGCTGTCTGTCCTTACACACGCGGGTGCTCAGGACGGCGCTGCTCTGGAGTTGCAATGCAGAACTGGAGCTGCTGGGTGTAACTCGGAAAAGAAATTATGCAACTCATTCTAAGAAACTAATCAAGTGGTAGCAAGTAGGGCAAGACTGTTTTGAAATAAGAATGAATTATTATTGTACACTAAGCTGATTATGCATCCAGGTTGAGATGTACAGAATGGGTGGGCTACGCTATAGCTGGGAAAAGCCAGGCACGCAGCCAGCCCCATACAATGTGTGTGTTTGTGTGGCTGGTGGCAAGCAAATCCCTCACCCTGCTTGGAGAGTACTGTAAATGTGAGCAGGGTCTGCCAGATGGCAGACATCCGGAAAGACACAAGGAGGGAGCAAAGCGTAACCACATTGTGCATGGCAGTGAGCACGCTGGGTCTGGCTGCAGATGGGAACTTGCAAATCACAGCCCTGGTGAGAGCTCACGGGAAAATGCTGACAAAGTCAGACCCCAATTCCCCACCCAGCCTCCTCTGAGTAACTGAAAAATGAGGACGAGGGTCCGGATCGATCTCATCTTCTAAGGCTGCACAAATCTGGAGGAAACAGCAAGCCTGGATATGGCTGAGCTGCTCTTGGTGTAGGGCTGTAGGAAGACAAACTGACTTACAGTGCTTTTGCAGCTCATTAGCTCTTGGGTTAATTAGAAACTGGATCATCCTGTAGATTAAATCGGATTAAAATTCCAAAATCAGAAAGTACAAGGAATGCAAATGTGTTCCCTCTTCCTCCTCCTGCTTTCTTTGCTTGTCCCTCTCCATGGGCAGCCACAGGATAAGGTATCCTGGAGCTGCTGAATGCCAACGTGGAGTAAGGAGGTGGAATTTTTATGTAGCTGTTTCCTCAGTTGTGTCATGCTACTGCTTCCAAAAATTGAATTCTATGAAATGAAGACAAGAATGGCTGGAAGAATATAAAGCTTTTATTATTTTTTTTTTCCCTCCTACCATGTGCAGTCTGTATTTGACCAAGTTTCTTGCTTCTTTCTAAAACTTTTTGTCTTTTTGCCCTTTCTAGGCAGGCTGAGAGCAACATGGGACCCATGTCCATGTCCTACTCACCTGCCTTGACTCAGGACCCAGGTGGGCAAGGACAAGGTGCAGCTCCCTGGAGAGAGGGTCCTTTCCTCAGACTTGTGGCTCAAGCAACGAGTCTCTGTGCAACACACTTTCTGAATTGCTACTCTGTGTGACAAATAGGGCTGGTTCTTTTAGCTTCTGGTGTCCTTAAATTTTATTCTTATCTCATATGAAGCCCAATAAGAGAAGCCTGAAACCCCTGTCTGAGTTTGAGTGAAAACAGGCAGCTCAGAAAAGTTAATTCAATTTACATCAAGGGACAAACTTTTTTGGACAAAGCTGTGTGTCTTTTTGAAGCCAGTTACTGATACGTTTTTTTGAGTTTCACCTTACTCCAGTAACTAAAGGACCTAGCAGAAACACCAGGATTTGATGTTGGGCTGAGACATATTTTAACATCTGTGCAGCCGCTCTTTAGACCACGTTGGCGTGTGTGTATTTGTCAAGGACTGACAGAAGGGTGCTTTGTAAAGATACGAGTCTTTTCCACATTGCTGTGATATAATGGGTTGTTAGTGACTTGTCAGTTCGTGTTTTCAATTACTGTTATTACTATTATTTTAAAACTGTGGGTGTTTCTAAAATTGCTTTATATCAGATAATAAGTATACTCATTCTTCAGTTACAGTAATTAGCATTCTGAGTTTGATTCTGCCACCTCAGTGGCTCCAAGAGCTGGGACTGGTTACCACATACACAAAGCTCTTAGCTCTTTTCTATAAATAGATTACAACCTCCTAGTTTTAACTCTTGATGCTCCAAAGACAGCCTTCCTGCCTCTGGCTTTTCTGTGGCTTATTCCTATAGTTTCTCCAGGGTTCCTTTCACGATAAATGATATATCTTGCAAAGGAGTGTCTCTTTTTGACCAGAATAAAAACACAGTCCCTAAGCAACTCCCATCCCTTGACATGTTGCTGTAGAACATATTTACTCAAAGCATCCTGAATGAACAGCTTCCATATTAGCTTCTCCTGGGCCACTCTTACGTTTCCTACCAATTGTATATGCATCCCCCAGCCCCAGGAGGAGATGCTTCTGACCATTGCCAGGCTACAAATCTGGTGAACAGTGCACAGAGCAGAGAAAAACATTGCTTTTAAAAACTGCCTAAAAAAAATCTTAGTCTAACCTAAAAAGAAACAAATTAGCAGAGCAAGTCAATAAAAGCAAAGAGAGTGGAGGACCGATTAAACCAGAAAAAATTATTTCATGGGAGAAAACTCTTAAGGGACATTTCAAAGGGAGAACGAACCAAAGACAGAAACAAACAAACGTGACAAACAAACAAACAAACCCACCACGACAAATTAAAAAGCAGACCAGCTGAAACCTTGGAAGATGGTTCACAAAGACTTCCATTGAACTGAGGCATAGAGACTACATTATCTAATAGCAAATTGATTTCCTTTAAAGCCTTATTAGAAGGCTCCATACACATTTCATGGTCCATCTCCTGGCTGGGGAATATAATTTTCTCAGGGAGAATCAAAACTTGCCTTTGTAATGTCTGGGAGGTATCTATAGCCCTCAAACTGCAGTACAGTCACCAGTCCCCTGTTCACTAGGTAAACTGTTGTCCTCCTCACCAGACTACACATGCATATTATTCAGAAGCTAAAGCCTCTTTACCTTGTTACCTACTCAGATGTTTGCTGCTCTCCTATTGCCAGACAAAGCATCCCAGCTGGCTTCCTTACAGTATGAAAGTAAAGGAGCTGCTGGGAGATATTCATTATGGGGAGTCGTCAGGTTTGAAACTCCCTTCACACGTTGGGTTTGCCACCAATCAATTCCCTTCACCTTTCATGCCCACTACAAAGCCTAGGCTCTTCTCATAGCTGATATGAGGCTTTGTCTCTGTGCAACAGCTCAAATTGCTGAAATAGCAAATGCATTCTCCATTGAACTGTGAATGTGGGGAGGGATGAAATGGCCATGCTGGAGCTCAGGACAGAACCAGGTCTGTTGGTCACTGCCTGGATGTGTTTGCTCACAGCACATCTCACTCCAACTGCAAGATAAAGCTGTGAAGTGGTATGTGGCTTCACTAAAGGTGCAGAAAAAGCCAAAGTGACTTTGTTAAATGTGGTAAATGTGACAGGGTGAGAAAACACGGGGTTCTTCATTTTTAAGGAAAAAATATACAAATGCTCCTATTTCTAGCTCATTTAATTGATTTCTCACAGATGTGTTTGTAATGAGTGTTTCCACCAACACTAGGAAACTGCTCCCTGCCTTACCAATGGTCTACTTACTGCATAGAACCAACACATCCTCTTTTCTGTGGTAGTTGGGTATATTAATAAAGCAAGCAACACCCAAATAATAATCATGGTGAGCTCAAAACCTTGCTCCTGGCTTGGCTGCTGCCAGGGACCACATTGTAGATAAGTTGAACTCAGACACTTCCCCTTACTTTTTATGCACTGGGAACACCTGTCTTGGGGTCCCAGAAATGTCACAGAAGCCATTTAACTCTTTCCTGAAGGCTTCATCCCAAAATAAGCACCCCATTTTCAGGAGAACAGTGCCAACCCGTTATACACTGCTGTTGAGGGAGATATCAGGTCATTAAGATGCAATGAGTAATATGTTTGAAAATATAATTAAAATGTTTTTCAATCATTCATGAAAACTCTTTTAATGCAGTATAAAGCTTGATAATGTCTGCGGTTGTACTTTGACCTGATGAAAGCTCTGAATGGAAACTTATACAGTAGGTAAAATTTACTCTGGCAGCGTGTCAGTAAGCAATGTCTACTGCTTTTATTGCTCTGTGGAATAAAAGTTTTGAATTTTTGTCTGTACTGAACCATTTATTGTCTTGAAATTGGCAGCAGTAACACCCAGCTGGATGCCGGTATGTTTTGTGTTTGTGAACAGGCTGATCCATGGGAAACAATCTTGCAGACAAATCAACTTCTTCATGAATTAAACAAAATATTTACTTGGGTATGAAACATTCAAGCCTGAGGGAGCTATTATTTTGGAAAAGGCCCATAAAAGGACTTTTTAAGACACAGACTTTGAGTCTTAAGTATTATATTCTTAGACTGCCTTTAGTTACGCCTTGCTTTGCATAACCCAGTGGACTTTTATAAAACAATATCTTCTATGTAAATTGTGCTGGGGTCCAAAGCACTGAGTTGAAAGTCAGAACAGAGCTCAGTGTCTGGCCAAGCTGCTTAAATTGTTCTTCTTCTGCCTCCCACCTTTTTTTCTGCCTGTCCCTGGGACAGGAACTGCCATTTCCTATCTGTTTCTCTATTGCATAGCACTGAAAAATTCCTTCTTATAAGCAAAAGACAGAGGTAGAAAGTTTACCCAGAAATAGCTGAGTGCTCAGTACCAAAAATAAGTATACCATGTAGTGATAATTCTGTGTTCTTAAAGCCAGTCCTATTGACTCTCACGGTCTTGTGAATGTCATGGGATCTGATGTTTTCTTATTTCTCTGGCTGATGGTAATCAAGGAACCACATGATAATTTGACTTCATTAACACAGTGAAAAAAAGCACATGTAGATTTCTAGCTTTGTGGTTGCTGAGAAAACATGAAGCAAGACAGTCTTAAATCCTGGAGGTAAATAAAATAATCTGATGGTCATTCTGACCCTTTATTCACTCCTCCTGGGTTAACATGCCTGAGGTTTCTTGGCTCCTTCTTAGACATGACCATACAAAAAATTGGGTCATCATGAAATATCCCATGACGGTCTTTGCTCTCACTCCTAGTCAGCCATCTTTATGTTTGTTTGTTTATTTCTCCTTTACAGGTCCAAAAAGGTGTGCTGACAGTCAGCCTTCAGTAGTGTGTGTTGGACACTCTCACAATTTACACATGGCTTGTTCTCTCTTGGGCTCTTGTGCTCTTCCTCCTTAAACACTGCATGCTCAGGCTATTACACTTGGAAATTTCTTGCAGGTTTCCTGCAATGACTTTGAGAAAGTCACCGTAACAGTTCCTCCATTTTTTTCTGTATAAAATAAGAATAATCATATTTCCTTTCCTGGTCTGTTTTGGACTGCAGACTCTTGGACAGGTCATTTCTTAGCACAGGTACATATAGGACCATACCAAATCAAGCTTTAGAACCAATCTCTGTTTACTTTACACACCTCTTTGAGCAGGGACTGGGACTCAAGTTTCCTCCCTTCCAGGCGGGTCCAGAGGAGATGTGACCCTGCATCAACACAGCTGTGCGCAGGCCACACACCAGCAATCTACAGCCTGGATGCTCATAGGTGAGTAACCTTGCACTGGGTTCCGTAAAACACGACCTGGGAATGGTTTAAGGTTGCTAATGCTGGTGTGAATTGTAGCTGGAATGACCAAACATTCGTGGACATTCTTTTATTAAAAAAAAACCTTAATAAATCAGGTTAATAAGTTCAGTATATAATCCAGGTCAAAGAATATGATCTGAGCAAGACTTTTTCCAGTGGTCTGGATGATGCCATTTGCTTTCTTGTAGCAAAGCTTTCAGAGATGGGCAGGCACATTTTTATCACATGATTTTTGTCTGGACTATGATAAGCTTTCAAAGACAGACTCAGTTTCCTTATTCTTTCCATTCTTTCCTTGAATTCTTATAGCTTTAAGATGTCTCCTTTAACCATGTTTCAGAGTTTGAATGCTTGATATTTTCAGGAAGAAATGTGAGAAAGAAAGAAAAACATAATAGTTTCCGATCATCAAATATTTTGGGTGAGTCATTCGCCTGCATCGCTAGATAAATGTAACAGGACATCCTGTAACCGTTGTGCAGTTGCTTTAACTTCTACTTTTTCTTTTTTTTTTTTTTTTTCCTACAGCATAAATAGTGAAGTAGGGAAGAAAGTGGCAGTGGAGTCTTGTCTGGGCACTCTTCTTCGTCAGTCACCTCTTGTGCTGACTACTCACCTCAGTACTGAGATACACAGATGGATTGTGGTCTCCTCCTGGCCAGTGGCAGGGAATTCAAAGGCAAAGCCTCCTGAGGGAGCTTAGAGGAGCTGATGGTATTTTCCTGAGTCTGTTGCCTCAGGAGGGAGTTTCTAGCATCAGAGGGAAAGTGTAAAGCTGTGAGTCTTCACTGGAGCTGACCTGGAAAAGACCTGGAAGGGGGGTTCCTGTGCCACCGCTCCATTCTCTCACTCACAGTCTCAGAAATAATCCCCTCTCAGCCATTTTTTAGCTCTTGCATGCCAGTAGAAGAATTTCTGAGAGATTTCTTTTTTTTGGATGCTGATAAAGGGATACAGCTGACCAGAATACCAGTAAGAGTGACGTAACTGAAGTCAAACAAATCCTGCTCCCAACAAAAGAAAGCAATCAGCTGAACCCAATAATTCTGGTCATAGAGTTATGTTTAAAGGTAACAGAGAAAGAAGAAAAAGTTGAAAATCTGGAAAGAAAAAAAAAAAGCTTGCTTTCTACTCTATCTGCAAGTACAAACAGAGCTTTGAACACTGAATCTTTCAAAAGTTGATTTGATCTTACCCCAAGGCCTTGGAAAAAAAATAAAAATCTGACATCAGGTAGATAAACATCTAGTCAGAAATCTTACAGTAATCTTGAGAGACAGTTTGCATGTGTGTATACTTATACAATCACTAAAAATTAAACAGACAGCTTTATGATGACAGATCAAGTCAAACAGACTCATTGGAGAGATAACAAATGAATAAAGCCTAACTTTCAGTAATAATTCCTGACAGAATTTCAGAGGTGTGACTTCACATGAAATAACTGGAATCTCCTGAAACTCATCTTCTTACTCAAAATCACTTTTCAAGACTTGTCCCTGCTGTGACACTTAGAGGCTGATGAAACTGGAGTGGTCACGTGTTACTGAGGTACAGAGGATTTTATTTCATGTTTCATTGCCACTTATATATTCCCTTTACTTAGTGTCAGGAAATGCCTTTCTGTGTTTTTTACAGTATGTAGCACTCTGATCTTCAGTTATGGTTGTGGTTTCAATAAACCCTATTAATAATTACCAGGAACCAAACTTGTCAATAAATAAGTCTCATAACTTCATGATCTGACAATTAAAGGAAGAAAAGTCAGTGTCTAACTGCTATCATGCTTGTTTAATTGTAGCACTCTTTTTCCTCTCTCCCCCATACACACACAGCCTTGGGGGCAGAACAGTAAAGATGAGGGTCCTTGGTTTTGTTTGCCGTTTACATCAGCATTTTCTCCAGGGTGAGAAGTTCCCTGTGGTTCTTTTACACACATCTCACTCACACTTCTTCCACTCCCTCATTCTTTGAGTCTTTTCCTGATCTGGTCACAGGTATGTTGGCAGCAGGCATTTCATTCTTTATATTGGCAAACTTTTGTTGTTGTTGTTTTTTCCCACTCTTCAATCACCGATTCTCCTGTCCTCTTCCAGTACCATTTCACAACAGTTTTTGTCAGTAAACCAGCTTCCACTCCCTATCTGCTTTCCACATCAGATGCATGCCTTAAGTCTAGACTGGGAAGTCTCTGGGGCAGGGACTGTCTCTAGGCTGATATGTTTGTATGGTTACTTATCCTCAAAAAGCCCCAGCTCCAAACCTCAAAGTCCTATTACAGTAACTAATGCTGCTGTGGGGGAAAAAGCTTTAATCTGTTAACTTCAGGAACCTGTCTATGCACAGCCTTCTAGCCTTGACCAAAAGGTAAAGGTTACTATCAATTTCTTCATGGCCCTTCTAATCCCTGGGGTCTTCTTTCACCCAGCTTCAAGCTCTGCAGCCTCTCTTGAGTAGTGTAGTGTAGAGCTAGTAGTGTAGAGCCTTTTCTTTCTGTCTCTTTTAATCATGATAGCCTTCCTGAATAATGTGGATCTTCTCTGCTTTTCTACAGGTATTACCTGACCCTCCTAATTCTTCCTCTCCTAATTGTTCTCCCACTATTATTTTCTGAAATCTTTGATTCAGCCAGCTTAGTAAAACATGCTATGAAAAATGCCACAGGAAATAAAGTGTTGCTTTGCTCCAGATGGTATTTTTATTTCTATAATAGCTGGGAACTTTCTCTAGTTTATCCATGAACCTGCTTTCAGTGTTTGTTGGCAGTGATTGTGGTATCACTTTTCTATTACATTCTCATCACCTAGTCTAGTGTAATCACTGTAATCCTTTATTTCTCTTTGTACTTCAGAGCACACCTAACACAGAAGATTAGGGTCATACTTGCTTCCTTAATCTTTCATGACTCAGGATGTTTAGCCAGTTCACAAAAATAGTGAGTATTTTCTGAGTAGTTAACTGAAAAGGGGTTTTTTTTTAATGTCACAGAAAATAAATAGTGAAGCTGGGAACAAAGAGTTTGTGTTATGCAGCCGTTAGGTTTTACATTTTTCACTGTGTTTATTTTTGTAAAGCCTGTTGCAATATAAGACACATACTGAATGATGTTAAGAAGCATGATACTCACAAAGCATACACAGCGGCACATTCAGAAGTGGCATGCTGTTTTTTTGCATGAGAAAGCGGGTAATTCTCCACCCGCTGTCCATATCTAGCCTACTTCGGTCTAGCCAAAATCTGTCAGAGAACCGGTGGATGGCTCATATAGAGATCACCACTGTCCCTTCCTTCAATACAGCACAAACCATCCTCAGTGTTCACATTGTTGTTTGCAGACAGTGCAGGAGAATGATCAAGAAACCAAGGAAACTGTCCTTTCATGGCTTGGCTTCACCATAGTCTGCTGGGCAAGGTTAAACCTATGCAATTAAGTTATAGTCTTTTTTTTTTTCATACAGTTTGCCTTAGCAATATGCTTGGATGAGAACATATATCTTAATATCTTTGCTGTGTTTTAGTGTTTTTTTCATCAAAATTTTGCTATTCTTGTCATTATACTGAACTGGATGTTAAGAGTGATATTTCTAAATCTGGCTTTCAAATACCAAGCAGTGAAATAGCTACACACAGCGTAAGACAGTGCTGTCCTATGCAAACACTGGACACAGCATCTGGATGTGATCTGGATGGGTGAGCTCAACCTCATACATAACAAGCCGTGTGTGACTTTCCTGGCAGTTTTCTTATTGTTCAGTAGATTTCTTCCAGCCGCTACCTGCAGAGCAGCTGAGAGCTAAAGTAACTTCTTCCCATTCAAAGACAAGCAGGGATGGGAGGGCATGATCAAAAATCTCAGAGTGGAAGGCATGCACATTAGTCAAAAGCCTGGTCTCACTTTGGGGCCAGTGTTGTTGATGGCTGACCAGGTAGGGCAGAAGGCTTGAGTGGCATGGGCTAACAGGAAGCTTATTTGAGAAGAGGACCTTAAGCAAATGGATATTAGCAGACCAAAGAGATTTGAAGACAGAATCACAGAATAATTTGCGTTGGAGTTCAGCTTTCCATTCAAACCAGGGCTGGCTTCCAAGTTAGATCAGGTTGCTGAGGGCCCTGTCTAGTAGCTTTTAGTATCTCCAAGGATGGAGATCCTACAGGCTTTCTAGGCACCTGCTGCAGATTTAACCACTGTCATGGAGAAAATATTTTTCCTTAGATCCATCTGGAGTTTTTATCACTGGAACTTTGGCCATTGCCTCTTGTCATTTCACTCTGCACCTACAAGAATCTGGTACCTTCATCTCTGTAACAGATCTTCAGGTAGCTGAAGACTGTGGTTAGACCTTCACTGAGCCATCACTTCTCTATGATGAACACAGATCTCAGCTTCTCCTCACACATCATGCAACCCAGTTCTCTAATCATCTTTGCGACCTTCTGCTGAACCTGCTCCAATGTGCGAATTGATCCCTGATGAGGAAGAGGTGAAAGGGAAAAGGTAAAAGGTAACAGGATAGGAGGAAAAGTAGGAGACAAAGGAGAACAAGGAGAAAAGCATTCAAAAAGCAAAGCCCAGAGCACTTAGGGTACTGTATGCCAAAGAAAGGTAGAAAAGCAAAAAAATAGCATGAGGAAAGTGACCAGTAGTTCCAGCTGTGCCTTGTAGTAGTTCTGATTCTAGAGCATCTCAAGAACTCACTTTAAAGGTTATTCATTTTAAACGTTAATGTTGATGTGAGTTTCTTTCAAAAATGGCTTACTAGGAATCTAAATAATTTTGCTGTAGTGTACATAAATTATGGAGAGTAGGAAACGGGAGGTTATTCACATAAGAGAGTTACACAGAAAAGTGAGTCATACTGCTTTTTGCATTAGACTCTCGCAAACACAGATAGTCTAAGACAGACCGCTCTGAGACACAGATGCGAGGATGGCAGATGGTGATGCCCGGGCTCTGGTTCCTTGATTTTCTTTATTACAGCAGGCATGGCCATGAGCTTGCTGTGCAGCCACACTTCCATTTGTTTTAAAGCATCCCTCTTCTTCTGGAAGCCACTCTCTAGCTTAGTGGCATAAGAGTCACTTGGCAGTTTTTGCTCAAGATGGTCATCAGGGCTGTAGCTGTCACTAATAGAAATTTCTTCTACTGCTTTGGGACCACTGTGAACCATTCCTCTCATCATGAGCTTGACAGATTAACCAGTTCTTGCTCAATGACCCCATCACCATACTTGGCAGACATCGATTTGACACATCAGGGCAGGCAGCTACTTTGGAGGGCTGGTGTTGTCAGTCCCTGACAATGCACTGCATTCGTGCAGAGGTGAGGAAAAGCAGAGGAGCGTTTTGAGTAATGCCACCAAGCAATGGGACAACAGTCACCACGTTTTAAAATATGAGCATACTATACATTCTAAAAAACCACATTTGCCTTTTTAGAGAAAACATTTGTGCAATTATCTACAAATCTAATCCGGTATATAGTTTCAGCGACTGTCTGATAGTTTTTTTTTCTCATTTAGCATATTAGTTGGTCAAGCAGACATTTCACATTTTCAGCTATACCTGCAAATTATGAACCATATACCTATGTCTGCTGTGGGTCGGGTTTTTTCCATCTTCAAAATATTTTTTAGGACTAACCAATCTGTTTAATCATTTAAATAAATGTCAACTGTTATCCAAAACTGTGTTCTTTACTGAAATAATAATGTTATCAATAAAAAGCATTAGAAAATTTACAGAAAGAGCTAAAATCTTCAGAGCTCTATATACACTTACTAAGTCTAAACACCAAACTGAAGAGGAAATCAGAAGTCAAACAGAGAAGTAAGAGAATTTGCAGAGTCAGATACAGTCAGCTATGTCCCATTTGAGCCCATTTAAGAGCCTGGAAGCGATGGAATCCAGTTGAGCTCTTTTGGCGACTATATCCAAGGTGCTGGGACTCCTTTAGCAGCTACACTTCTTCTGGATGGTTCTGATACCCTCAGCTCTCCTTGTAGCTCCCTCTTCAGTGGCCTTCCTGGGAGGTGAAAGACTTCGAAAAGATACATCATCCATTTGATTTCTCAGCATTTAACAGACATTCAGGCCCCAAATAATTTTTTTTCTATTTATTTTCACCATCTTCATTTGGCACAAATAGCAAGGTTGGAAAAACTGTCTCTACAATAATTTAGGTAGTAGATTAGAGTTAGATTAGAATCTACTGTTCATCATGTATTTTAGTTAAGAACATTAAAGATTGAGTTCATTCCACTTATCTCTGAGCTTGCACATTTCACAAGCACCCTCACACCTGCACCTGAAGAAATGCTGATATATATACACACAAACAGCAAATTAGCCACACTTATCATTAGGCAATTTGCATGCCTAATGTAATGTATACATTTGTCTGTGTTGTGGGAGTACACCATGCACATCTGTGTTTCTTTTTGTGAGCAAAGTTGAATTACTTCTGAGTAAATTTAACTCCTGAGAAATTTTACTTCTGAGTAAATCTAACTTTAATTTAATTTAATTTAATTTAATTTAACCCTTTATGAGCAAGAGGGCTGCCTTAGTGACAGCCATGTTCACAGACGTGTGGAACCTTGTTGCAGGTTGTACTAACAACCTCATGTTAGTAGTGTGAACTGTTTGACCCATTCGTGGAAGCTGTTCAGCAAAATTTTATGTTACAGTATGGGCCACAGAAAAAAAAAAAAAAGTCCATATGCTTGCAATGCTACTTCATATGAATGAAAATTAACCTAGTTAATTAGACATTTTTTAACATGCATACCATCTACAAGATTAGCCTAATTCCCCCACAGCTCAATCTTAAATTACTTTTGGCATTTGAGTTGTATTTATACTGCCATATTTGCCTCTAAAGCTGTGGTCCAACGCAACAGTAAACCTCATTTTAAATATTGGTGGCCCCAAAATACAGTGGCTGTCTAATAGAAAGAACTGACCTGATACATATGGTAGAAAGTTTTGATATGTTAAATTCCCATCAACAGATTTTAAACTGTCTCTGCTGTAGTACAAGTTCAGTGGCTCTCTACAGACAGCAAATCCCTGGAGTCTGCCCCAATGCCCTCTTGCCTCTGCTCTGCTCATTCTAGTCAATGGTAATGATTCTTGGATGTCACCTACAAGCCTACAATCTTACATATGTTGGCCATCTCTAATGTGTCTGTGGACACTCACCATGGCCAGGCTTCTTTGTCACAGATCTTATCCTAGATTGCTGCCTTGCATCAGATCTTTTCATCAGATCTTTTCCTTAACCCTTGCCTTTGCCTCAGCATTCACACAACCAGTCTGCCAGTACAGCACTGTCACTGACGCACAGCCAAGCTAACTGAAGTCAAGCCATAAATCTATGCAAGCCATATAGCTGTTGTCCTCAGAAAGCACCCCTTGCACTGCACAATGCTGCAGACCTTTGTAGGCGATACATATCAAGGTACAATTCACCATTTGCCCCAGAGGCTTCAGTGAGGACATCAAAGGGATTTTGGAAAGTTAAGGGCTCTGAAAAATTCTGCAATTCTGCAAGCTGTTTAGGGGCAACAGTGGGAAGTAAAGGACAGGTGACAGGTGCTGACAGATTCACTGTCATTACAGTGGTGGACCATATCCTAAGTGGGCACATACAGATACTTTCAGTAAAGAAAGGGAAATCCATGCCAAAGAATCTAGTGTATCCCTTTGTTACACTTGCAGTCACTCACTTGAAGGTAGAGGACACATTCGAGCACAAAATCCTGCCCACATTGAAAAGACAGGCAAGGAGAAATGAAACACTCTTTGTAGCCAAAAGTCCCATCTATTCCCAAATGCTTCAAGAAGTCTTTTTCGTTTTTTCTTTTCCTGGGTGATCTTAGCATTTTTAGACATTCATTCTGATCTCATGTGCCCTACTAACAAACTAGTACCTGAGGAATGCTGCTCCCTAACACTTGCATGACCTTAAGTTTGTGCCAGAGGCTTCTCCCTTGGTTTGTCCAAGGCTTGTGCCATATGGTACCTCCCCATTACCACATAGTGTCCTCCCGACCCCTGTACCACCATATTTTGTGTCAGGTTTAATTGCATGTCCTCCTGCAAGCCTTCCAGATCTGAGAGCCCAGTATGTCCAAGTATTGCTCTCTTAATCCCAGTAGTCCCCTCCCTTGGAAAGAACCACTCACCACATTATCAAGAGACAGGCTTGTCTGTAAAGAAGAAGATGTTTCACCAGTGGAGTTGTCTGCCTTCACTGCCCTCCTCCTTGTTGCAAGTCCGTGTATTTTGTCTCAAAAATCATGCCATGCATCGTTCAGAAATGTATATGCTTCAACTCATCCTAGGACGTGTCCTTCCTCCAAGTCTAACACCAACACAGATTTGCCCTCCCTCACTGACTCCAGTCCACAGACCTTCATGACTTAGAAGCAACCTATCTAAAGAACATGCCCATAGAAGCTGCCAAGAGTTGTGTAGATACAGGCAGAGAAGGAGCTGCTGGTGTAGACCTTCAAATAAACTTTGGAGAGGTTAACAACCTGTCTAGCTAACGAAAGAACGAGAATTACATTTATTCTCTTACTAAACCAATTCTGCGCACTGTGGCAGAAAACAGAACAGCACAGGGTATGCATAGTAGCCAAGAGGCTGGGCAGTTCTGTGGCAGCAAGTGGGTGGATGCAGGAAAGAGGTAGTTTTGATGATAAGAAAGAACACAGTCTTTCCTGGACTAAATAAAGTATCCTAGGACATCCGAAGAGTGGAGCCAGGTGACAAACGAAGCTGCTGTTGAGATCACACGCACTGGCATAGACTGAGAGGAGGTTGGTTGTGGCCATAATGAACATCAGTAATTCCTACTCACTCAGAAGCTCCTGCTACCTCAGACTTAGCCTTCCTGGCCCCTTCCTATCTTACCCTATCCTAACCTACCCAAGGCTCTGCCGCTGCTAAGGAACAACTCCTAATAGAGAAGTATTGCCTGCAGGAGACACTGCATGAGTTTCTTGCTACAAATGAAATCCAGACAAGAACTCAGGCAGTGCCTAGCTTCCACACTTCCATTCAAGTTACATCTGGAAATAGCTGCTGTGTCCAGTTTTGTTCAAGATTTGATTTTCTTTTTGCTTTTGTTTTTCAGTTACTTCCTACTTTTCATTTGTTTCCAGCTAAGAGCATTAGCTGGGGGCTTTCACAGCAGGGCTGGATGGCATCAGGGATGTTAAGGGTTGAAATTTCAAACATTTCAAACCCTGGGGCAAAGAGCTGCAGAGCTGCAACGCATGAGACAGCACAGCTGGGATTTCAAAGCCAGTGGGGCCTGGCTCCAAGAATGGGATACAAAGGGCTTCAGGGGGAAACAGCAACTGGGAACAGGAAAGTCAGAGAAAAGTTGATTTACTGCTCATGTACAACATATGCGTGATTTCAAGTTACAGCAAACAGCTGTCAACCTCTCAGCAGAAAACAATTAATCAGGTTGTCCCTGATAATGTGACCCTCCCAGTTTTCCACAGGAAACGATTGAGCTGCAGCTGGTGGATGGACTGGCTGTAGTTCCACTTGTTATGTTCCTACCCTGCCACCATCTGCTCTTTTGGCTTTCCAAGTTTTTCTGAAGGACACAGCACGCGAACAGGAGCCTGGTTTGGAAGGGAAGTTCAGTAGCTCTCCAGCATTATGTTAGACATTTTGCATAGCCATTTTTAAGCGCTACCTGAGGTGGTAATGCAAGAGGTTCTAGCAACACCTAGGTTGCTCCTAAATGTAAGAAGGGGTAAGTATGAGGGTGATTCAGCAACTCTGTTGCTCCAAATGAGCTCAGCATCAGGTTTGTACTTGGCATGGTTGCACAGCATCAGGCAGGCAAGAGATATGAAAGATGTCAGTGCCATATGCCTTGTCAGACCAGCCAGCCTGAGCTGATAGCAGTAAAGTATCTGTAATGATCCATGATGGCTCCTCTCAGAATTCCTGCTGATAGAAAACTATGCCAGGTCAGGAGACAGGGAATAAAGAGATCACCCTACCATATGGCTATTATAGGTAGCACAGCCTTCCAGCACATTCTCCGTGCCCACAGAAGGTGCAGGCTGAGAACTTTATGGGTGGCAGGTATCACCTCCTGACTCACACAGGTAGCTGTCACATTCCCACTCCCAGGCTGATAAGTAATGCACCAAAAAGTCAAGTTTCATATAACCAAGGCAACTGTCTTCTTGATGCTTGGTGGCATTCTGGTGATGATTATCTTCTGTCTCCAATAAGAGCCACTTCTCACAAACTCTGTGCAACAAGCGGAGGGGGTTGATAACTGTTAATTGGTACTGAATTTTTTTTTCGATGCTACCCGCTCTGACTTCATTAACTCTATGTCCACATATGATGCCTGATGCTCTGTGCTATCCCAGAGGAAAACAAAAGCTGCACTTGGTACAGAGATGCCTCATGCTGCTGTGTGGCTGTGACCAGGAATGAGACAGCTGTCCTGCTGCTACTGCAGCTGTTCAAGAGCAGCCTGAACGCTGCATTGCTCTTGCACAGCAGCAATGCTTATGATGGTCCAGTGTCTTTCCATGAGATTTCCTACAGCAACTGGCTGATCTTGGAAAAGAAAAGCCACAGGTCTACAGCAGCCACTCTGGAAGCTGCTTCCAGAGACACCACGATGCTTCTGAACTAACAATTCACGTGGTGCAGGACAGGCAAGATACAGGCTGGACGCCCATCCAGGCTGGTGGTACTAAGTGTAATGCCCGAAGTACAAGGTAGCAAATAAACAAGCAAAAACATCACCACTGTGTAATCTTGCTAATTTTAAATTATCATACACCTGTTCCTGAATTAGCCAAAATCTGTTCTTTCAGGTCATATAAATATTAGTGATCACAGAATTAAATTAGGTATAAATTAAACACATTCTTTAATAGCATGAACAGCTTCTTCAGACCAATATCTGCAAATGTCGACAACTCTTTGAAAGCCAAGGCCTCCTGGAACACTTGTTGTCAGATCACCCTTACTATTGCCTATTGAATGTACTGTGAAAGACCTCATCAGTATGGCTTATTTTCTTGGTACTGTGAGACAATATTAATAAGAACCAAGATGACTATTTATCTGAGCTGTCTTTTTTACAGACAAGCAATTAGGACATTCTGTAGGATGCACAGAGGCCATTTTCAGTCTCCATTGGGATACTCTCCAGTGCTGTCCTACCAACACCAACCCAGCTCATTGCCACCAGGTCTCAAACTGGCTTCCCATGTTGCGAACATTTTGATTTGCAAAACCAGCAACTTTTCTGCTTACAGCCACAAAATAAGTGGGAGCAAAATGGGAAGGATTCTGGTGTGCAAAAAAGGGTAATGGCAGGCAAATAAAATACTTTAAATCAGCAAAAATACAGAAGCAGCAGCTTTTTTCTTAATTTTCAGAATTAGAGTACCTCAAGGCAAGCACTTTTTTTAATGTGCTGTATTATTATGGCTCCTTCATGAGAATTAGAATTAACAAGATGAAATATAAAAGGTGAATTCAGGATTTATGGCCAGAAAATGTGAGTGTAATCAAATATAACCAGCTGTGCATTAGGCAGGCCACTGTCTACAGGAAAGATGCCAGCTTCCCCTAATTTAGCCTACTATGTATGTGTAGTGTTAGTTTAAATGACAGGTCAAATGCAGATTGAGTCAATATAGGGATCTGTGCATTATTCCCCAAAGCGTTTTTAAATAATTTCAGGAAAAAATAGCCATAAAATTAGTCAAGATCATAAATTAATATGTGATAAATTTAAAATAATCACAATGTAACTACA
Organism: Nesoenas mayeri; assembly: GCF_963082525.1. Taxonomy (NCBI): domain Eukaryota; kingdom Metazoa; phylum Chordata; class Aves; order Columbiformes; family Columbidae; genus Nesoenas; species Nesoenas mayeri. The sequence continues at coordinate 41,716,211 of NC_137543.1, read as the reverse complement.
ATTTAAAATCAAGATTTTTTTTGTTTCCATTTCTCTTTAATGTCATAAAACTTATTTTCCCAGGCTCCAAACTGGAAACAAGATCAGGAACTGATGAATATAAGAATGCATTAACTTGTTGCTTCATACTTGGAAGTAACATTTGTTTCCTATATTCTATTTTTTTGTACAAGCAAACAAAAGTAAACTGTCTTTATCACATGAAAAGCACATTTCTTATAATAAAATCTGTAAATATTCTTCTTTCATAGGAAAATATGGCTTTCTCTAAAATTGCAGGTTACAATAAGAAAGGAATGGATACAAAACAAATGCCAAAATGTACTGCTTTTATTTTCTTGATTTTTTTTTGTTGGAGGTGTTTTGTTGTTTTTGTTTTGTTTCGTTTCCTCCAACAACATTGTGTGAAGAACAACTGTGTGATTTGGATCTTATGTTTTATAATCCTCTTTTCACTGCTTGTTTAAAAATTGCTACATTATTACAAAGCAAGCTAACAATGTGGACTTTACCTACTCTAATGATAATCCCTTGAGGAAGAAATAAAATACAGAAAAATAACACAAGTGACGACTATGTAAATGCTGGATTTTCTAAAGACATTTTACTTTGTCAAAAAATT